>NC_087206.1:36761064-36811947 GCF_015104395.2 Macrobrachium nipponense
AATTCAGGTGTTCAGGTAAGTATTACAATTTTAGTTTTATTATGAAAACTTCATTTTTCTCCATTTCAACAATCAAATACCCAATTGTCAACAGCATCTGTTAGTAGGTTTTTCTCCATTTCAACAATCAAATACCCAATTGTTAACAACAGTCAATCTAGTAGAGAATGCAGCAATCATCACCTAATGACAGCCAATGAGAGCTTGGAGATGGCAGCTGTGTGATGGGTACTCCCTCTTTTACCCACTTTAACCACCAGTTATCTACCTTGTTACCAAGTTTCAATTACTGAGTTCATACTGAGGAATAACAGTACTTGAAGAGCATTTTTTATTTCTGTTGGAACAACCACATTTATTTATTTCCCTTTAAGAAAGGTGATACAATATGGTCACACAAAGTTAGTTCTTGAAATTATGAAATACACACACACACACACACACACACACATATATATATATATATATATATATATATATATATATATATATATATATATATATATAAATATACATACATACATACATACATACATACATACATACATATACATACATACATACATACATACATACATATACATATACCATATACATATACATATACATATATATATATATATATATATATATATATATATATATATATATATATATATATATATAATATATATATATATATATATAGATATATATATATAACACACACACACACACAATAATACTTACAGGCTCTTCACCAAGGAGAATTGAATTCACAAGGTATACAAAATCATCAAACGGAGTCATGTTTATCAGCCTGAAACTCCTTCACGACACCAAAACCTACAAAAAAAATCACAAATACTATAAATACATGTCCCATGATACAGTAATCTGTTGTATAATACTACACAATTTATTTCCTTAAAGAATAAAGCTTACTACAGATTACTCAACCTTTTTAATGGAGAAAACAAATATCTTAATAGATTAAAGTTTTGAAAAAATTTAATAAATAATGTTAAAAATTAAGGATTTTGATATAACTTTGCAGAAAATATGTATTCTCATGAAATACAAACCAATGCCTGGCCAGAGCCAGCCATTTCACTACAACAGGAAGACAAGATTCTGACAATTTTGACTAAACCCAAAATACAATTGTGTTGCAAGAATGGTCTGCTTGAATTTCTTGTTTTTACCTTAAAATTGTTCTCATCTTCTCAGTACTATTGTTATTCTCCCTCTCTTTGCCCACGTATCTACATATGTATTCCTAAGTGGTCTTCTGAAGGCCCAATTATGTATGTATGTGGTTTTTCTCTTTTATTACCCTTATTTTATGAGCTACTGTGTCTACCTAGGAGCTTGCCTTTAACAGAATACTGGGTCAAAGAGTGGTTACAGAAGAGAAAAACAACTCTCACATTTATCTCTTTTAAATGAACCACAGATAGCTCCCAAGGATTGGTGTAATTACATAAGGATGGAAGAGGGAACATTTAATTTGCTCTCAGCAAAGATTATAACAAGTCATTCAAAAGAAGGACTCATGTACTATAAAGAAATCGATAAATCCCTATGAAAGGATAAGTGGCACATTATGCTACTTAGCGTCGGCCTCTGAGACGAACCCACTATAACACTAGGAACATCACTTACCTCAACAGATGACTCCACATGTCCATGAATAGTCATGGGCATGGCGGACGTAGGTACGTGAGACGGGGAGAAACTCGAATACTTGAAATCGACAGAGAATTCCTTAGAGTCGAACTCTTGGAAGCACCAGAGAGAGAGGCAGGCAAACACTCCAGCTGCACCAACTCCACGCTTACTACCTTCGACCTCTTGACAGGCGCCTTCAGATCTTTACGGCAACAAATAGGTCTTGGAGAAGAAGGAGCACTAACATCATGTGCATGGGCAGGGGAGGTTGCAACACACTCGCAATGTGCACAGACTGGGGGGTGGGGGGGTGGGGGGCCACACGCTCAAGATTCGAGGCAGAGGACAAAGTGACTACTACTACTGCAGAACGCACACCACTAACACTGCCCGAAACCACAGCACTCTCGGGAACACGTCTGCGTTGTTCCTCCCTTGAAGGCGAAGGAAGGGCAAAGTCTTTAGCCTTCCAACGCTTGATACGTCGACGAGGCATAGAGGGGTAGAGACGTCATCGATGTGACGTCACGGTTTCCCCTCGGTGCGAGGGGGAAAGAGATGCCATTGGCGGAGGAATACACAAAGATGGACCCCGTGAGGTCATCAACGGGGCTGATGCCGCAGCGTCACTCCAACTCAAAGCGGCAGCAGACACTGGTGGAGCAATACAAGATGGCCGACTGCTGCTACCCACGAGGACTAGGCAGGGGGGAGGGGGGATGGCCTGGCCAGACCAGGAAGGGGGGGTGCGAGCCTCCACAAAATGTGATAGCAACCCCTCCTAGGACGGGGTACCCCGTAGCCCAAGCATCTTTCAAATCGCCACCATTTTGGACACCTCCGACACTGGAAGAGAAAGATTATTGATGAAAAGAAAAGCCTCACCCTTCTTGGGAACCAAATAAGCTCCCGAGGAAGAGGGGCTACATTACAAATATTACTCTGGCGACTCCCGATACCTCCATCGACGAATCAATGAAAGAAAAGAAAAGGAAGATGCAGGGACAACGCTACTATGGGGGTTGACTACTGCGGAGACGGAAAACATCAGGAATAGGCGAGAAACCGCTTCCCAAGTAGGGAAGCATCAAAAACCCACTCTGATGTTCTCTCTTCGCCATTAAAAACGACCCTCCAATTGCTCCTTAGGCCATGCCCGGCCATGCCACGCCGAGAAGGAGCAGAAGCCATAATACCAGGCAACACACACATACACACTAAAAGAAACGAAACGGGCAATGAACCGGGAAAAGGACAAGAGGTTAACACAACTCTCGCCCAGGCGGTCAAAGAAAAGACTGGCGTAGCGGCGTCGTCCTTGACCAATCCTGGCCCGAGCTACGCATGTGTTGCCAGATATCCCAAGATTCCTTGCTTTCATCTGCTTTTTAACCGGATCCAGCTAGGCGCTAGAAATTATCCTATTGTTAAGACCGAAGGTTTGTTCGCGTATGAACAATTAAAATTTAGTGGGGCCATATCCCCTCAAGCTTTTTGCGTATGGGTGAAGCAACCTCCTCCTTCCTCCATTTGCTAGCTTTGGAAGTATAGTTCGGTCCCGAATAATGAGTGTTCGAATTGTGCGATTCCCCTTTTATGCAGTACCTAGTTCTCAAAAATAGATTTTCTGTATCTGCGAAGCCGTTCAAAGTCTGTGAGTCACGCGACACACAACATATCAAATCTAATCTTTTCAAGTGTTTTAGGTGGCGGGGGGAATGCTTGGAGGAAAAAACTATTATTCCTCCAAGGGGAATGCGAGAGAAAGGTTTCCTGCACTCAGCCATTAGCTAAGACAGAAGCCTATGCCTTGTGCATTTGAGACGTCATAGTGCTGTGTATATGAATGATCAGTCTAGGACCTTCGTTAACTTGTTTTGACTAACTTTTGGCATTTGATCATTAATATTTTCTATTGTTGAAATAGGTTTTGATGAAAAATGATATTGTTAAACTACAATAAAGTTTTGTACATACTTACCTGGCAGATATATACTTAGCTATAGTCTCCGACGTTCCGACAGAATTTCAAATCTCGCGGCACACGCGACAGGTAGATCAGGTGGGTCTACCCTACCCGCCGCTGGTGGCGGTGTATGAACCAATCTATCTCTCCAGCCAGATTTTTTTCTTTCACCTGTCTCCTGAGGGGAGGCTGGGTGGGCCATTAGACGTATAATATCTGCCAGGTAAGTATGTACAAAACTTTATTGTAGTTTAACAATATCATTTTGTACAGAACTTCCTGCCAGATATATACTTAGTCTGATTGGCACCCTTGGTGGAGGGTAAGGACAGCTAAAAGTAATAAGGAGAGATAAGAAACAACTGATGTTGTAGGATATAAATAACCTTGGTTCTTACCTGTTCAGGCAGAAGACTTTATTGATACTGTCTCTGAGTCTGCGTTGCCTGGAGAGCTACAGCTAGGACGTGACCTGATGCTGAAAGACTCTCGGATCTACCACTGGTATATATGATCCCTTTGTGTGGTAGAATCCAAGTCGGATCCTGTTAAAGGGAGTTCGTCCCTATCTTAACAGGTCCTAACCACTACTACTGCAAGGAGCCACACTCATCAGACCACCTGACCAAACAACTAAAGATTAGTATTACGACCTAAAGAGATGCCTTCATGCATCCTCTTTAGGCAACCAACAACAACAAATACAAGGGGAAAAAATTTATACTACTAAACAGGATGAGTTCCAGCTCCCTGCCCCAGCACTGAATCCGCAGATACGTACGGGCCCAAGGGCGAAGCATTTTCGTAAGTGATTCTCACATCACGTAAGTAGTGGTTCGCGAACACTGACTGACATCTCCAGAATGTTGTCTCCATCAGATTTCGCACGGACATATTCTTGTTGAAAGCAAGAGAAGTTGCTATGGCTCTTACTTCGTGTGCTTTCACTTTAAGAAGCCTAAGATGTTCTTCTCTGCAGGACCCGTGTGCTTCTTTGATGAGGCTTCTCAAGAAGAAGGACAATGCGTTCTTCGACAATGGACGAGTAGGGTCTTTTACTGAACACCACAGGACCTCTCGGTTGGCTTTCAGTTGCTCTTTTCTTCTAAGGTAGTATTTCACCATTCTCACTGGGAAAAGGCAAAGAGTTCTCTCGGGTTCTTCTCCTACCAAAGAAGATAAAACCCACGAATCTCGAAGTTCTTGGGCCATGGACTCGCATGGGTTTTCATTTCTTTGCAAGAAAACCAGGAAGGAAAAGAGCAAATGAGAGCGTCCTCCTTAAAACCCACATTACCATCAATCGCCTGAAGCTCACTCACTCCTTCTGGCCGAAGCTAGAGCCATCAAAAAACAGAGTCTTCCTGGTAAGGTCTGAATGAGGCTGAATTAGGGGGTTCAAACCTAGAGACCCAAGGAATTGAAGGACTACAGCCAAATTCCAGCTAGGTGTCTTAGGAGACTGCATTTTCGTTGTACAAAGACCTAATAAGGTCCTGTAGGTCCTTATCTTCCGATAAGTTGAGGCCCCTGTGCCTGAAGACATTCGCCAATACATACTACGATAGCCTTTAATCGTCGAAACGACTAAGCTACATTCTTGTCTTAAGAATAAAAAGAAGTCTGCAATTTGATTCACAGAGGTACTGGAAGAGGAAACGTTATTCCTCTTGCACCTCTTCTGAAGACATCCCACTTCGACTGGTACACGACGTAAGGTGGAAGACCTCCTCGCTCTAGCGATTGCCTTAGCAGCTGCTGACGAAAAGCCTTTCGCTCTGGACAGTCTGAACAGTCCTGAAGCCAGTCAGACTGAAGAGCGGGGAGGTTTTTGTTGGTACCTGTCGAAGTGGGGCTGTCTGAGTAGATCGCTCCTTAGAGGATGCGATCTTGGAAAATCCACTAGCCATTCCAGCACCTCTGTGAACCAATCTTGTGCTGGCCAAAGGGAGCTATCAAACTCATCCTCGCGATAAACTGACTCGGCAAACTTTTTAAAGTCAACCCCAGAATCTTTTGAAGGGGGGAAACGCGTATACGTCGAGTCCTTTCCAATCGAGTAGGAGAGCGTCTATCCCTATTGCTCCTGGATCCGAGATGGGCGAGCAATACAGATCCAGTCTTTTGTTCTTTGAAGTTGCAAACAGGTCTAAGAGAGGGCTGCCCCACAACTTCCAAAGGCTCTGGCAAACATCTTGGTGCAGAGTCCACTCTGTTGGAAGGACCTGATCTTTCCTGCTGAGGAGATCTGCCCTTACATTCCTTTCTCCCTGTATGAATCTGGTGAGAAGTTTTATCCCCCTTTCTTCTGTCCACAGAAGAAGATCTCTTGCTGTTTCGTACAGAGAGAAGGAATGCGTCCCCCTGTTTGCCTGATGTATGTCAGAGCCGTGGTGTGTCCGAGTTTATTTGCACAACGCTCCTGTCACATCTGACTCGAACTCCTTCAGAGCAAGCCACACGCTATTAGTTCTTTCCTGTTGATTGTTCCAGGAAGACTGGTCCCCCACCCAGGTTCCTGACACCTCCTTGGTTCCAGAGTCGCCCCCCAACCTGTTTCCGATGCATTGAGAACACCACCAGGCTGGGGTTCTGGGATTGAAGAGACAGTCCCTGCGAGAACTTGTTGGGATCCGCCCACCATGCTAACTCCTCCTTGATTTGATGAGAAATTGACAGGGAGAACTTCAAATCCTGAGAAGGACGACTCCAATTCCGATGAAGAAAGAATTGGAGCGGTCTCAGGTGCAACCTTCCTAGGGAAACAAATTGCTCCAGTGAGGAAAGCGTCCCCAGCAGACTCAATCCACTCCCTCACTGTGCAAACTTCTTTCCTAAGAGTTTGTTACTTTTTCGAGTCCCGGGCCTATCCTCTCCTGCGACGGAAAGCCCGAAAACTCAGAGAGTTCATCTGGATCCCCAGATAAATGCATTCTTGAGCGGGAATCAGACTTGACTTCTGCAGACTGACCAGAAGTCCTAAGGAATAAGTCAAATCCAGGGTTTTCTTCAAGTCCTTCAGACAACGATCTCTGGAATTGGCCCTTATAAGCCAATCGTCGAGGTAGAGCGAAATCCTCACCCCTTCTAGATGAAGCCATTGTGCTACATTCCTCATGATGGCCGTAAAGACTTGGGGGGCCGTGGAGAGGCCAAAACACAGGGCCCTGAATTGGAAGATTCTTCCCCCTATCATGAATCTTAGAAACTTCCTCGAGGAAGGATGGATTGGTACGTGGAAGTAAGCGTCCTGTAAGTCCAAGGACACCATCCAGTCCCCTGGACGGAGTGCTGCTAACACCGAGGCAGTGGTCTCCATCGTGAACTTCTTCTTTTCGACGAAGAAGTTCAGGGGGCTTACGTCCAACACCGGTCTCCATCCCCCTGAGGATTTCGGAACTAGGAACAGGCGGTTGTAAAAGCCTGCCGAAAGATGATCTGCCACTAGTTCGATCGCCTCCTTTTCCAGCATCTGATCTACCGCTAGTCGGAGGGCTTGATTCATGATGAGGTCCCTGTATCTGGCCGTCAACTCCCTCGGGGTATTCGTCAAGGGAGGCCTCGAAGAGAACGGGATGAGGTAGCCCTTCCTCAAAATTGACAGGGTCCAGGCATCTGCGTCTTTCTGGGCCCAGACTTCTGCAAACTGTAAAAGCCTGGCGCCTACAGTTGTCTGAAGGACTTGAGTCTTACTTGGGAGGTTTGATTGACTTTGTAAAAGTCCTCCCTCTTCTATTCGGTTTCCGACCTCTGAACGAAGAGGATCTAGAGGTAGAAGCCCCTCGAAAGGGTTCCTGAGAGGTCGGCTTAGCTTTCTTTGTCTTAGTCTGGAAGGTAGGGCGTGGCTTCCTTGCAGACTGCGCTAGAAGGTCCTGCGTAGCTTTTGCAGAGAGAGCCTTCGAAATGTCTTGAACCAGGTGTTTAGGAAACAGCTGCGTAGAGAGAGGGGCAAAAAGCAAAGACGATCTCTGAGCATGTGAGACAGACTTTGTTTAAAAATGAGCAAAAATACTGACTTTTCTTCAGACCCCTGCTCCAAACAGTGAAGCTATTTCGCTGGCACCCCATCTCTCACCGATTTATCCATACAGGATAAGACACAATTCAAATCCTCCGGAGAAAAACGTGTCCGGTCCTTGAGTTTTCTTGGCTAGGACTCCGAGGGACCAATCGAGAAAGTTGAAAACTTCCAAGACTCTAAATGCCTTTTAGAATGTGATCTATTTCATTCATTGCCACGTAGTTTTGGCCGAATTCAAAGCTGATCTTCTAGTGGCGTTCTACTAGTGCCGAATAAATCTGCGTCAGCTGAAGACGGAAGGCCCAGTCCCAAGGGTTCTCCTGTCTCATACCAAAATCCTGTCCGTCCTGAAAGCTTCGACGGAGGGAAGGCAAACATAGTTTTCCCCGCTTCTTCTTTAGTATGCATCCATGACCCGAAACTCTTGAGCGCTTTCTTCATAGAAAGAGTCGGTTTCATTCTCACACACGAAGATCCTTTCGTTGCTTTCTGCTGTGGAGAACAACGAGTGTGGAGAGGAGCAGTAGGGCTCAAAGACTCTCCGAACTCCTGAAGGAGAAGCTCTGTGAGCTTCTTGTACGAAGAAACTGCTGCCGATGTATTAGTTTCTTCCTCAGAGGCTTCCTGGTCTTCTTGAAGAGGAGAACGAGGATGAGGAGAACGAGGATGAGGATCCTTATGAGAATCCTTAGATGATTTCCTAGCTGGGGTACAGTGCGATGAAGGAGACAAACGTCTTGAATGAGGAGAAGATTCCAAAGTAGAGCGGCGTACAAGAGAACGACGAGTCTTAATAGAAGGACGCTTATCCGAAAATTCTTGTCTCATCTCGCATTCCTTCCTAAACGAAGACAAACTCTTAACAGCAAAAGAGGAAGGGACTCCCTTCCTAGAAAGACCACGTCTATCCCTAGGGAGACTACGAGAGGAGAGCGCCTACTAAAACTCCTGGCGCCAATCGAGAGAAGCGGTACTAGGCGCCGAGCACCTATCTGTCACAGGGCGCTTAGGGGAATCCTGGTGCCTACCAAGCGGCGAAACGTTGCTAAAAATAGGGCGCCTATCAGGAGCAGGGCGCTTGAGAGGCTCTTGATGCCTACGAAGCAGAGAGCGGCTGCTATGCTCCGAGCGCTTAAACGGAACAGTGCGTTCGACGAGATCTTGGTCCTTACCAAGGGGAGAACGTCTGTAAGGCTCCAAGCGCCTAACAGAAGCAGGGCGCTTGAGGCGTTCTTGACTTCTAGCAAGCAGGAGACCGATCAGAGTAGGGAGTCTCGAGAACGAAGAGCGCATCCTACTAGGAGAACGAAGCAAACGAGGATCCAATGGCGTCTTTCTCCAGGAGAACAGCTACTAAAAGAAGCTCGCTTACCAGGCGCAGGGCTCCTACTAGACTCTTGATGTCTTACAGGGGAGGAGCGAACTCCATGCGATGAGCGCCTACAAGTCACGTTATCCGACGCCCGACGACAGTAGTCGGAAGGAGAAGCGCGCCTACTTTCAGAAGGGCATTCCCTAGGTTCTCTGAGAAGGCGAGGAGAAAAAGAAAGAAAGAACGGAGACGATGAAATAAGTCTTCTATGACCTGAGCGACTCTCTCTTCTTGCACGAACTCTAGAAGAAGGAGAAACAGAAGGGGCGGAGCGTCTACCCGAGGCAGGAATCCGATCTGGGGAAATATCTTCATAGTCCAATGAGCGCCTATCAGATGAATGGCGTCTCGACACCTCCGAGCGGGAGTGGTGTTCCTCTCGTGAAATCCTACGATGTGTAGTAGTATCCTCAAAAGAAGGAGATCGCCGATTACAAGGAGAGCGCTCTTCCGACGAAAAGCGCCTCGATCTCTTTGATAGGGAGAGACAAATCCATTCCTTCTACGCGATCTCGATGCCAAGGAGTCCGCCAAGGCTGTGATCTAGCTTGTAGGCCGCTAGCACTCGAGAAGGAGAGTCCCCAGGATCTTCTTCGAAGCCAGCTCAGCACAGGAGAGGCGGAGAAGGAGGGCGATCACAGGATATCCTAGGCTTCTTTGCTTGCAAGGAAGCTACATCAGAAAAGTCTTCTGGGCTGGACGCTAACGTACTGAAGGGAGCCTCCGCAGCCCTCTTCAACGGGCGTGACGCCTCCTTAGAGCTCCAACCACGCTTCGGCGAAGGAGAAGAGGACGACGGAAAAACACTGACGAAGAATATTCTTCTTCTTACGATCCAAGGCAGCCTGGGAGCGAACTTCAGGATCTGCCGAGGGACGCCTGACCGGTGGGGGCTCTC
Organism: Macrobrachium nipponense; assembly: GCF_015104395.2. Classification (NCBI taxonomy): domain Eukaryota; kingdom Metazoa; phylum Arthropoda; class Malacostraca; order Decapoda; family Palaemonidae; genus Macrobrachium; species Macrobrachium nipponense. Next base: position 36,770,972 of record NC_087206.1, read on the forward strand.
CCAGCCCTCCTGCGGCTTTCGACTTTCCTCCTCCACTGGAACTGGGAGTCTGGAAGAGGTCTAGGCCTGGAGGCACTAAGGAGCCGGTCAGACGCACCCTCCACATCACTGGTACACTGCACTTATCATCACCGACACTCTTACCTTGATCAGTACGAAGATTCTTGTCTTCCTTAGAACACAAGGAAGCTTTGAGGCCGCCGCCTCCGAAGACGAATCTACGGCTTCGGTGCGGGGAGCAGGAGCTGAGACCTGGGAGGAAGGTTCTAAAACTACATTAATGTTAGTTTCATTCCTCACTCATTCTCGACCTGCTCGAACTCCTTGAAGAAGTCTACGTACCTATCCCTTTCAGTTTCCTATATAGAAGAAAGAAGCCTTATATTCATCTCGTTCAAAAACCTCACACTCTTGACACGGGTTACTAAACGAACATTCATTCCCCCTTCATTTAACACAGATAGTGTGAGGGTCAACCGCAGCTTTCGGTAACCTCACCTTACATCCATCAGTCAAACATACTCTAAACAAAAATGATATTTTCATGATAAAATAAAGTTCACATATACTTACCGAACAGTTACATAGCTTTATAGCTTCTTACCTACGGCAGTCGAAATTCAAATTGTGGCGGCCAGCGGCGTTGCTATCTTAAGTATAGATGATACAAGACCCGCCCACATCCGGGGAACCCTGGGTTACTGCTAGCCTTCTACCGTCCAATTTCGTTTAGCCGACCACGTCCATCTGTGGGGAGGTGGGTGGGCTTTGATTATGTAAAACTGTTCGGTAAGTATATTGTGAAACTTTAGTTTTATCATGAAAATATCATTTTCACATAAGTGACTTACCGAACAGTTACATAGCTGAATCCAAACTACCCGGAAGGAGGGTAGATGGACTACATAAAAATGACAGTAAGACCACATTAAACAGCAAATGTTGCAGTACCCTACTTGTGATGAGAGCAGCTGCAGGAGAATAGTGCCTCTGGTTAGCGCTCTCATCACTCGTAGGGAGACGTGGCAGTATAGGCCAGGGTCGTCCCTACTTAGTGGGATTTTGTAACCATGGACAAGACGTTGGTTGACAAATATTAAAAAAACAGATAATGCCCTTGCCCTGGGCTTCAGAAAACCAGATAAAAAACAACAGACCATCACCTATACCAAAAATAATGACATACTCAAAAGTAATAAATAAGATCTGGAGTTCTCCAAAGTACTATGAGCCTCCAGTCTGCACGACTCAACAACCTATAACAAGGCGAGGAGACAGTAGAGGATAGAAAGTTCCCCCTATGTTTCCTTCCCAACACCATGCCCGCTACCGACAGGACCCAATTTACAACAACTATCATAGGTAAACTCTACATTCTTCAGGTAAAATGAGGCGAACACAGATCTCGATCTCCAAAACGTAGATTGAAGAATCGAGGAAAAGCGACCATATTGTGCTTGAAGCTTAAGGATGTCGCCACTGCACGTATTTCATGTGCTTTCACCTTAAGCACATTTAGAGTCTGATCTTGGGACTTGAGAGTGTGACTCCAGTATCAGACTTCTCAAAAAGAACGAAATAGCGTTCTTGGAGAGGGGTTTTGCAGAATTCTTAACCGAACACCAAAGTCGGTCGGAATTACCTCTAACGGATTGTGTCCTTGACAGGTAACATTTCAGAGCTCTGACAGGACATAGTAAATATTTTTCTTCGTCATCGGACCCCACTATATTAGATAATCCCTTAAGTACAAAAGATTTAGGCCATGGGTTAGAGGGAGATTCGTTCTTTGCTAAAAATTCGTTAACAAAAGAACAAACCGCATTACGATTTTGAACCCCACCTCTTTGTGGATGGCTTGTAACTCACTCACTCTTCCTGCTGTAGCCAAAGCGAAGAGAAAAAGTGCCTTCCTCGTTACATCTCTCAAGACGCTTCACGAAGTGGCTCGAATCGTGAAGACATCAGAAAAGTTAAAACTACGTCCAAGTTCCAGTCCACACTATCCTTCTTGGATACTTTTACTGTATTAAGATAATTAAATCTCCAATATCCTGGGTTAGAGGAGATGTCAAGCCCTCTATGCTTAAACACTGAGGACAGCATAGCTCTGTACCCTTTAATTGTCGATACCGACAAGTTCTTAACTTCTTTAAGGTACAGCAAAAAATCAGCTATTTCTGTACAGAGGTTTTAGAAGACGAGAAATATGTCTTCTGCACCACGTCCTAAAGACTCCCCACTTTGATTGTAAAGCTTGGCAGAAGAGCTTCTTCGACAGTTAGCAATAGCCTCTGCCGCTCTACGAGAAAACCCTTCGCTCTGACGAGTTTCCGGACAGTCTGAACCCTCGGTCAGTGACAGAGCGGACAAATTCTGATGATACCGTCGAAAGTGGGGCGTTTGAGTAGCCGAGGATACTGAGGAAGAAGTCTGGGATGGTCTATAACCAAACTTGAGAAGGTCTGGAAACCACTCTTTCCTGGGCCAGAATGGTGCTACCAAACGTCATGACACATTTTGATGTGAGAGGAACTTGTTCAACACCTCTCTGATCATTCCAAATGGGGGAAAGGCGTAACGTCTAGACCCGTCCAATCCTGAAGCATTGCGTCGGTCTTCCAAGCAAGAGGATCTGGAACTGGGGAACAAAAAGATCGGAAGTCGATTGTTCCTCGACGTGGCAAACAGATCCACTGAAGGTCTTCCCCAAAGTTTCCACAGTTCCTGACAAATTTTGTCTTGCAATGTCCACTCCGTGGGAAGAAGAACTTGGTTTACTCGACTGAGTTCGTCTGCCAGTACATTTAACTTCCCTGTACAAACCTCGGAACGAGGGAAATATCCCGATCTTGAGACCAGAGAAGGAGATCTTCTGCGACTTTGTTGAGGGAGAATGAATGGGTTCCTCCCTGATTCCTGATATAAGAATAGAGCGGTGGTGTTGTCGGAGTATACTGCCACTCTCTTTCCCACGACCAAAGGAGGCGAATGCTTGCAGACCGAACCAAATCGCCTTCAAAACTCCTTCATGTTGATGATTCAACCTCTCTTTCTCTGACCATAATCCCGAGATCTTTTTGGTCCCTAGGAGAGCTCCCCAAACCTCTGTCGATGCGTCGGAGTATAATTCTACGTCTGGGTTCCTTAATGTCAGGGAGAGACCCTCTTGCAATCTTTCCCTCGACATCCACCATCTCAAGTCGTTCTTGATCTCTTCCGACACTGGGAACGAATACGTCTGGTTGAGACTTCCGACACCACCTCGCTTTGAGATAAACTGAAGAGATCTCATGTGAAGACGACCCCAACATTTACAAACGTCTCTACTGATGATAACGTCCCCTAGAAGACTCATCCATTCCAGGCGGAGGAGGACTGACGATTCAGGAATTGGCTCCTTTTTGAGGCAAGATTCTATTCTTTTTCGGGGACAGAAAAAACCCGAAAAAAAAAAAGTCTGAGAGTCCAGAATTCAATCCCATCCCCAAATAGGGGATCTTCTGGGACGGCACTAATTGAGACTTCTCCAGGTTGATGAGAATTCCCAATGACTCGCTAATGACAGTTGTCTTCCGTAAATCCTTCACGCACTGTGTCCTCGAACCCGATCTGAGAAGCCATTCGTCCAGGTAAAATGCTGCATTTATGCCAACAAAATATGCAGCCATTTCCCCAATGGAGCAAGAACAACGAGTAAATACTTGAGGGGCCGTCGAAAGCCGAAACAAAACCCAAAGGGCTCTGAATTGATACGTCTCCCTTCGAACACAAATCTCAGGAACTTCTTTGAACTCTGGTGAATCGGGACATGAAAGTAGGCGTCTTTCATGTCCAGGGACACCATCCAATCGCCTGGGCGAGTGCCGACATCACAGAATGATTTGTTTCCATATTGAACTTTGTCTTCAGCACAAAAAGGTTCAATGCGCTTACATCTAGCACTGGCCTCCAACCTCCCGAGGCTTTGGGAACTACAAAGAGTCTGTTAGAATCCTGAGAACTGTCGAGGACTTCCTCTATTGCTCCCTCTTGATGAGTGCATTGACCTCTGCTGCTAAAGCCAAAGCTCTCTCTGATCCTGGAGAATATGCTGTTAAGCTGATTGGGTGTATCGGAGAGAGGAGGATCTAAAACAAAAGGAATCGAGTATCCCTCTCGAAGAACTTGAACTACCCATTGCTCTGCACCTCTTCGACTCCATTCTTCCCAAAAAAGATGGAGTCTTGCCCCTACTTGCACGTGAAGGAACGGCTTCTCACTTGTCCGTCGAAGGTTTGGGGGGAGGTTTCTTGAGGACTTGTACTGTGGACGCAAATTAGTCCTGGGTCGTTGCACTTAGGTTTATTCCCTCGAAAGGGATGCTTCTGAAGAGGAGAAGACTTAGCTCCTGTCGGAGTAGGCTCTTTCGGACGTCTGGAGACTGAAGAAGGAGATCATTAGTAGATTTCTTTTCTAAATCCGATAGAATTTGTGAATGGTTTCTTCAGGGAAAAGATGAGATTTACAGAGAGGAGCAAACATGAGAGCCGACTTCTGGTTATTAGTGACTCCTTTAGACACGAAAAGAAGCACCACCTTTCTCTCTTTCTTCATCACTCCCATTGTGAAAAGGGCTGCTAATTCTCCTGAACCATCTCTAACAGCCTTATCCGCACAGGACAGAACTCCTAACCAGTCTGTGGCAAAATCTCTTCTAAAGACTGACAGTCTTCATCTTGCGAGCTAAAGAGGCAAATAGTCCAGTCCAAAAACTAAATCCCTCAAATACTTAAAAATATTCTTCAACAAATGTCCAGCTCTGAAGAAGAAAACAAAATTTTAGCTGACGAAAAAAAGCTGCTCTTCGGTGTGAGTCCACTAAACCGGAGAAGTCTCCCTGGGAGGAGGCAGACATCCCCAAAGAAGGAACTTCTCCAGTTGCGTAGAAGCGATACGCTTTACTCTGAAGCTTAGAAGGTGGGAAAGCAAATGAAGCCTACTGTTTTCCCTCTTCTTAGAAAGCCACTCTGTTGACTCCTTAAGGGGCCTGCTTCGAGGACTGAGAAAGAACCAGTTTAGGTAGACACGAATACGCTGTCTTCCTATCTTTAACGAACATTGAAGGCGGTGAAGACGAGAGCAGGTTCAAAGTAATCTGGATAAGTGGACAGGAAAAATTTAAGAAGACTCGAATAAGCCGACGAATCCTTGTCATCTTGATCCAAAGCTTCCTCTTCAGACTGCACGGAAGCAGAGTCGAATCAGGCTTATGTTCTACCCGGTGGAGGATTTCAACAAACTCATAAGATCCTGGAAATGCTTCTTAAATGGAGCTAAGGTAGAATCGTCTAACACTGTAGAAGTCGATGGTCTTTCAGTCGAAGAACGATTCTTTCTAACAGGTGAAGTCTCCGCACCACGAGTCGACACAGGCGAACAACCAGTCGGAATTCCTATCGACTCACGGCGAGGGGAGTCGAACAAAGACGAGCGAATACGCTTTCTCTGGACAGTAATACGGAGTTGAATGAGGCGACCGAGCCGAAACTGCGACCGAGACTCGCTTGGGAGAGTCGAGCGATCGGTGAATTATCACAAAGTTTAGTCCGAGAGCCATTGCTTTTAGCCGAAAAATGCGGACTGCGGAGGAGATTCACTAAATATCACATCCGGAGCAAAAACTACACGAAGGTTGAGGACTCCAATGCCTCTTAGACTTCTTAACAGGAGTCGGTGACGAATCACGCAAGAATCGAATGTCTTTTTAACGGTCGAGACACCAAATCACCTCGCCTTTTGCGCACTGGCGATTGCACTTCCGAATCAGAAGACAGACGAGAATCACAAACACTAACACCTTTCCACATCTTTTTGGACAACACCCGCGAGTCGACGGAGTCGACGGCTGACCGTGGGCAAACTCCCCCAGACTCCTTACGACCTCCGGTATGTCTTCTCCCGGTGCGGGAGCGGGACAGTGACCTGGTCGTCTGGGAGTCGAGGGGGAACGGACAACCGCCTCCTCAGGCGCAACATTAACACTTTGCACTGCACTAGATTTCACTGTACTATCTACGAAAAGCTTTAAAAGACATTCCTAACTTCATAACTGATTCAGCTACACTTCGAACTTTTTATCCATCTTAGACTCAAGCAAGGCAATGGTGTTGGGTTCGGAAACATGGGCAACTTGAACAGGGGTAATCAAAGGAGAAGTAGGAGGACTATTAATTTGGAGAAATATTCTCTAATAAAGGAGAGGCAAGAGAAACTTATTTGTCTCCGAAGGAACAGGAGTAGTTTCTAACCTATTCTTACTACTAGCCCTAAGAGCTGCCTTCCTCTTCCTATCTTTCTCTTTTCTCAGCATGCGATCTAAACCGCCTCCATCCCTGTTCATCCAATTTCTTTACATTCATCACATGTCACATCCATACCATTACAATTTTGTCCTCTGCATTTAGTGCACTTAGAGTGCGGATCGTGACATAACTTAGCTAATCTTGTTTTGCAGCCAGCGCTGCAAAAACCTTACAGCAGATGAACTAGAATCTGACATAATTAGCAATATGACGAAAAACTGAATAGAGATAGCTAACTGGCAAGAAAAAACAAAAACTTGTACATCACCAAACCAAAACCAAAATCCAAAATGGCGACGCAGGAGACTGCAGCGAAAATCTCACAGGTGTTACCCCGTGAGCGGCAGAAACGAAAATTGACGGTAGAAGGCTAGCAGTACCCAGGGTTCCCGGATGTGGGCGGGTCTTGTATCACCTATACTTAAGATAGCAACGCCGCTGGCGCCAACAATTTGAATTTCGACTGCCGTAGGTAAGAAGCTTATAAGCTATGTAAACTGTTCGGTAAGTCACTTATGTGAAACGGGAGTTTTGGAAAAAAGGAAACAGAATCAAAATCAGACATTCTGCAGAAAATCCAGCGCAAAGTCAATAACGGTCCACAATCAGCGTATGCCAAGGCCAAAATAGAGCGAATACGTTCACCAAAAGTCCAATCAATCTCCAGGCAAGCGAGAAAGAAGAATATATCGGAATGAAACGACAACAGTTGTTATCGCTTCAGCGACAGAAAAAAATCTGGCTGGAGAGATAGATTGGTTCATACACCCGCCACCCAGCGGCGGGTAGGGTAGACCACCTGACCTACCTGTCGCGTGTGCCGCGAGATTTGAAATTCTGTCGGAACGTCGGAGACTATAGCTAAGTATATATCTGGCAGGGAAGTTCATGTACAAAATGACTAGTAAAAGTGATTAACAGAGAAGCAGATGTGTGTGAGAGAGAGAGAGAGAGAGAGAGAGAGAGAGAGAGAGAGAGAGAGAGAATCGTTTGATCTAAACTTTTCAAGAAACTGTCATTACATGTTGAATTTTGAATTTTTATCATTTTAAGAATTGTAATTTCATATCAAATTTTGAATTTACATCAGTTTTTTTTATTGTAGAGTAAATTTATATGAAAACGATTACATAGTGAATGTGCCGGACAATGACACCGAGACAGTTTGTTAGGCCTAACGGGAGTGAAGACATGCATGATTCGCCTGTCCCCGAAACCTCAAATGGTTCACAAAGACTTCCTTCAGCAGAAGAACTCTTCACGGTTTTTTTTTTTTGGCAGAGGATAGGTAGAGGAAATTCCCTCCAAAAGGTTTTTTAAAGGAAATGACTGTATTGTACAGTACTTGCAGCCAATGGTGGCATTGTTTACGTGTGGGAGTTTTCACCAACCTGTGTGCAATCTTAAACTTTTTCAATTTAGTAAAACCTTTTTAATGTTTTATTTATCTATAAGAACAATTTCATATTAGAAAAAATTATAGTATAGTACATAGAAAGTACTGAAAATGGGTAGTATAAAAAAAAGTTTGACTGGGTAAGTTGCTTTAATAGAATTTTCCCATAAGGTATGTTTCGAAATGTGCGAATTTCCAATTCTGTGAGGCCATGGATCAACCAGATTCTCGCATAACTGGGGACCATACTGTACAAGGGGAGGAGGTGACAGCACTCGATGAACATAAAGATAAAAGATAACGATGAAGACTACTTCTTCCGGCCAAGGACAGCCTTCGACACCAGGGTGTGGAGGAGGGCATTGCCAAGTGAAGATGAGGTAGAAGGTAACACCTGGGAACACATTACTGGAGGCAGGTGTGGTGTTATTATTACGTATTTGACAGCTCTGGACCTCAGCTTAGTACCTAGATTTAAAAGGAAATATAAGGGGTAGAATGGATTTTCCTTCTTTCTTACATCATTTTTTAATTTCTTTAATGAATCGACATTAGTGCTGGTTACATCAATATCAATATTTGAAAATTAGTAAATATGGAATTTTTATTATAAAATTAATATTAACAATACTTACCTGTATAATTTATGTAGCCCTAAATCCCCCAAAACTGTACCAAAATTTACCACATTGGCAACCCTGTTACCTCCTTTCTGTCCGCCAGTTGGTAACACTGCCGTTGACGTTTTGTCATTGAGAAATTAAACCTTCCCTTGAAAATCAGTTGTGATAGGCAGATTGTGGGGTAGGATGGGTGGTAGGATGGCTGGGACCAGATAAATTATATAGATAAGTATTACAGTAATGCCTCAGGTTACGAAATTAATCCGTTCTGAAGCTGCCATTGTAACCTGATTTTTTCGTATCTAGAACTACGTTTTACATGTAAATTGCCTAATTCGTTCCAAGCCTACAAAAACACCACAGTAAATCTTATAATAAAGATAAATTGACCAATAAACAATGAAATACAACAATTTGGACCATTCAATATTTAACCAAACCGTTACTGTACCTGTAAATAAAGTGTCTTAGTGTACAGGGTACAAGAAATACTGTGTACATGTACGTACATATGTAGTAATATGTGGAACCTTACCTTTCGAGTGAGGTGATGTCCAAAAGTGGTGAGAGAGGGGGAGGAGAAACGGCAGAAAACATGAACGCTTAACTTTACGAAACACATTACCAAATGGCAGAAAACATTAACACTTCTTGATTATCTCCATCTTCGCCGCCATAGAAAGCATCCTCTTCTTTCCGTGAACTTCAGCAACATTCTTGGGACCCATAGCTAATAATGTAAGTCATTAAGTTCACACACAACACGATAAAGTAACTTACAGTGCAACGAAAGCAAAATCACTAACACGAAAATAAGTTAACAATCGAAATATATGTGAACGGACAAGTTCCAGGTGTTTACGATAACGCTGCCGCAAGAAATGGTCAAGGAACGCCTTTTTTACATATAGGCATGATGGGACAGATGCTTACCGGGAACCGGGAGCAGGATCTTACGGCAGTGACTAGCATCAGGAACCAACAGGAGAGCGGGAGGATGGTGGCGAGTCTACTGAGTTGGCAGCACACCAGTTTTAAAATTGTTCTCAGCAGCCCAGACGAATCTCGGACTTTACCCTTTTGCAACCTGAATTATTTTCGTACACAGAAGCAAAAAAATCTTCGTCTGCTTTCATAACCTGAATTTTTCGTATGTAGGGACTTTCGTATGTAGAGGTTCCATTGCATTAACCCTCTTACGCCGAAGCCCTAAAAATCAAAACGTTTGGAGTGAGCGCGGAAGTGGAAAAAATAATTTTTTCAAAAATTACAGCGCGCGTTACTTTTGAAGATTAAAGGAGTTCATTTTGGCTCCTTTTTTGTTATTGCCTGAAGTTTAGAATGCAACCATCAGAAATGAAAAATAATATCATTATCATATGTAAATAATGCGATATATGGTAGCGAAAAAAAAAAAAAAATTCATACATAATTGTATTCAAATCACGCTGTGCAGAAAACGGTCAAAGCTAACCAGTTACTTTTTTTGTGTTGTATTGTACACTAAATTGCGATCATTTTGATAATATAATACATTGTAAAACAATAAAAGCAAACACCGGAAAAATATTATCACAAAATGATGTACGAATTCGTAACTCGCGGACGAACAAAAAAATATTTTTTCAAAAATTCCACCGTAAATCACAATAGTGTTCTAGAGACTTCCAATTTTGTTTCAAAATTAAGACAAATGATTAAAATTTATGATACTGCAAGAGTTTTAGATTAAAATTGCAGATTTTGACCATTTCGGACGAGTTAAAGTTGACCTTAATGTCGAAATTTTTATATATATATGTATAGCACATATTCGAAAAAATGGAAACAGCTACAACCTTTAATTATTTTTTGTTGTATTCTTCAGAATTTGCGCACATTTTGATATATGAAACTCTAGGTAAAACGGCTAATGAAAAGGAGCAAATATTAGGATAATGCGATCTACGCATTTTTCGGAGATTTTCGGCCGCGAAGCGGCGCGCGGAGGGAAAAGATATTTTTTTCAGAAAATCACCATAAATCACAATATTGTTCTAGAGACTTCAAATTTGTTTCAAAATGAAGATAAATAGATGAATATTACTACGCCGTAAGAGATTTAGTTACAATTACGTTTTTTGGACCATTTCAATTGCGCCAAAAGTTGACCACAACGTAGTATTTTTTCCAATTATCGTAATTTATATGCAGATATTTCAGAAATGAGAAAAGCTACAACCTTTAATTATTTTTTGTTGTATTCTTCATGAATTTACGCACATTTTGATATATGAAACTGTATAAAACGGCTAATATGAAAAGGAGCAAATATTAGGATAATGCGATCTACGCATTTCGGAGATTTTCGGCCGCGAAACGGCGAGCGGAGGGAAGAAAGATATTTTTTTCAGAAATTCACCATAAATCACATTATTCTAGAGACTTCAAATTTGTTTCAAATGAAGATAAATAAATGAATATTACTAGGCCGTAAGAGATTTAGCTTACAATTACGTTTTTCGACCATTTCAATTGCGTCAAAGTTGACCGTACGTAGTTTTTTTCCAATTATCGTAATTTATATGCAGATATTTCAGATATGAGAAAAGCTACAACCTTTAATTATTTTTTGTTGTATTCTTCATGAATTTGCGCACATTTTGATATATGAAACTCTATAAAACGGCTAATATGAAAAGGAGGCGCAAATATTAGGATAAGCATCTACGCATTTCGGATTTTCGGCCGCGAAGCGGCGCGCGGAGGGAAGAAAGATATTTTTTTCAGAAATTCACCATAAATCACAATATTGTTCTAGAGACTTCAAATTTGTTTCAAAATGAAGATAAATAAATGAATATTACTAGACCGTAAGAGATTTAGCTTACAATTACGTTTTTCGACCATTTCGATTGCGTCAAATTTGACCGTACGTAGTTTTTTTTCCAATTATCGTAATTTATATGCAGATATTTCAGAAATGAGAAAAGCTACAACCTTTAATTATTTTTTGTTGTATTCTTCATGAATTTGCGCACATTTTGATATATGAAACTCTATAAAACGGCTAATATGAAAAGGAGAAAATATTAGGATAATGCGATCTACGCATTTCGGAGATTTTCGGCCGCGAAGCGGCGCGCGGAGGGAAGAAAGATATTTTTTTTCAGAAATTCACCATAAATCACAATATTGTTCTAGAGACTTCAAATTTGTTTCAAAATGAAGATAAATAAATGAATATTACTAGACCGTAAGAGATTTAGCTTACAATTACGTTTTTCGACCATTTCCATTGCATCAAAGTTGACCGTACGTAGTTTTTTTTCCAATTATCGTAATTTATATGCAGGTATTTCAGAAATGAGAAAAGCTACAACCTTTAATTATTTTTTGTTGTATTCTTCATGAATTTACGCACATTTTGATATATGAAACTGTATAAAACGGCTAATATGAAAAGGAGCAAATATTAGGATAATGCGGTCTACGCCTTTCGGAGATTTTCGGCCGCGAAGCGGCGCGCGGAGGGAAGAAAGATATTTTTTTCAGAAATTCACCATAAATCACAATATTGTTCTAGAGACTTCAAATTTGTTTCAAAATGAATATAAATAAATGAATATTACTAGGCCGTAAGAGATTTAGCTTACAATTGCGTTTTTTGACCATTTCGATTGCATCAAAGTTGACCGTACGTAGTTTTTTTTCCAATTATCGTAATTTATATGCAGATATTTCAGATATGAGAAAGCTACAACCTTTAATTATTTTTTGTTGTATTTTTCATGAATTTGCGCACATTTTGATATATAAAACTCTATAAAAACGGCTAATATAAAAAGGAGCAAATATTAGGATAATACGATCTACGCATTTTCGGAGATTTTCGGCCGCGAAGCGGCGCACCGGAGGGAAGAAAGATATTTTTTTCAAAAATTCACCATAAATCACAATATTGTTCTAGAGACTTCAAATTTATTTCAAAATGAAGATAAATAAATGAAGATTACTAGACTTATGTATTTTGCTTACCCAAAAATACCAACATAAAAAAAAATTAAAGTATATTATTATATACATATATATATATATAAATTATATCATATATATATTATATATATATATATATAATATATATATATATATATATATATATATATATATATATATAGGTATATATATATATAGATATAATATCTATATATTAGATATATATATATATATATATATATATTAATTTAATTATATATCTATATCTTATATATATATATATATTATAGATATATATATATGTGATATGTATGTGTTTTCTTTATTTATTACATTTTCCGATTCTGGTACGAATACATAAATAAAAGGAATGCAGGTGACACTTTTCTTTTTGCATACAATGAAATATCGTATTCATGCATAGATACTGAGATATAAAAACTTGAAAATAATAAAAAAATAAATATAAAACAAATGCAGAATACTCACGTCCTAATCCTGACTCTTCGTTCTATTCTTGTTTTCCTCCCTCCTCCATTGAAGAGTCTTGCATTTTTTTTTTTCCTCTCGACATGACGAGGTACAGGTGGAGGAGGGAGACGCGCGCCCTTACGGCGCTGGGATAGGGCGCGGTTCCGTGCGCCCTCCCTTGACCGCCGCTGAGTCGCACTCCAATAGAAGACCGCACTGTGGTAATTTGCGGTCACACTACCCCGAACCTGCATAGAGCTATCTTGCAGGTGCGACAGAAGAACGGGTGTCTTCCTTCTGCCATTCATATGGCACACCCGGCACCGTTTCTGCCTTGCGCCCTTCTAGGAGATTCCAGTGTGTGATCCCCATGGCATCAGCCGACACGGAGGGCCGGTCCACTACCCCGACGAGAAGGGGCGGGCGGGTGGGGGCGTCAGCAGGGGCGTCAGCAGCAGGGGCATCGGCAGCAGGGGCGGCGGCAGAAGCAGGGGCGTCAGCAGCAGGGGCGTCGGCAGTTGGGCGGGGCGGACGGCAGAAGGATGACCGAAGTGGCACCCCGAAGGTCTGCCCTTTCCTCTATGGGTAAGATCTACAGCTCGGGGCAGAGGGGGCCAGACATGGAAGGCCCACTCATTGGGATCAAAGTTGATGAGGGCTTCCCCGGCTGCCTCGAGGAACTGTAAGTGGCTCATCCTACCGTAGATCGGGGACCGTAGTACCCCCACAGTAGAGTACGTAGGCATTTTGGAGGGCCAACTGCAGAATGTATTTTCAGGAGCTTTTGGGTCCATCTCCTGGTTCTCCTGGCAAGGGATAATATTGGATGAGTTGATCAAAGAGATCAACTCCTCCCATGTGCCTATTGTAGTGCCCAATGACGGTAGGGCGCTCTACACGAAACTGCTCATACACACTCGCCCTGTCGACGCGTCTTCTTCCGCTGCACGATCTCCTCTTGGACAGGTTCATGGCTCGTCGTAATCATGGGGGACGAGTCGGACACCCTTCCACAGATGACGAAGACAGCTCCCTTCCGCCGCCACTGTGTCTCTCCTCTTGCCAGATGTTGCTGATGGCTAGCGTACCTCTTGAGGGAATTCGGGGCCCCACGCACCAACCGAAGGGTACCACTTGACGTGAACACCTGCATCATACAGTTTCCTGGGCCAGGATACCGATATAATAATTATCCATAAACAGGTATCCTGGTTACGGAAACGATCCCACAAGCCGAAAAACAGTTTCACGCATCGTGGAGAAGACCCCGGAATACACCGAAAAGTCCACGACGTAGCCAGTGTTGCCTCGGTAATAAAAAAATTTTCAACGGCCATATTTCTTCGGCTTCTTGGGTATACACTTTGATGCTTAGACGTCCTTTGTAAGGCATCATCCCCTCATCTAAAGAAAGGTTCTTTTCCAGGAATCACAAGAGTTTTACAGCGTTCACGAATATATTCCAACACTGGGCACACTAAAATGAGGCGATCAGAGTTATTCCGGGTATGGCCCTTCGGTTGAAGGCGTTGAGATATCTGTCCAACGCCAGAGAAAGTATCACGGGCATAATGCCGGGCACATTGGCGTACTTAAAAGAAAAATTACGCCTCCAATACATCCTGACGTCGGCAGCAGGAATCAATCCAAAAAAACGTGGAGCCCAAAAAATGCGCCATGTCAGGGAGGTTGCAGCCTCGCCAGTGATATGATAATGTCGTGCGTAGTTTCATCACGGCAATACCTGGCGTAGTCCGCCGTCTCTGCTACCAGGTACTCCAGCAATTCCCGCGTAAGGAAAGCTGAACAAAACCCAGAGCAGTCAGGGGAACAGGTACGGTGAGCCCAGGAATTTGCCGTAAATGGATGCATGGGTGTACGGTGTGGGGTCCTCTGTCCACCCATCGTCGCTCTCGGACGACCTAGGCTAGCACGACTATCCGACCTTCTACGTGCCCCTGCGCGCGCGGGCACGAGCGCGGGAACGATTTCCCACACGAACCCCCCTCACTGGCCCATCTCCCTCACTCAAGCCTTCGCTTTCTGTATCCCCATCATCATCGCCAACAAAACTTGATCCTAAATCATCGTCCTCCCCCTCCTCAGATTCCCCCTCATAAGCACTATAACTACTAAATTCTAGTTCACTTTCGGGATGTGACCCTCGAACGGACATTGGGGGCAAATAATCCTCGTCATCACTATGATCGGGAGAATAAGTCCTCGTCACTGGATGACCAACCGCCATCAAAAATGAGGACTTGCCAAATGCTCTCGATCGAGCTCCGATTAAATAATCGTCAATGTCCCTTGGTTTGAGCCCTCCCAAATTCCTACGAATGCCCCTAAGGACGGCACGATGCTTCCTTGGGGTTACTAACGGCAAATGAGACACATTCGAAGCACTTTCATCGACACGTGGTCGCACAGAACGGCGTTGAGGAGCGAGGTCAGGTTGGGTGCTGGGTCCTTCGCCAGCATCCAACGTCCAAAACTCTTCTAACACGATCCCTTCCGACGGGTAAAACGCGCCTTTCGCGTGTCATACGACAGTCAGACATCTCTATGAACGTTCTGTACCAACACAAATGTTCAAAGTCTCGCACAAGCTCAGTCAAACACGATTGCGGCAAAAGATCGCTGACGGATGATGCTACGATGATGCTGGCTGGAGCGAGAAGGAAGGATTCCGCGCATGCGCACTTGGGTCACGCTTCAAAACAAAACAAGGCCTTGATCCGTGAACTCCCAGCATCCCCCAAGGCGCGTGATTCAAAAGTTTTCGGCTGGTAGGCCTATAAGTATTTTTCCGCGAATTTTAAAAAAAACTTTTTTGAGTCGACGTATGGTACGTCCAATCGGCATACGGGAGACATTTTGACTCGACGTTTAATACGTCCAATCGGCGTAAGAGGGTTAATATGACAAATTTTCTAAGACAATTTGTATTTTTCATAGCTACAAACCTGAGGTCTTAACAATAGGATCATTTCTAGCGCCTAGCTGGATCCAGTTAAAAAGCAGATGATAGCAAGGAATCTTGTGATATCTGGCAACACATGCGTAGATCAGGTGAAGAGTGGTCAAAGACCGCTCATCTACGCCAGTCTTTCCCAACTCAAGACGACTTAACAAATAGAGGGGGCGGCTAGAGTGGCAGTATAACATTAAGACCTCAGGTTTGCAGCTATGAAAAAATACAAATTGTCTTAAAAATTTGTCATTAGTACATGCACGAACTAACCTTCGGTCTTAACAATAGGATAGACTCATACGTGGAGGGAGGTATAAGACATCCTAGACCGGCTGGGGGCCTACCCACCAGTCCAGCTCTCAAAAGAAATAGTTCTTGGAGAGGGACTGAAGTCGTTGAGAAGCTAGATAAACTAATATCTAACTACTCAGAACCTGAGTGACGTACAATGATATATGGGATAACCATTGTATCGGGAACCAAAGAGAAACTTTGACTGTCCAATAGCAAACCAATACACCAGGGTTTGTACTACTCCCAACTCCTCCTTGCCAAGGAGTGGAGCCTATGCTACCAAACAGTGGCTAAGATATTGTATATTGCACAACCACACTACCAGTATGACTACCTCACTCACCACCTGTATCAGACCAGTCCAGCAAATGACGTGTCTATTCCTTAAACTGCCCGAAAGAAGAAGGAAAGGTACAAGAGAAAGAAGGAGACCAGCCAACTCACTCATTCTCTCATCCACACAAAGGTGCCCCGTTAAGGGCAACCATGAGTTACACAACCTGTTGGGCAGCCACCACAGGACCCAGGGAAAACGTGTCCATAGATCTGTGGGTAACATACTTAAGATAGAAGGAGGTGAACGTGGACTGGCGTAACCAAGTACCAGTGCTCAGCACTATGTACAGCCAAGTTCTTTTTGAAAGCCAGAGAGGGACCAATGCCTCTAACATTATGTGCTCTAGCCTGCACAGACGTGGTGGTGGAATCATCAAGAGTCAAGTGTGCCTGTCTGATGGCTTCCCATATCCAAAAAGAGATAGTATTCTTAGACACCTCTTTCTTTGTAACGGCCTATGATAACAAAAAGTCTGCGGCAGCCTGGTCTAAGGTGCCGAGTCCTTTCAAGATAGCAACACAGGGCCCGGACAGGGCACAACAAAAGCTCTTGACCATCACCACCCACAAAGTCAGTCAGTGATGGAATGGAAAACGAAGTGAACCTGTCATCATGCACCGAGGGATTTTGGGTGTTGGCCACGAATTCCGGGACAAATTCGAAGGACACCGACTTCCAACCCCTGGTGTGCTTCACCTAATAACTCAAGACCGTTGAGCTCTCCTACCCTCTTGGAAGATGCCAAAGCCAAAAGATAAAACTGCCTTGAGCGTCAGGTTCCTGTTAGATGAGCGACGCAAGGGCTCATATGGACTCCTAGGTAAGCTCTTAAGCACCAAGGAAACATCCCATGTTGGGAGGCTTGAGCTCTCTAGAAGTCGACTGCTCAAACCCCTTAACTAGCAGGGAAAGTTCCCAAGAAGAGGCGATGTCGATACCCTTAAGGCGTAACACCAAACACAGTGCCGCCCTGTAGCCTCTAATAGCATAAACGGACAAACGTTTTTTGTCTCTGAGGAAGGTTAAAAAGTCTGCTATTTGCTGAATAGTGGAGAAAAACCCCGTTTACGTCACCAATGACAGTAGATCGCCCATTTGCCTTGGTAAACTGCGAAGGTTGACTTCCTAAGACTGCTGGACATGTGCCCAGCTGTTCTCTGAGGAAAGCCTCTCCCTTGGAGGAGATACTTGATAGCCTCCAACCGTGAGGAGACAAGGATTCTACAGACTGGTGGAACCTATCTGCATGGGGCTGACACAGGAGATGCCGCCAAGGGGGAATCTCCCTCGGAATCTCTGACAACAACAACAGCAGATCTAGAAACCATTCTGCTTGAGGCCACTGAGGGGGGGTCTAGGACAACTGGCCACGGCCGACTGGCCGTGGTCCAGCTGGCCGTGGCTGACTGGCCGCAGCTCAACTGGCTGCTGGGGACGAGGGCTGGCCGCAGCCGACTGGCCGCAGCCGACTGGCCGCAAGCGCGGCGAGAGAGAGAGAGAGAGAGAGAGTAGAGAGAGAGCGAGAGAGAGAGAGAGAGAGAGAGAGAGAGAGAGAGATTGTTTTTATCTTTTGATGGAAACTAGTGTTTATTTATTATCTATTTTTTTAAATACCCTTTTGATTTTTGTGATTGTTGTTATTGGTTATAAACTCTTTCGAATAAAACTGGTTTTTATTGGTTATTAATGTTAAAACTATTTTCATTTTTTAAATGAGAGCTTGATACTTTGCCAATTGGACTGTTTCCTGTTTTAAATACATTGTTGAACTTTGTAATTATTGTTAATGGTTATAAATATTTATTTCAGTATGCATACATTTTTGAAAAGAGGTTTTCCTCTAAGAAAAGAATAATACTTAAAATGTAAATTTTATTACACAGCTGAATTACATAGAAGTTACATAAAATCTGAATTACTGGAATAAAAAATTTAAGAAAATAAAGATAATTAAAGATAAAAAGAGTTAAATTTCACTAAAAAGCTGAATCATTGAATAAAAAAACCAAGAAAATAAAAGATAATTAAAGATAAAAAAAAAGTTAAATTTCACTAAAAAGTTGAATATTATTGGAATATAAAAACTGCTTAAAATATAGCATCTACATAACTATATATCTTAAGAGAAGTTATGAGCAATTCCTCTCAGATACTCTTCGTCTTTTAGATTTACTGTATCTAAATATTTTCTGTGTGTGAGAGAGAGAGACCAGAGACAGACAGATAGACAGAAATAATTTTTTTTCTCTCATCTCTTCGTCTATGGCCAGTTGGGCTGCGGCTAGTCGGCCCCTGCGGCCAGTTGGGCTGCGGCTAGTCGGCCCTGCGGCCAGTTGGGCTGCGTCCAGTCGGCCATGGCCAGTCGGTGGGGTCGCGACCAGTTATCCCATTCCCACTGAGGGCTACCAAAGTCATTCTGAGACCCTGTGAACTCATCAGCCTGTTCAGAACCTGACGGACCAAACAAAACGGAGGGAAGGCATACACCTCCAGGTTGTACCAGGGATGTTGGAATGCATTTTCTGCCAATGCTAAGGGATCTGGAACCACTGAACAGAACACCTCCAGCTTCCTGTTGTAGCGTGTCGCGAAAAGGTCCAGCATGGGTCTCCCCCAAAATCTGGAAAAGCTTGTCTGCCACTACTTGATGAAGGGACCACTCTGTGACTAGGATCTGATCCCGGCAACTGAGTTTGCCTGTGACCACGTTCCGTTTCCCTGGGATATGCCTGGCTGAGGGCTCTAACGGATTACTGATTGTCCACTGGTGAAGCTCGACGGTCAAGGCGTGAAGTTGCTGAGAAACCAAGCCTCCCTGTTTGTTCACATAGGCTACCACCGTGGTGTTGTCTGACATGAGAACGACAGAGTGACCTTCTACCTTCCCCCAAAACTCCTTCAGACCCAGGAAAGCTCCCTTCAACTCCCAAGATGCTGTATGTTGCTACTTGTCTCCAAACCCCAAAACACCTGAGGCAACAAGGCCGCCTAAGTGTGCGCCCAACCCTGCGAGGGAGGTCCGAGCACAGAAGGAAGTCCGGTGGAGAGAACGCAGGGCACCCCCATTCAACAGATTCTGGTTGTCCAACCACCGACGAAGGTCTTCTCTCACTTCCAAAGACAGAGGAACCATACACGGGAGAGTCCCGCGCCAGAGACCAAAATTCTCCTAGTCTCCATTGCAGACCGAAGATGAAGACCCCCATGAGGGACCAGTTCTCCAGGGAAGATAACACTCCCAGAAGAACCTGCCACTGATGAGCCGACTGATGTGACTTTGACAAGAAGTTGCGTGCTATAGCCCGCAACTTCTCCAATCTCTGATCTGACGGGAAAACTCTTGCCACTGTCGTATCGATGACCATGCCCAGGTAGAGAATCCTTTGAGTGGGTACGAGGTTTTGACTTTTCCTGGTTACTAATATGCCCAGGTCCAGACAGAACCGAAGTAGACGATCCTTGTCTTGCAGCAGCTTCTCCCTAAAAGCTGCCAAGACTAACCAATCATCGAGGTACCTCAGCAAACGGATCCCCTGAGCATGGGCCAAACTTGACACGAGAGAGAAGACCCTTGTGAACACTTGAGGGGCTGTCATCAGCCCGAAGCACAAGACTTTGAACTCGAATATCTTGTCCGCAAGAGAGAAGCGAAGGAACTTCCTGGACGTGGGATGAACAGGGATTTGGAAGTATGCGTCCATTAAGTCAGTCGACAGCATGAAGTCGCCTTCCCTCACGGCTGCCAACACCGAGCGAGGGGTCTCCATCTTGAACCGTGTCTTCCTGATGAAGCGATTCAAGGTGGATAAGTCGATCACAGGCCTCCAACCTCCACACCTTGGGCACCAAGATGTGAATGTAAAACTCCGGGGACGGACGCATTACTTCCTCTATCGCATCCTTGTCCAGCATTATCTGCACTTCCTCCCGAAGAGGCAAGAACTTCAGAGAATCTGGAGGATACGTCTTCCTGAGCTGCGGCTTCTCCGACAAAGGAGGAGAGAAGTCGAATGGCAACAGGTATCCCAACCGAAGGACATCTACCACCCACTTCTCCGCCCCGTAACTCTGCCACTTGGCCCAATGGCCAGCCAGGCAACCCCCCAACCGTGACGCAGGAGAGGGAGAGGCGCCTAATCTACCGACGGCTCTCTTTACCTCTGCCCGTGGGGCCCCTTCTTGGTTTAAAGGAACGAGAGCGAAAAGGGCGCTGATCTTGAGACTTAGGCTGTATCGAACGGGAAGGCCCAGCTGAACTCGAGGTCCTCGATGGCCTACCAGGCGACGATCTCCTCGACTGCTTCTGGACCAGGGGAGGAGGAGGAGGGAGCCAGACGTCTCCAAGGGCGAGAGACTGACTTAGACACAGCCTGGTGCACCAGTCGGTCCTTGGTGTCAGCCCGGCACCTGTCTATCACATTTTCGTGTTCTGTCCGTGGAAACAAAAATTGTGACTCCAACAGATCACCGTTCCTCAAAGCCAGCAAAGACTCGGTGTCAAGCGATCTCTCCATCCTAGACAAAGCTGCGTCCCTCCTAATCAGAAGAAGATTAGCCCATAAATTGGCACTGAGGTGAGCCGAATATGAAAACGCCTTGGCCCCCGGACTGCAATAGACTGGCAAGCGAGGCGGGCACTCACCAACGTTTCAGGGGACCTGTCAGAAGCTATCTGGCAATCACCAGACCAGAGTCCATCCAAGAAAACCGTCTGCAACATGGAGGCTGCCATAGATTCCAAAGCTGAGGCATCTTGCGGAGACAAGGACGGAGCCACTGACCTCACCTGTTCCAAAGTCAAACCTGGCTTCAGGCGAATGACGTCTGGGTTAATTAAGGTGGCGTGACAACAAAAATGCCGAGCTCGTAACATAGTACTTTCTATGTCTTGTGAGAGGCGGGGGTAGTAGTTTGGTAGAGCCCCTAGAGCAAAGTGAACCATCCCAGTCAGAAACAGAGGCGTTAACCTTCTGCAAGACCGACTGAACGTGCCCCAACAGAGGCAGCTGAAGAGATGATTTGGGGTCCTGAGTAGCTCCCACCACGGCTTCCAAGCAAGAAGGAGTGTAAGATGACCGAGCCTGATTACCTACTTTCCAATTGTTGAACCCACGAATAGATCAACAACTTCCGAAAGGAAGACAGAAAACTCCTGCGTGTCTCCCTCCTCCTGCTCTGGCAACCGGAGACCAATGACGAGAAGGGTGTGTAGGCTTTTCTAATGCACCTTCTTCACCAAAATTAACAGAAGGGTTAGCAGCCAAACAGTCCGAAACCCCTACTAACCTGTCTGGGCTGGGTTCAAGCGTCGGCCTCTGAGACGGACCCACTGTAACACTAGGCACACCACTTACCTCAACAGATGACTCCAGATGTCCATGAATGTTCACGGGCGTGGCGGCCGTATGTACGTGAGATGAGGGGGAAACTCAAACACTCGAGACTGACAGAGAATCCCTTATAGTCGAACTTACAGAAGCACCAGTGAGAGGGGCAGGCAAACATTCCTTGGAGAAGAAGGAGCACTATTATTATTATTATAAAAGTAGTTTTACCAGACCACTGAGCTGATTTTCAGCTCTCCTAGGGCTGGCCCGAAGGATTAGATAAAATGCCAGGTCTAGCCCTTAGGCCAGAACTGGGACCAAATTGGTCATTCAGGATAAATAAAAAAAATTGCACAAAGGCAAACGCTTTCATACTAGAACACATACACAATAAATACATTTACTCATGTTCCCTTACATACATACTAAAATGGTATATTAAAATTCGGAATTAAGTTTTAAATTTTTGAAATTTTGTTTTAAAATTCACTAAAAAAAACTTATATTTTATCAATTAAATTGCAGTTCCTCAGAAAAGTCAAAATTGGAACTACTGAAAATGTAAAAGATTCTGTCAAAATTTCTTTTATTGTTTTATTTCCAAAAGTTGACAGTCTCTGCTGGTCATACTTTGGACACTCGCACAAGACATGTCTGACTGTTACAACTCCTTGCACTCTGAACACTCTGGAGCAGGGTCGCGTGGGTTGCTCATCAATGTGCCCGTGTGTCAGACAGTGTGGCCTATACGGAGGCCGTGTCAGGATTACTTGAGCATGTCTCTCTCTTTGATATGCTGACTCCATTTTGTTAACATCCTGTTTTATTTGTTTTAATTTATTATTTTCAGGCTCTTCGGCCCATACGTTTTGCCATTTATTTACAATTATTGTTTTTATATATCTTAATAATCACTGGTGGGGATGTTTACATTTGCTTTTATCATTTGGACTGCTTCTTTAGCTGCTTTATCAGCCTCTTCATTTCCTCTTATCCACATGAGCAGGGATCCAACATATTTCAATATTTTGCCATTTTTATATAATTTGTGGAGTTCAAATTGAATTTGCTGTACAATATTATTTTTTGGATTGTAATTCTGAAAGAGCTTCTATGGCACTTCTCGAGTCACTAAAAATCACAAATTATTAATTGAAGTTTGCATTATAATTTTGATAGCTACTTTAATTGCACACAACTCTGCTGTGAAGACTGAGGCATGATTGGGTAAAGAAAATTGATATGTTTTGTTCTGCGATATAGCTGCATATCCTACGCCATGTTCGACTTGGACCCGTTGGTATATATTGCATAATGTGAACTTTTTTGTCTTATATGTTCTATGGTTTTTTGTTTATGGTGTTCTGGGGTATATACGGAACTTTTTGATAAATATTTCAGTGAATGCAAGTCTTTACTTTAATCATAGTCCAATGGGTGGTAACTTTACTATTGGAGGTACTTGTATATTTATATTTAATGACTCGAACAGTCTATTAGTTCTAATTGGGAAAGGTGGTGAATGATTGTTTATAAAGACATCCCTTAACTCAAATAGCCTTTTAGTTGGTGAATCACTTGCCTTGATTCTTAATGCACTTTTCATGTTATGAATTCTCTATGGAGGGATAGTGGCAGTTCACCGCATTCAACTTGTACAGAAGAGACTGGTGAGGTATCTAAATGCTCCTGTGCCATATTCTTAGGCCTTCGTTGTGAATTGGGTTTAATATTTCAGTGCTGCTTCTGAAGCTGACCCATATATTTGTTCACTTCCATAATCAATAATTGATAGCACTGTTGCTTTATAAAGTATAATAAGAGTGTGTCTATCAGCTCCCCAATTTGTGTGAGAAAGTTTTTTAATTAGGTTTAATGCTCTTTTGCATTTCGATTTTATGTTAAGTTTATATGGGCTTTCCAGTTGAGGTGTGCATCAAATTATTAAACCTAAAAATTTTGCAGTTTGGCTAATTGGTATATTATGGTTTTCTCATTTTTTAATTCTGCTTCTTCACCTTTTTTCCAAATTTTACTTTTATAAAAAATGACCGCTTGGGTTTTTTTCTATGGAAAGATCTAAATCCTAATGATGAGGCCCATTCATCTATTTTTATTATAGTTTTATTAATAATTCTTTCTGCATGTTTTATGCGTGATGCTGTGTAATATATTGCAAAATCATCCATATACAAATTACTCTTATTCCAACCGGTAGCATGTTTACTGATGTTGTTTAATTGCCAATGTGAACAAAGTACCACTAAGGACGCTACCTTGTGGTACTCATTTTCAAGTGGAAATATTTTTTGGAAAAAAACATTATCTATTCTCACCTGAAAAGTGCGGTCAGTCATAAAGTTTTTAATAAATTTAGGAAGATGGCCGCGGATGTTATTATTATGTAAAGATTTTAATAATTATTGCATACCTCCATTGTGTTGTCGTATGCCTTTTTGAATGTAAAAAAAGACAGCTATTGTAATTTGTTTTCTTTCAAATCCTCTACGTATATGGTCTTCCAAACTACACAGAGAATCTAATGTAGACCTATTACGTTTGTGAACCAAACTGTTTAGGACTTAAAATTTTATTTTCACGAATGTGCCTGATGTAAGTCGTGCATTTACCATTTTCTCCAATAATAACTGCATATACAACTTGTTAATGAAGATGGTCTATAATATTCACATTACTAGCGATCTTTTCCTGGTTTGGTTATAGGAAATTATTATTGCATTTCGCCATTTTGTCTGGACACGAAGTTTTGGAGCCATAAATGATTGTAAAATTTTAATAAGTTAGGATTTTGCCAAAGGTGCTAGGTGGCAAATCATCTCAAAGCAAACATCATCTCCTCCAGGGGCAGATTTATTACTGTTCAAGAGAGCATATTCTAACTCTTCCATATTGAACTTTTATTATAATATATATCTTCCTTTGTCTCAAAATTTAAGTATAATATACTCTGCTTGTTTTTTACTTTTTAAAATGTTTGTCTAGATTTTCGTCACTACTTATTTTGGCAAAACTTGCCCCAAGTATGTTACTTATTTCGAAGGGATCTAAAATTTTTATTTCCCGGATTATCTAATATAGCTTGTCTGGGTGGTCTAATGTTTTGTTCCATTTATTTTTCTGAATTTTTCCCATACTTTTTGAATGGATGTTTCGCTTGTTATTTCTGACACATAGGACCTCCAAGATATTATTTTACCTTTTATTACTTCTTTTCTAAATTTGGCTGATATTTTATTATATAAAGGTTTTATATCTATTTCTAATAGTAAAATTGCATTTTCATATATTTTCTTCTGTGAAATGGTTTTGATTTATTAACTTTATTGAATCTTCTGTTTAGAGTATCTAACCTTCTTGCTAGAGAGTGTTTTTCTCGTACTAATTCAGTTAGATCATCTGACCACCAGGGGACTTTAAGTTTTTTATTATGGGGTTTTGAATGTGGAATAGCTTTGTCTGCTGCCTTTTTAATGAAGGACACAATGAAATCGTTCGTCTCATTGTGATTTCTCAAATAATCATAGGCGGTATTTTATTGGTATGAAAGTAAAAAATGTCCCAATCTGCTTTTTGCATGTTGTAATGTGAGAATATTGGTTTTGGTTCATTATTTAATAAGGATATTATGGGAAATGGTCACTTGAGTAGGAGTCATCACATATATTCCAATCTAGTCTGTCAACTATATTTGTTGAACAAAGGGTGACATCTACTGTGGAAAATGTTCCATGGGTTTCTGGAATAATATGTATTTACTTCGCTGTCATTCAGACAACAAAGATTATTAGCGTTCATTAAGTTTTCTTTTTTTGCTCCATCTTTATCTGGAGTAATGTTGTTATAGTCCCATATTGAGTTATGCGCATTGAAATCTCCTACAATTAATATTGGATTCTTAACTCTTTTATTATTTTCTGTAATTTGTTTAAATCATACTTTTTATTAGGCTGATTGTTTGTATAAGTTAATTATATCAAACACATTATTTTCTATTTTCACTGTTATTGCTGAAATTTGCAATTCAGTGTAATCTATATCTAATTTGTCATATATAATTTTATTATGGACATATATTGCTGTTCCTAAATTATTTTCATTTTCCTGTGATGTTGTAGCTAATAGATATTTACCTATTTTTTGGAACACGTTTTTTCCTATGTGTTGTATATATAATAATCATTGGTTCATGTTCGCTAATAAGTCGTTGGACTTCCCCTAAGTGCATTCTCGTTAATAATCCATTTATATTCCATTGAATTATATATTGAATGGTGTAATATAAGTGGTCAATTACCCTAGATTATTAAAGAACTGATATTTTTCTTAAAAATTTTTATAAGTTAATTTGTATTTTTGTAGGTCTTGATTCATTTTTTTGTAGTTTTGAATCTTACTTTCGTTAACTGTTACTTTTTTACTATCTTGATTTGATTTTTCCATTTTGATTTTCTTTAGAATATTATCTACAACACTGATGTGTTTCTCTTTGTAATATTCTAAGTGTTCAATACACATACAACCTTCTTCATGAGATTTGATGTTTGTTTTTTCCTTACTCCTATTCCTCATGAATTTCTTATGGTGTTGATTAGGCTGTCTTTAGTTATAGTCTTATTTTTGTGGCACATTGCTATAAAGCATTTACTGCAGCCGCATGTATCTTCATGTTTCTCAGTTTGTTGTTTTTTCCTTGTTTTTTTCCTGTGGTCACCTATAATTGGTGATGGTTTGAATTTCTTCATTTTCACTGTAGTGACCTGTATTTTGGTTTTCCATTTCATCTGAATTTTGTGATTCAGTTCCTAGAGGTACTATTGTTACTATGGGAGACAGTGGAATATTAGTGTTTTGTTTTCTGAACTTTAGCTTTCGGCGAGATTGGTGGGTTATTTATCTTTTTACAGACTTGTTTGGTGGAATTAGGTGGGGTCTTATCCAGTTGCCTCTTTCGAGTAGTATTATCTGTTTTCACATTCTTGTGTTTTAATTCTTCTTTGTTTTCCTCTATGTCATTATCTATTTTCAATTTCCGATAAAGAGCTAAATCGATTTTTCCACAGTCGTAATATTAGTATGTTTTGAAGATTCTTTTGTTTTTTTCATCTTGTATTTTTTGTGGTGGTATTTCTTTATTTCTATTATTATCATTTGTCTCAGTTCTGGTATTGCTTGACTTTGAGGTGTGTCTGCATACCTAAATTTCTTAGCTGGGTCATTTAATCCTCTCACTTTCAGTTCTAACTTTGCTTCTCTTATCGTCATTCCAGTTCGTTCTTGTAGTAATTTAAGTTCTGTATTGTAGATATAGAACGCACACATTTAGATCTGGCATGATGGTCTAATCCACTATTTACGCATTTGGGTTGGCCACAGTCCCAGCGTGTTTTATGGTCCTGCGAGCTGCAAAAGGCACATCTATAAATATTCCTGCACTTAATTGCTGTATGACCATATTTGCAACAGTTCTTGCATTGCATAGGTTTAGGAACATAAGGTCTTAGTTCCCTATTTATCCTAGCATTTTAATTTTTAAGGGTAAGGTTTGGCCACTGAACTTTATCTTGCTATTTTGATAGTTTAACTTTGTCTTTCCTGCTTGGGACCTCATATAACTTGGCAGTCTTCAACATTATTGTACCTTTTCTTTAATGAATCTAAAAGTATTAATCTATCTAATGTTTTAATCCTCAAGATTTGGTACTACTACTGTGCCTTGCACACTGTTCATTGTATCATGCCTTGTAACCTTTATATTTATTTATGTTATATATATTTTTTATACATTGATAATTTCCGATTGGTTTTTGGTTGTTGTTTCAACCAACCATTCCCTTTTTTAATTTGTCTTATGCTCATCTCTTGCGATGGGCATCGATTCAATAGGTAATTTTCTAATTTTAATAAAGATATATCTTTGTCAGCTTCTAAGTTCAAAAACCTTGACCAGTTTGACTCCCCAAAGAGAGAATCAAAGTGAATCAGGTTGGGTCCTGGCGATATCTATTTCTTTTGGGTTTATTGTATGGTAATAATGTCTTATACCACTCTGATATTCATTATTTGAGTTTATCCTGAGAACAGTCCATTGCCATGCCATAAGTCGTTGTGAGGTCAAATTTTTTTTTCTCCATATATAGTATTACAAAAATTTCATCCAGGATGAGGTCCCTCTCACCAAGGAGGCCCAACCGGGGGAGGGGCAATGCCGTTACACACACTGGTAACTGCCCTGGGTCCCTCACCTGGATATACGCCATACCCACAGTGCCTTAGGGTCATCAGTCCCATGAGATCGGACCCAGCACTGTGGGCATGGCTTTGACATAAAAATTTCCCTCGCTCGACCACGTCAGGTACTCAGTTTTACGGGTGGAGTGGCATGCCGTCCAACTCCACCTCCATCAAGTTTTAAAGAGCAGTTAATTCAATAGTCCAAATCTATGCCAAGGTCGTCAACGAAAGAAGAAGGAGGGAAATGGGAAAATTTAAAAGAGGAGGAGTGAAGGAGTTAAAGGTCCCAATGATCAGTTGGATCCACTGCATAGAGCATAGGCATAAAGAGGCATACTCTCTCTGCAGTTGATCCCTAAGCCCCCCACCTCGTCAAGGAGTTGGGATCAGGGGGGCGTGTAGACTAAGTGCGGAGGCATGCTATAGGCTGGAGTCGTGATCGTAGTAGTGGTAGTGGTCACCACACCATGTGTGACCACTGCCGACCCCGCCAACCGCTGGATTAGCCCCTGGATGCTCGGCACTCCCTGCAATCCCAGCGACTCCCACACCTGTCCCAGGTCGTCCTTCACTGGCGGCACACCTGCGGAAGCAACAGTCGGGTGAATTAGAGGGGTTCCCTCGCGCCTGGGGGTGACGAACGACCACCAAGAGCGGTACGGAAGACCCCGAGTACAACTGTACGTCCGGGTAGCAAGCGCCCTCCTCCACACTCAACGGATCAAGTGAGGAGAAGGACTCCGCTACCCGCCCCGCGCCTTTAGGGGAAGGCGCGAAACGTGGGGGCTGACCGGGGGGCAAGAAGGAAGACGAGGTATCCGTTACCAAATGAGTCGCTGGAGAGCTTTCCGACGACTCCTTTGTAGGCCTACGTCTCTTCCTGCCCTCGTACAGAACCCACTGCGCCTCGGACCAATTAACACACGTTACACATGGTTCGGTTCGGGAGCATTCTCGCCCCCGACACCTTGTACATAGTTCATGTGGATCCACATCCACAAAGGAGCGAAATCCGCCGCATTTACGCCCCTCCAGCCCGGGACACACTCTACGGGCGACCTGGGGGCGCGGCGAAAGCTCCATCTCTTGATCCATTGTTTATGAATAAATGTAATAAACAAAACGAACTGGATATTGGTACGGCAGCCGTACCCCGATCTCGGTAGATATTGGTACGGCAGTGAATTGCGCATGCGCGAACCCTTGTTTACCGCCTCACACATATCCAAAGACTATATACTGAGGTATATACACAGTCTTTGGGCATATCAGTGACAGCAAGAAAAATGGTGACGGACAGCATGAACAGCGTAATAATACATTAGTTTTTCGCCGAAAAACAATGTTTTCAGGCTTTAACGAGCTGAAGAAAGCCATAGACATCTATAAGACTCAAATTTTCAAAATTGGGTAATTCATGGAATATACGTAGGTCACGAACGATCAAATCGCGGCCTGAAAAGAATCCGAAGAGGAGATTCAAAGAGGTTATTATATAAATATAGACCACTACCATCGTACCTTTGGTGACTTTCTCGGCCCTTTATTCTGCCCGACATCGGCAGTTGCAATGGCCGTTATACACTTTACAATATTCTTTTAATTCACTTCATTGGGTATATTGCAGCTGTCGGAGAAGACGATAGAATTTACCAGGTAGTGAAATGGCAAAGTTAAACCAAATTTCAGCATTATTCCATTAAAATCGGGATAGTGTTGTTTTTGTAGTACAAAAAAGCGGGACAAAATTCACAAAAGCTAAACAAACAAAAAAAGGGGGGAGGGACATTTTGCTAACTGAAAAAAGGGGGACAAATGTTCAAAAAGCGTGACTGTCCCACCTAAAAGCCGAACTCTGGTTTACATAATACAGTATGATTAGCAAACTGGTAAACGGATACAGCAAACTGCCGTATCTACAGCAAGGCAAGAGCGCAAATACGGCACCAATGACAGAATCTGCCGTACCCTCACCACACTATATTATTTGTACGGCAGGAAGTCTGAAATTGACGCATGCGCAATTCATTGCCGTACCAATATCTACCACGATCGGGATACGGCTGCCGTACCTATATCCTGTGCCTAAACAAAAATGAAAGTACTGTACTTACAATTTCATTCACTACACAAAAAAACCAGAAAGAGGGCTGATATGAAAACCAAAGCATACGATGAGTAGCGGGCAGAGCGATGACGAACACGTCTTGTCACACCACCCAAACCCCCAAAAAAAAAAAATGCCCGAAACAAAAGAGATTTGTTTACCTCACTGTCGCGCGGCGCGTGACAATCGGACAAGCAGTTAACTACCGTTCTCCCCTTGTTCGAAGCTTACGACCGTTCCAGCTGCTGCTAGCTACTTCCTATTGTTAAAGGACCGATGGTTTGTATTACGTATCGGAACAAACAGGATTTTAAAAAAGTCTAATTCCGAAAAATAATTACAGTAGAGACCCGGTTCACGACCGTATTAGAACTCGACATAATCGGATTTCGCCACTAAATTTCCAATAAACTTTGTATCTGTTTTCAACCAAAAAACCAGTTTCCGACCCACGACCATATGATGTTTGTAAACAAAACTGTTTCCGCCAGCCGCCGCTAGTTGGCGTCATCCAGTGCTACCAAATGTAGCATAATTTCATGTTTTTTAGCATAATTTGACCCAAGAATTGGAGCTTAGCATAATTTCTTTCACACTTAGGGTTCTAGTACAATTTTAGAATGTATTTCACTAAAATTTTAAATAAAGTTGCAGAAAATTCCTCAATTTCATACACAGCTATAGTGATGTATCTTCAAGTGAAATTGCCTCAAAGCAGCACTAACAAATGAGTTAATTGCTAAGTTTGAACCCAACTAAGGAATGTTAAATTTTGTGAATATAAATAATTACCCACAGTGGCATGACAAACGATCAGTAAAGTGTTAATTTCTTCATGAGTAAAGAATTACTTTTTTTTCATTTTTTAAGTTTTATTTTTTTCAGTAGTTATCAAAATTTTAATTATGTCTGAAGCGATTTTCACACAATTTTCAAGTATTTATTCATTGTGTATGTGATCTGTTAAAGAACAAAATGATATTGTTATAATCAAATAAAGTTTCATACATACTTACCTGGCAGCTAGATACATAGCTAAGACTCCGTCGTCCCCAACAGAAATTCAAATTCGCGCCACTCGCTACCGTAGGTCAGGTGATCTACCTGCCTGCCCTGGGCGGCAGGACTAGGAACCTCCCCGTTTTCTATCATATTTTCTCTCTTCCTGTCTCCTGCGGGGAGGGGGCTGGGGTGGCCATTAATCGATATATCTGCCAGGTAAGTATGTATGAAACTTTATTGATTACATATCATTTTCATACAATGAACTTACCTGTCAAGATATATACATAGCTAAGATTCCGTCGTCCCCCAACAGAAATTAAAATTTGGCCAGCCACTCGGCTAAACCGGTAGGGTCAGTGATTTCTACCTGCCTGCCCTTGGGACGGCCAGCTAGGAACCCATCCCCGTTTTTCTATCAATATTTTTCTCCCTCTTTCCCCTGTCTCCTGCGGGGAAGGCTGGGTGGGCCATTAATCGTAATATTCCTGCCAGGTAAGTATGTTGAAACTTTATTGTATTATAACAATATCATTTTCATACAATGAACTTACCTGTCCAGGAATAACATAGCTTGATTGGGCACCTTTTGGGGAGGGTCAGAGACAGCTATATTGGAATAGACAGGTAAACAACATATGTTTGTAGGTATAAAAGAAAAACCTTGGTTCCTACCTGATAGGTGGTAGACTTCGTGGCTGTAGCCCGGTAGTCTGCATCACCTCAAGACTTTAGCGAGATATTAGATCTATGGCTAGAGTTCTTGTGGGTCTGTCGATGGGTATAAGAACCGCTTACTCGGCAGAGCCTAAAAGGACTTTGTCAATGGGTACTGGACCGCCACTTCTATGACAACACACCTTGTGAAGGATCATAACCAATCCCGACCACCTGATCCTAACCACCATGTTAGTATATAGAATTGCTCTGAGTTATCCCCGAACTCATAACAAACAACCCATAACTCGAACGAAAACTCATTTATACAAAAATTCTCAAAAAAAAAAAAAATTTTTAAATACTCCCCTAAAAGATATCACAAGAGTTCCTTACTGAACAACAGTGACTGTCCGCCAGTGCAGCACTAAGCCCTCTTGTCAGCAGGAATCTAGAACATATCTAGTAGAAGGTATGTGCAAATTCAAGGATTGGTGTTTGCTCCGTACCCAGTATTGTATCCGCCGATACAAATGGTCCGCAGAGAAAAACATTTCTCGTAGGTCACGCGAACGTCTTTAAGATAGTGAGATCAAAAACTGAATTGCACCTCCAATATGTCATGTCAATGATTTTCTTTAATGACATATTCTTCTGAAAAGAGAGAGACGTCGCCACTGCTCTAACTTCATGGGCTTTTACTCTTAAAAGCGGAAAAAGTCGTCCGACAGAACTTGTGAGCATCCGTAATGACGCTCCTAATGAAGAAAGCTAATGCGTTCTTAGACATGATTCTTGTGGGGTCCTTAATCGAACACCAAAGACTTTGTCTAGAGCCTCCCATTTGCTTCTTTCTTTGTAAGAAGAACTTCAAGGCTCTTACCGGGCAAAGAGACCTCTCTGTTTCTCTCCCTACCAGACTCGATAAGCCTTTGATCTCGAATCTCTTGGGCCAGGGATTCGATGGATTTTCATTCTTCGCTAGAAACAGAGTTCTAAACGAGCAAAAGGCCGAGTCTTTGTTAAAGCCAACTTCATCTTCTAGGGCATGAAGTTCGCCAACTCTTTTGGCTGTCGCCAAAGATAGGAGAAACAAGCATTTTCTTGTTATATCCCTGAACGACGCTACGTGGGGAGGCTCAAATCTGTCCGACGAAAGGAACTTGAGAACTACGTCCAGGTTCCAGCTGGGTGGAGTTAGTTCCTTCGATTTTGTCGTTTCAAACGATCTAATCAAGTCGTGCAGATCTTTATTGTCAGCAATGTCTAGGCCTCTGTTTCTAAATACTGCCGACAGCATGCTCCTGTATCCTTTGATTGTCGATACAGACAAATGAGAAACCTCTCTCAAGAACAACAGGAAATCGGGGCGATTTCGGTTTATAGAGGTACTGGAGGAGGACAACTTCTTAGACTTGCACCACCTTCTGAATACCTCCCACTTCGACTGATAGACTCGTCTAGTGGAAGCTCTGCGGGCTCTAGCGATAGCGCTTGAAGCTTCGCGAGAAAACCCCCTCGCTCTGACAAGTCTTTCGATAGTCCGAAAGCAGTCAGAGCGAGAGCGGGGAGGTTTTGATGAAACCTCTCGAAGTGTGGCTGTCTGAGAAGATCCATCCTTTTTGAAGGGATCTTGGGAAGTCTACTGTCCACTCCAGCACCTGCAACCAATCTTGTGCTGGCCAAAACGGGGCTATCAGGGTCATCCTTGTCCCGTTGGACGCTACGAAACTTTCTCAACGCTTGTCCCAAGGATTTTGAAAGGGGGGAAAGCCGTACACGTCCACATGAGACCAGTCCAGCAGGAAGGCGTCGACCCACGAGAGCTTCTTGGGTCTTCCACCACTGAACAAAAGACTTCCAGCCTTTTGGAAAGGAATGTGGCGAACAGATCTACGTGAGGAGTGCCCCAAAGATCCCAAAAGCCTCTGACACTCTGAATGAAGAGTCCATTCTGTGTGAGGACCTGGCTTCTCCTGCTCAGTCTGTCCGCCCTGATGTTTCTCGTCCCCTGAACAAATCTTGTTAGGAGGGCGATGTTTCTTTGTGAGGCCCAAATTAGCAGATCTCTTGCTATCTCGTAAAGCGACACAGAGTGTGTTCCTCCCTGCTTCCGAATGTAGGACAGGGCTGTAGTGTTGTCCACTTCACTTGGACCACACTGTTCGTCACAAAGGGTTCGAAGAACTTTAGCGCTAAGTGAACTGCTAGAAGTTCTTTGCAATTTATGTGCCAGGACACCTGTGCTGTCTTCCAGGTGCCTGACACTTCTCTCGGTCCTAGTGTTGGCTCCCCAACCCCCTTCTCCGATGCGTCGGAATACAACACTCGGTTTGGGTTCGGAACTTCCAGAGAAATTCCCTTGTTCTCTTTTAGAGGGGACAACCACCATTGCAGGTGTGGTTTCATTTCCCTTGGAAGGAGAAAACTGTCGGAGAGAAGTCCCGTCTTCCAGTTTCCACGATCTCTTTAGAAAAACTGAAGAGGGCGAAGATGTAGTCTTCCTAGAGGAAAGAACTGTTCGAGCGAGGAAAGGGTGCCTAGTAGGCTTAACCATTCCCTCGCCGAAGTTCGTTCTTTCCCTAAGAGAGAGAGACTTTTTCCAAGCCTCTCACGATTCTCCTCTTGCGAAGGAAATACTCGAAAACCCCGAGAATCCATCTGAATCCCCAGATAGACCAAGTTCTGTCTGGGAATCAGCTGTGACTTCTCGAGGTTCACGAGTAGTCCCAACGCCTTTATCAGGTCTAGGGTCAAAGAAAGGAGGTCCTCCAAACACTGTCTCTCTGTTCTGGCCCTGATGAGCCAATCGTCCAAATATTAGAGAGATGTTGACGCCTTTGAGGTGAAGAAACCTCGCCACATTCTTCATCAGGCTTGTGAAGACCTGAGGCGCTGTGGATAGGCCGAAACACAAGGCCCTGAACTGAAAGATCCTTCCCCCCGTCATGAAACGGAGGTACTTCTTCGACGAAGGGTGAATCGGGACATGAAAATAGGCGTCCTGGAGATCCAGCGACACCATCCAATCTCCTTGACGTAAAGCCGCAAGGACTGAGGCCGAAGTCTCCATAGAGAACTTCTCCTTTCGAACGAACTTGTTCAGAGCGCTGACATCTAGAACTGTCTCCAGCCCCCCGAGGCTTTCGCAACCAGGAAAAGCCGATTGTAAAACCCCGGAGAGTTTTTGCTCTAGAACCAGTTCTATAGCTCTTTTGTCCCACATTTGATTCACCATCAGACGAAGAGTATCCCCTCAGTACAGGGTCCCTGTATCTGGCTGACAGTTCCCGCGGAATGGTCGTTAGTGAGACTGTCTTGGAAGGGGATAAGATATCCCTTCCTTATTATGGACATGGAAGAGGCGTCTGAGTTTATGAGTGACCAGGCGTCTGCAAATTTGAGAAGCCTGGCCCCCACTGGTGTTTTGGAGGCTGTCTGTCTCACTTCCCTTTCTTAAAGGGACGGGAAGGAGCCTTACTCTCCTCTCAAGACCTCTTCTCTTAGAGGTAGCTCTGGAGAGAGGCCCTCCTCGAAAGGGCTGAACCGTAGAAGTCGGTCCTTTCTGTCAACAGAAACAAGAGGTCTCTTCTTCCTTGCAGTTTGCAGGAGAAGATCCTGAGTCGCCTTCTCAGTCAGTGATCGAGAAATGTCCTTCACTAACTGAGAAGGAAACAGGAAGTCAGACATGGGAGCGAAAACCAGGGCTGCTCTCTGTGAGGGAAAGAGACCGCCTTGGTTAGGAATGAACTAAAAATACTCCTCTTCTTAAGGAGTACTGCTCCGAAAAGAGAGGATATTTCTCCCGATCCGTCTTGTACCGCCTTGTCAATACAAGCAGAATACTGAGAATGACTTCTGGGTCAAGACCATCCGAGTCATGAGCTTTCTTAGACATCACCCCAAGGGACCAGTCTAGGAAATTAAACACTTCCAAATATGGAAGAGTCCCTTGAGGAGATGATCCGTCTCCGAAATAGCCCAAGACACGCGAGCTCCATTCAAAGCGTGTCTCCTTGACGAGTCAACCAAGGTTGAGAAGTCTGCTTCGGCTGCCGCTGGGAGAGAAAGGCCCATGTTCTCCCCAGTTCGGTACCAGAAACCTCTCTTGCCAGAAAGTATGGCTGGAGCATACAGAAGGTAGTTCTGACCCAGATCCTTCTTAGACAACATCCATTTGTCTAAGGACTGAAGCGCTCTCTTCATAGAGTCGTAGGTCTCATCTTCAAGACCGACGAAGACTTAGGCACAATCGCACTCGAAAACAGTGATCGAGGCGAAGGAGGAGCAGGCGGAGTTAAAGAATCTCCGTATTCTCGTAAAAAAGGAAGGTCAGTCAGAACTTTATAGTTTCGAGACTCCTTCTCTACCGCTTCCCCTCCCTCTCTTCCGAATCTCCTCTACATCTTGTGGAGAATCGGCCTGAAAAACGAGAGGATCTTCATCCCGTTCTCTCTCTACTGGTGACAAACTCCTACTAGGAGAGGGGCTCATAGAGTGAACCGACTCTCTCTCAAGTCTAAAAGAAGTCTCGCGTCTGCTTGACTTCTCGCGCCTGAAAAGCTCCTCGCAGCTTGTCTGGCGCCTCGCGCTTGGCTGGCGCTTCACGCTTGGCTGGAGCTGTAGCTTTGGCTGGCATCTCGCGCCTGGCTGACGTCTCGCGCTTGTCTGGCGCCTCACGCACTCCTCGCGCCTGGCTGGTGCCTCGCTCCTGGCTGGCGCTCGCGGCCTGGCTGAATCTTCGCGCTTGGCTGGCGCCTCGCGCTTGGCTGAATCCTCACGCCTAACTGGCGCCTCGCGCCTGGTTGGTGCCTCAGGCCTGAGCGTATCCTGACCTCGAGCAACTCGCTCGTAAAGATCCTGAACGTTTGTACGCCTCTTCTTGCCTGAAGACGTCCTATGTCTGGCGGACGCTTCACGTTCTGGCTGGAGAAAGAAGACGAGGACTTCTTTTAATATGAAGTTCTAGCGTCCTTCATTCTTGCGAGGGGGATCCCCTTTGAAATAAACTCCCACCAAAAGAGGCAATCTGCTC
This sequence comes from Macrobrachium nipponense, assembly GCF_015104395.2. Classification (NCBI taxonomy): domain Eukaryota; kingdom Metazoa; phylum Arthropoda; class Malacostraca; order Decapoda; family Palaemonidae; genus Macrobrachium; species Macrobrachium nipponense. Next base: position 36,807,766 of record NC_087206.1, read on the forward strand.
TTGGGAACTGCCAGCAAAATCCTCTTGGAAGCCACCCCAGCGTCCTCTTCAATAGAAAGAAAGCAGGAGAACTCGAAGGAGTGCAATCATCAAAAATTACATCTCTGGAGGCGTCGAAACCAGCTTAGCCTTCTTGATAGAAGAAGGAGCTTCCTCCGAGAAGCGCTCCGGGCTCGAGTCGAACGCGCGCTCTTTCCAATGCCTTTTCAGTGGGCCTAGAAAGATCCGAGTCCTTCCACCCTCGTTTAGGTGAAGGAGAACCGGACGACGAGAAACAATCTCGTAGGACGCTTCTATTTGAGCGGTCCTGAGCAGACTGTAACGAAACAGAACCTGCAGAAGGGACGCCTGACCGTTGGGGATTCCCCACAACCTCCGTACGACTTTCGACTTTCCTACTCCTCTGGGTATGTGAGTTTTGAGAGGTCTAGGGCCTGGGAGCATCGCAGACGGTCAGACGCCCCCTCCACAACACTGGAACACTCACTTGTTCACTTAGTAATTCACAATCACTAGCCTTACCTTGCATGGCCCCGCCATCTTTGTCTTCATTTTACGAAGAGTAGCCTTCAGATTGGCGATTTCAGAAGCCGAATCCGAATGCAAAGCCTGTGAGATTCAGATACATAGGGAGAATCATATTCATTAATAAAAGGAGAGTTAGACTCAGAAAAAGGCTCAATAGCCTTGTACTACACATCTTTTGTGCAGCTCGTCTAATCCTATCCCTCTCTAACTTCTTCAAGTAAGAAGTTAGAGTCTTCCATTCATTAGCATCCAACTTTTCACACTCAATACAGGTGTTAGCCAAAGAACAGTCAAACCCCCTACATTTACGACATACAGTGGTGAGGATCAACCGAAGCCTTCGGTATCCTCACCTTGCAGCCTACATTCACACACACTCTCACACTAACCCTTGAATCAGACATTCTAATAGAAAAATCAAAAGCAAGTCCAAATCCAGTCCACAGTAGCGAATGCCAAAACAACGATCCAGTACGTCACCAAGAAATCCAATAAAGATGATCAATAAAGTCTTGAAAAGCGAATTCCATCAGGAGGGGGTAGTAACAACAATGTTGATACCACCGGCGACAGAGAAAATAATGATAGAAAACGGGGATGGTTCCTAGTCCTGCCGCCCAGGGCAGGCAGGTAGATCACCTGACCTACCGGTAGCGAGTGCGCAGAAATTTGAATTTCTGTCGGGACGACGGAGTCTTAGCTATGTATATATCTGACAGGTAAGTTCATTGTATGAAAATAGTGTTTCAGTGGCATGATAATGATCTAGTAATAAGTACGTATGTTTTTCTTCTTGAGTAGAGACTGGTTTGTTTGTTTACCTTTTTTTTAGTTTTAATTTTTCAGTAAATATCAGTAAATAACAAAATGTTATATTTGAAGTAATTTCACACATTTTCAAGCTTTTATTATTGGTTTTTTATGTGACCTGTTAAAGAAAAATGGTTCTGAGTGGCATGATAATGATGCAGTAATAAGTAAAATTTGTTGTTTTTCTTCACATTTGTATGTGTGATCTTCACGCATTTGTCAAATAGTATAATAGTGATTGCATATAAAATAGTGTACTAGTGATTGCGTATGTGATCTATTAAAGAAAAATGGTGTTTTATTACGAGTTTCCTAACATGTAAAGATCATCAAATTATTAGTTATAATATTGTCTGTTCGTCACTTTGTATCATTTCACCTAATAGTATATAAATGTTTTAAATTTCCATTACATCGTTGTTTTAGCTCAAATGTATTAGAGAAATGAGATAATGATAGATTAATAGCATAATTCTGGCACAAAATTGCACCATATTTGGCATAAATTCTTGCTTGGACCGACTAGCATAATTTAGCAAAACGGTTGGTAACACTGGTGACGACACTCTGCATTGTTTAAAGTCCGCAACTAATGTTTACAAACATTCAAACGTGTCGTGTCTTGTACGACCTTGCGCGCATTTCGTTTGCTTTTTCGGTGGTATCAACTCTATACGCAGTTACCTTTTGATTCATCATGGGTCCCAACATTACTACTGGCTATCTATTAAAACCTTTTGCTATTGTTAATCTCTGAAATAATGGAAAAGTGTTTACATGGCATCTCGCGTTTTCCTTCTTCAAAATGTTTCCATCATTTCCAACTCCAAAATAAACCTGAAGTTTCGTCTATCCTCTCCTCTGCATGAAAGTGATGAGCGAAAAAAAGATTTAATCAAGCACCCTTGCTTGATTTTTTTTCAAGCGTAGACATATTCTAAAACCATGCTCACACTTGAGGCGCGCGTTTCAGTAGCAAATGCAATACGTATTTAAGTGTTAGGTTTGGAGTGAAGGCAATGTTACGTACATAGGTTACATGTGCGGTTCGGTAACGAATGCAATCTTTAAGCTTTGTTAAGCTTGCCGGTAAAGAAGAAGTTAGTCATAGCTTATATCAGAGAGGCCACTATGCCATATTAAGTGCGTAGTAATTAAGAAATTAAGAAGAATCTTTTATGTTGTACTGTAATACGTCAATGTTTACGTGCAAGATTTGGTAGTGAAACCAGTTACATACGTAACATGTTCGGTTCGGTAGCAACGCAATCTAATCTTTTTAAGCGTGCCGGTAAAGAAGAGTTAGCCTTAGGTTAACTCAGAATCCGCTACGGTATACATTAATTATAGAAATTAAGTAGATTCTTTTATGTTTACTGTAAAAATACGTCATTGTTTACGTGTGAGATTTGGTAGTGAAACCACTGTCACATACGTAACGTGTGCCGTTCGGTAGCGAACGCAATCTTAATCTTTGTTAAGCTTGCTGGTAAAGAGGAGGTTAGCCTTAGTTTAATCAGAGAAGCCGCTATGGTATAGAATAATTATAGAAATTAAGAAGATTCTTTTATATCTACTGTAAAAAGACGTCAATGTTTACGTGAGGTCTGGTAGTGACACAGTTTACATATGCAACGCGTGCGCGGTAACGAACGCAATCTGTATGCTTCGTCCTCGTAAAAAAAAAAAAAAAAAAAAAAAAAAACAAAAAAAGAGGAGGTTAGCTTGATATTAAACTCAAGAGATGCTGGTACGTAATGGTTATTAGTATGAAAGACATTAAGAAGATTCTTTTACTTATACGTACGTATATATGTACCACGCAGTACCATAATAATTGTCAAAGTCTAATAAGCTTGAAACCAGCCGATATTGGACAATTTGCCGTAAAAGACGCACCTTTTTTATAAGGACATTTATGAAACAAAATCGTTAGTATCATAACATTACATTTACTGAAAGATAATTTTCAAGCGAATTTGTATAGTGTATTGCAGTCGACTCCGTAAAAGATTTACCATAAATTAATATCGAATGTAAACGTTTCTAAGCTTATAGCGAGATATGGTTTGTTTACTACCATAGTCCCGATATAAACCACCAGGGCTGCACTATGGTTTGTTTCCTTAAAGGCCGACTTACTGTAGGCAAATTTTTGCAAGTTTTTGATAAATATAAATTGGGTTTAATTTTAATAGTTTATTAATTTACTGTAATAATTAGACTTGCTTTTCAATGTTTTTATTATGTTAGCAACACGTTTTATGCCTACCCTCTACACTACGTTCTACTTACTATTTACCTAGGTAGCCTATGGTGCTTGGTCAAAAATCGGTTGGACGCAGGCTAGTTTTTCTTTTATAGGTACTGTATATTATAATTTAAAATTATAAATACACGTTTAACATGATATTTATTTAACTTTTAACTTAATTAGTTGTAATTTACATGTAATATATTGTATAAAAAGGCAAGGTTAGGGTAATGACTGATGGTCAGAACGGATTAATCCATTTTCAGTTATTTCTTATGGGAAAACTTGATTCAGTTCTCGAAATAATCGAATTTCGACGCTCCTTCTAGAACGAATTATCGTCGAGAACTGAGGCTCTAGTGTACTTAAATTTGAGTCAGGAATTGAGTTACTTTTTCAAAAATGAATATTTTCACATTAAGCATCATAAATATGTAAAATATTGATGTTTTACTATTTTTTTAAATAATTGCCTAGTGCACGCTTCGTCATCTTCTACCAAAAACACAGTTTCCTTAAAAACGTTGTGGCAAGGGACCGTTTTACGATTGTTGTCATGAAAGTGCCCCAACGTCCATGGGTACATGTGG
>NC_087206.1:36812447-36869517 GCF_015104395.2 Macrobrachium nipponense
CCACATGTACCCATGGACGCTGGGGCACTTTCATGACAACAATCGTAAAACGGTCCCTTGCCACTACGTTTTTAAGGAAACTGCGTTTTTGGTAGAAGAAGATGACAAAGCGTGCACTAGGGTAGAAATATCACAGCAGGCCAAGCAGGCCACCTACAATCAACGCTAGCCACCCTCCGAAAAAGTACATTATAACGCGTCCTGACACCGGAGATGGGCATCAGTCGCGACTTCTTGTTGGTGAAAAACGGAGCTAAAGACCTCTACTCTCCTTTCGAAGTAAGTATTTTCTCCAAAGTTAGAAATTAAGGCCAAATTTTAAGATTTAAACAGAGGGTAGTGAAATGGCGCCCACGGCAGTGGAAATCTCACCAAAACGCTTTAAAGAAATTTTTACTTACAACTAAAAATGTTTCGAAGATTGACGCCATCTTGATGTTTTTACGGAGTCGCTTGTGTCAACAAACTTCCATTTCCTGTGCTAAATCTGCACACACCACCTGTACCCATAGACGCTGGGGCACTTTCATCACAACAATCGTAAACCCACCTCTTACCAGCACTTATTCGTACTTATTCAAGGGGACTACGGCATTCTTTGCGGCGTTTTTGCGCTCTTCAATTGTTTATCAGTGTTGTCAATTGGTATGTGTTTACCCTCCAAACTAGGTATAAGACTTACACAAAACCGGGGAAATAAGTGAAATTAGCGTATCTATTTGTAGTATATATACATATTAGAGCAATTTTATCATTACTGCATTACTATGACAACTAGAATTCATCGAAACAGTTTGTAAAATGCATCGGCGTATTGTGTGACGCTACACTAGATTGGCAACGATGAAGCCATTTTCTCACATCGTCTGCTCGTAAGTATACATTCAAAAACATTTGTAATTTTTTGGGGGGGTTAATTTGGTTGCAAAAAAGGGATAATGGACATGAATTAAATAAACATTTTGAAGTAGACTTAAACTAATATTGAGTAAAGTAAACAATTAAGGGAATAAAGCTTTGCATCTCATAATCAGTGTTGTCGTCTGCTGCTCGTAACTTTGTTTACGGAGTGAGTGCTTAGGAAACACGAACAGCAATGTGGTTCGAGTGCACTGTGGAGTGAATTAAGACCAAAATGTGTATAATTACAATCAAATAAGCACTGTGGAGTTTCAGTTGTGATGGCAGTAAGGATAAAACCACTGAATACAAGGTAAGAATGAATCCAGTTTCCAACCATGACCCCGGGAATAACAAGTTTCATACTTTCACTAATATAGGCAACAAAATGTTGTTTTATTGTGCTGATTACAACTGCAATCTTGAGTAAGATCAATAAACGTTACATATATACGCTAACATTGTTCGAAATGAGTGCTGGGAAGGCTGGGGAAAGATGGTGGCCGTCACTGATCAGAACCGTCCATGCAAACGTAGCCGCCATATTGGATTTCAAAACTGCCTTGAAAAACCATATTTTACGAAGAGCTCACATGCTTATTTTAATTCGTATGGGGCTTTCATATATCACAATATGTTGACGAAACTTCAGTCTTTAAATGGTATGCTTAGAGTTGCAATTGTATTCATGTTTCACCAATTAAATATCGAGTGAATAAGACCCGTCCACCGTGATGAGGGTTGGCCTGTTGTGATATTCTACCCTAGGTAATTATTTAAATAAATAGTAAAACTTCAATATTTTACATATTTATGATGCTTAATGTGAAAATATTCATTTTTGAAAAAAGTAACTCAATTCCTGACTCAAATTTAAGTACACTAGAGCCTCAGTTCTCGACGATAATTCGTTCTAGAAGGAGCGTCGAAATTCGATTATTTCGAGAACTGAATCAAGTTTTCCCATAAGAAATAACTGAAAATGGATTAATCCGTTCTTGACCATCAGTCATTACCCTAACCTTGCCTTTTTATACAATATATTACATGTAAATTACAACTAATTAAGTTAAAAGTTAAATAAATATGTTAAACGTGTATTTATAATTTTAAATGTATAATATACAGTATAAAAGAAAACTAGCCTGCGTCCAACCGATTGTTGACCAAGCGCCATAGGCTACCTAGGTAAATAGTAGTAGAACTTAGTGTAGAGGGTAGGCATAAAACGTGTTGCTAACATAATAAAAACATTGAAAAGCAAGTCTAATTATTACAGTAAATTAATAAACTTAAAATTAAACCCAATTTATATTTATAAAAAACAAAAAAACATGTGCAAAAATGCCTATAGTAAGTCGCATTTAAGGAAACAAACCATAGCGCAGCCCTGGTGGTTTATTATCGGGACTATGGTAGTAAACAAACTATATCTCGCTATAAGCCTAGAAACGTTTACATTCGATATTAATTTATGGTAATCTTTTACGGAGTCGACTGCAATACTGTATACAAATTCGCTTGAAAATTATCTTTCAGTAAATGTAATGTTATGATACTAACGATTTTTGCTTTCATAATGTCCTTATAAAAAAGGTGCGTCTTTTACGGCATATTGTCCAATATCGGGCTGGTTTCAAGCTTATTAGACTTTGACAATTATTATGGTACTGCGTGGTACATATATACGTACGTATAAGTAAAAGAATCTTCTTAATGTCTTTCATTACTATACCATTACGTACCAGCATCTCTTGAGTTTAATATCAAGCTAACCTCTTTTTTTTTTTTTTTTTTTTTTTTTACGAGGACGCTTATAAACGAAGCATACAGATTGCGTTCGTTACCACGCACGCGTTGCTATGTAAACTGTGTCCACTACCAGACCTCACGTAAACATTGACGTCTTTTTCAGTAGACAAAAGAACCTTCTTAATTTCTATAATTATTCTATACCATAGCGGCTTCTCTGATTAAACTAAGGCTAACCTCCTCTTACCAGCAAGCTTAACAAAGATTAAGATTGCGTTCGCTACCGAAACGGCCAACACGTTTACTTATGTGACAGTGGTTTCACTACCAAATCTCACACGTAAACAATGACTATTTTTACAGTAAACATAAAAGAATCTACTTAATTTCTATAATTAATGTATACCGTAGTGGGATTCTGAGTTAACCTAAGGCTAACTCTTCTTTACCGGCACGCTTAAAAAGCTTAGATTGCGTTGCTACCGAACCGAACATATTACGTATGTAACTGGTTTCACTACCAAATCTTGCACGTAAACATTGACGTATTACAGTACAACATAAAAGATTCTTCTTAATTTCTTAATTACTACGCACTTAATATGGCATAGTGGCCTCTCTGATATAAGCTATGACTAACTTCTTCTTTACCGGCAAGCTTAACAAAGCTTAAAGATTGCATTCGCTACCGAACCGCACATGTAACCTATGTACGTAACATTGCCTTCACTCCAAACCTAACACTTAAATACGTATTGCATTTGCTACTGAAACGCGCGCCACAAGTGTGAGCATGGTTTTAGAATATGTCTACGCTTGAAAAAAAAATCAAGCAAGGGTGCTTGATTAAATCTTTTGTTCATGAAACTTACCTGTCAGATATATATATAGCTGTATTTTCTGAAGTCCGACAGAATTTTAAAACTCCGACCACAACGCAGTGGTCGGCCAGGTGGTTAGTACCCAATTCCCGCCGCTGGGAGGCGGGTATCAGGAACCATTCCCATTTCTATTCATAATTTTTCTGTCGCCGGTGCTGGAAACACCTGTTTCCAGTACCCCTCCGTCTTAGATTTTGGAAACTTCATTGCCGCTAAGTATCCTATTGTCTTTTAATTTATTTACTTGGATTTGTGGCTAGACATACGCTATCTTAAATTGATTTGAATTTGATTCATTTTTGCATAAGATATCTGAATCTAGTTAGGCTAGTTTCAGAGGGTGTTGTCTGCAAAGATAGGGTGTGGCTACCGAAAGCTTCGGTAGATCCGCACTTGGTATGCACGAGGGGTATGAGTCTTGCTTCTTTGTTGAGATTTGTCATGTGAGGAGTGTGAGACTTTGTCCTATTCCGTAAGGAAGACGTATGATTCGTATGTATGCAATTAATCAGTAAACATGTCTAATTCCGTAAGGAAAAGTATGATTCGTATGTACGCAATTAATCAGTAAACAAAAGTCAGGGTAGTGACCTGCTAACCTTCCTGTAGACTTTTTTTTTTGCCTAACCCTGTAGTATGGCCTACGGGTTATGAATTTGTCTGCGAGAGGTGATCGCTCTCCTTCATTGTTGTGAAGAGTGCTACTTCTGTTATTGTTCTCATAACCCTGTAATGTTGCCTTCGGGCCCTAAACAGTGTCTGTAGAGGTTATTGCCCTTTCTCTAATACTCTTTCGATTCGTATCTTAGAATCGAAAGTGCTTGCTTTAGAGAGCAATAGCGAAGTGGCTAAGTGCAGTGACAGTGCCCCTTGTGTAGTGGAGGGTGCGTCAGATCGGCCTTATTTCGCCTCTAGGCCGGGACCTCTGCTTGACTCCCAGGACCCGGGGAGAGAGCATGTCGAAAGCCGAAGGAGGGTTACGAGGAACCCCCACCGATCTGGCGTGCCTTCGGCAGTTTCTGATGAAAATCCCCAGACTGCCTAAGTGCGTGCACGTGCACGAATCCTGAAGGATTGCTTCTCGTCCTCCGAAGCGTCCTCCCGCGCGAGGGGTTGGAGCTTTCGGAAGGACTCGCGCCCTCTAAATAGAAGCTTTGTAGAGGAGGACGCTTCACGTCCTCTCTCTCTCTCTCGTTATGCGTTCCAGTGAGAAGTAAGAAGGCGAACGTCGCCTGATCACGTGTATGTCTTTCCACCGAGAAAATATGAAATGGAAGTCTTAGTAGCAGGACGCGAACGCTTTTGAGAGCGGACGTCCGAGTTTTGTTACTGTGAGAATAAGAAGGCGTTCCCTCGCCAGTCCGACCCAGTATTCTCGCACGATCGACCCTTCTCCTGAGACTGTTTCGTGCAGTCGGATTTCTCTCCGAGATGTATCTCGCTTGTTTTGACGCCTGTCAGGAGCGTGACGCTTTTCTGCACGCTTCTTTTTGACGCTCGGCTTGGACGGGACGTTCGGATGGACGCCAGGGCGCGCGCGGGTGCACGCCAAGCGCGCACCAGTGGATACCGAGCGCACTCCGCGCGCGCCAGTGGACGCCGAGCGTGCTCGCTGCTCGCCAGTGGACGCCGAGCGTGCTCGCTGCTCGCCAGTGGACGCCGAGCGCGCGCGCCAGCGCACGCCAGGTGTGTCGCCTGGCTGAACGTTTCTATTGAACTCTTCAAGCTCTTGTTTACGATTTGGGCCTCAAAAATTTTTACCTCTACCTTCGGTGATACCTTATACCTCACATGGCAAAGAATGTGAAGTAAGCAGTGCTTCGGAGGAAGCTTAAAGTGAACAGACAACTTCGTCTTCGAAACCCAGCAAGACCTCGGGTTTCGTGAATTCAAGAGATCTCTGTCAATATTTATTGCTTTTCGCAAAGGTGGATGGAGTTAAGGAAAGCTCTAGGGAAGATCTCGTTTTCTCTACCGCAGTCAAGACTTTGCGATAAGGCAGTTACGGGTTAGGTAAAGGCTCGATGTCCTGCACGTCAGGACTCTCGGCAATGTTCAGTAGGATTCTTGCAAAGGTACTCATCAAAAGGACGCTCTTCAGGAAAGCGCAAGATAGGACTTCTTTTGCCATACTGCCAATAAATTTTAAGCTTTAGCAGGCTTTAGTTGTGATACGGGAGAGGAAGAAGCTGGTTGGAGAATTTCTTCCTCTTCCCAGGATAATTTTGCAAGCTTTTTAGCCCATCTGAAAGGGTTTTTCAGATGATAGGTTTTGTTAGTTTCTAGTCGGGACTACGCTGCCGAATTGAACATCGTCGTTCACCCTGCCGTAAGCCTAGTCTCTTAACAGGATTCTTGCCCCTTCCTCGTTTGAGACGGGAATCGGAAAAATAAAATGCTCGACTTCCTGGATTAGTTTTGTCAATTCAGTGACTTTCCCCCATTGACAATATACTATCGTTTTGTCAAGTAAGTGGGTATTCCCTCATTGACAAAATATCTCTTTGTCCCGTAAAGGGGTTAGTTCTCATGACAAACATCATTAACTTGATATTGCGTAAGCGAATAAGCTCTTATTGACAAGATTCGGAAGAGCTCTCATTCGTCATTCGCAGACTCGTACAAGAAATAGACTTGTAGACTACGTCAATGAACGCTTATGTCCAATAACATAAGAAGCTTGAGCTGACTGCTTCGATTCTCTTAAGTTTTGTTCATGAAACTTGCCTGTCAGATATGTATGTAGCTGTGTTTCCGAATTCAGCTATATATATATATATATATATTATATATATATATATATATATATATATATATATATATATATATATATATATATATATATATATATATATATATATATATATCTGCCAGGTAAGTATGAACAAACTTTATTGTATCATAACAATATCATTTTGCCTTGCGTTATTTTATTTCTGGTTGGTTCAAGTCATATACGCTTGCTGTAGTTACCTCTTCGGATGGCAACCGAGAGGTCTATTGTCTATTTTAAAGGACATTTAAATCGTTACTCCCTGCAGCCTTCCAGGAGTTTCCGATTTATCTTTTACCGTTGTATGGTAGTGTTCTGACGACACAAACGCATCTATATATTTTAGGTTTTGTTTTTCTGCGCCTAAATAATACCAGCTTGAGAGTCTATCTGCTCAAAATCAACGGACCTATTTCTTCGTAGAATAGGGTAGCTGGCAACCCAGACATAAAGGTTAAGAGACGACAATTCGTCAAGCTGCTGGCTGCTGCTGTCACGCTGTCTCTGTCCTCCAGTCCAACCGAGCCACCAGTAACAGATCGTGCGCTGTCATGCGCGGTAGGTTACGTCTCTCTCTCTTGCGGGATTGGCTGACTAACCGTATCTCTGTGCTGGCGGTTACGTCTCTCCTGCGGGTATTGACTGACTAACTGTTCATCTGTCCTACAATCACGGACTTTAGCCTAAGATTGAAGAGATTTCTTACGTGAATGAATAAACGTTGCATTCGTTTTGCCTTACTATGTTCAACAGAGTTATCTCTTAATCCTTTCGGTGCTCGTTACCGCACGGTATAGAACTACGAGTCTACCGCAACATTGCACTTTTATATGCTCTCCTGCTTAGGCAAAGCGCAGCCTTATTAGGGAAGTAAGCATACTCGGGGAGGAATGGCATGAGCTTGCTGGGGGACCATTTCCTTCCTGAAGAAGTTTTGTTTCCCCGAATAGACTGCAATTAAGATCACAGTTTTTTCCGACCGGGAAACCTGAAATATTATTCAAGTCTAGGAATGATCTGAACATCTCTCAGTGCGTCTATCACCTTAGGTGATAGAAAAGAAGGTGCCGGATATCTGGATAGGGTTTCAAATGTCCTGGATCTTAATCTGAAAGAAGTAAAGCGATTCGGTAGTCCCTCCAGTCCTCGAAACGAGTTTTTGGGAACCAGTGGTCCAGATCAACTCTGATATTCCACAGCTCTCTCATATCTTAAGAAGTATCTTCTCTCGGTCCCTGTTCGAGTTTACGAGAAAGAGCCTATTATAACAACAGGCGTAGAATGTAACGATCCTCTAGAGGTTCGTTACAGGATTGCAAAAGTCCGTACGAATCGTCTCGATCGACGGCAGCAACTATTGACTTCCGAGTGGAATATTTCTTTAGAAGTAAGTTGAGAGTTGTGGAGACTTAGGGACGCCATTCATTCTTCTCTTCGATATGTTGAGGACGAAGAGGCTTCTTCTTCTCTGCTCCCTTATTCTCGATCCGGGATCGGTACCATTAAATGCCATCCTATGATATTGAACGGGGATGGATGTTTAGTCTCTTTTTTCCCCTTTTTCAATCGTTTAGGAAATGTAATAAGAGGATTTATGACGTCACAGGGAGCGACAATGACGCTGATCGCCCCATGTTGGCCTTCAGGATCCTGGATTCACAGAGGTCACATACTTCCTAATCCACTTTCCAAGGACCTTTTCCGAGAGAGTCGGTCTACTCTTAACTCGAAAGGTACCTATAACCTCTCCGCTCTGAGTCTGACTACGTTCAGGCTATCGAGATGTTGACAGGAATAAGATTACCGTCTTCCATTTCCGTCTGAAGAATGGGATAAGCTGGCAGTCACAACTATTAAAGAATACGCATGTGTTGACGGCCTTTGGGCTCAGAGATTTGCGTCTGTCGAACAACAAAGCCCTTCACGATCTTTGAGTTCTGTGGAATCTCGAATCTCCGATCACCATCTACTTTTTGTCTCACCTGTTTCTCGGAGTCAGGACACTCGTGCGAGATCAGGCGACATATAGTAGCCCTGAGTTTCTTGTTGACGAAGTCGGTTGCGTTTATACACCCCCGATGATCGTGTAACATGAGACAGGTTGGACTGTCAGGCATTCCCCCCCCTTATTCCTTCGGGACTGAATCGCCTTTTTGCTCCTCGCTCCTTTCTCCTGGCACCAGAAGCTCGAGTCAGGAGTTGATTCGCTGACGACGTTGGGTTGCGTTGATACACCCCCAAGGTTTGCTTAGATTGAATCGCCCAGGCAGTCCAGACACTCATCCTTCAGCGAAGAATAGTACCTTATGGTCTTCAGGGTACAGCCTTGCTGTCCTTGATTCGTCTGACTGGTCAACTGGTCGGTCACCTGACTTTAGTACAGACGGACTGACTGTGCATGTCCAGATCGAAGCTTTCAATATGGAACTTAGACGTAGTCTGAAGTTCTTGATGTCAAAGCATTCGAACCTCTCCTACCTGTTAACTTCTTGCATGTGATCAGGAAGGCCTTCTTCTAACCAACCCCTAGATACGACAAAGAGGGTTAGTGAGATTTTAAGCCATCGTCACAAGTTTGGCTTTGGAGAACAGTTGTGGCCTAAGAATGGAAACCTGGTTTTGTCCTTGGGCCAGGAGCTTGGAAGCAAGGATGGCACAAGTTAGTGGGCAGGAGCCAGAGAGAGTCCTGTGCCCTGTCGGGTCTCTCAAGTTTTATCTACATAAAACTCAAGAAAGTCGAAGTCATTCGGGCAATCTGCAGTGTTCCGAAAAAAGACCAGACTTGCCCATATCGAAGAACACCCTGGCTTGAGTGTTAAGAGTTCTTTCAAAAATGCTCCTTCATTGTGTTTGCACAAAGATTTGAAATCTTTTATCTGAATGCTCACGAGGTGAGGGCGCGGCCTCGGAAGCATTTCAACAGAGCATGGCACTCAGCAACATCCTGAGTACCATGTTTTAGCGAAGCAACTCTGTGTTCACTTCACACTCCCTGCGAGATGTGAAGATGGCATATGAGATCTGCTGCTCGCTAGGGCCATACGTGTCTGCAGACACAATCTTGGGGGCAAGAAGTACCACTCATCCCATCCTGTATAAAAATGGTGTAGGAAGAGCTCTTAATTTAGTTGTTGAGTCGCCGACAACGGCGACTTCTTAACTCTTAAGCCTTAGTTAACACACCTTAACTTTGGCTAGGTTGGTCAGGTGGTGATATATATTTATATATATATTTATTTTACTTCTTAGCCCTCATGGTATGGTCAATATGGTCTAGTCACATTGTGGTCACGCCCCCGTTGACAGATCATCTGGAGTGCACCAGCTTTATAGGTCTCTACCTCGCTGGCAACTCTAGTAAAGCAGAAGCAGACTTGGGTGACAGTAATCACGAAGTCAGCTATGCTAACAGGTGGAACCAATATGTAAATCATCTGCATGCATTTGTTTCCCAAAATCCTTCTATTCTGTCCCTTCCCACCTCCAAAGGTGGGATTCAGCTATATATATATCTGACAGGTAAGTTTCATGAACAAAATGATATTGTTATGATACAATAAAGTTTGTTCATACTTACCTGGCAGATATATAATAATCAAGTCCCACCTCCCACACCCCTCCCCTCAGGGGACAGTGGAAATAAAAATTATGAATAGAAAATGGGAATGGTTCCTGATACCCGCCTCCCAGCGGCGGGAATGGGTTACTAACCACCTGGCCGACCACTGCGTGTGTCGGAAGTTTTTAACATTCTGTCGGACTTCAGAAAATACAGCTATATATATATCTGCCAGGTAAGTATGAACAAACTTTATTGTATCATAACAATATCATTTTTTCGCTCATCACTTTCATGCGAGGAGAGGATAGACGAAACTTCAGGTTTATTTTGGAGTTGGAAATGATGGAAACATTTTGAAGAAGGAAAACGCGAGATGCCATGTAAACACTTTTCCATTATTTTTCAGAGATTAACAATAGCAAAAGTTTTTAATAGATAGCCAGTAGTAATGTTGGGACCCATGATGAATCAAAAGGTAACTGCGTATAGAGTTGATACCACCGAAAAAGCAAAACGAAATGCGCGCAGGTCGTACAAGACACGACACCTGTTTGAATGTTTGTAAACATTAGTTGCGGACTTTAAACAATGCAGAGTGTCGTCACCAGTGTTACCAACCGTTTTGCTAAATTATGCTAGTCGGTCCAAGCAAGAATTTATGCCAAATATGGTGCAATTTTGTGCCAGAATTATGCTATTAATCTATCATTATCTCATTTCTCTAATACATTTGAGCTAAAACAACGATGTAATGGTAAATTTAAAACATTTATTTTATACTATTAGGTGAAAATGATACAGTGACGAACAGACAATATTATAACTAATAATTTGATGATCTTTACATGTTAGGAAACTCGTAATAAAACACCATTTTTCTTTAATAGATCACGTATGCAATCACTAGTACACTATTTGATATGCAATCACTATTATACTATTTGACAAATGCGTGAAGATCACACATACAAATGTGAAGAAAAACAACAAATTTTACTTATTGCTGCATCATTATCATGCCACTCAGAACCATTTTTCTTTAACAGATCACATAAACAATTAATAAATGCTTGAATGTGTGAAAATTACTTCAAATATAAACATGTTGTTATTTAACTGATATTTTACTGAAAAATTAAAACTAAAAAAAAGGTAAACAAACAAACCAGTCTCTACTCAAGAAGAAAAACATACGTACTTATTACTAGATCATTATCATGCCACTGAAACACTATTTTTCTTTAACAGATCACATACACAATGAATAAATACTTGAAAATTGTGTGAAAATCGCTTCAGACATAATTAAAATTTTGATAACTACTGAAAAAAATAAAACTTAAAAAAGGAAAAAAAAGTAATTCTTTACTCATGAAGAAATAACACTTTACTGATCGTTGTCATGCCACTGTGGGTAATTATTTATATTCACAAAATTTAACATTCCTTAGTTGGGTTCAAACTTAGCAATTAACTCATTGTTAGTGCTGCTTTTGAGGCAATTTCACTTGAAGATACATTCACTATAGCTGTGTATGAAACATTGAGAATTTTCTGCAATTTATTTAAAATTTTAGTGAAATTACATTCTAAAATTGTACTAGAACCCTAAGTGTGAAAGAAATTATGCTAAGCTCCAATTCTTGGGTCAAATTATGCTAAAAAACATGAAATTATGCTACATTCGGTAGCACTGGATGACGCCAACTAGCGGCGGCTGGCGGAAACAGTTTTGTTTACAAACATCATATGGTCGTGGGTCGGAAACGGTGGTTTTTTTGGTTGAAAACAGATACAAAGTTTATTGGAAATTTAGTGGCGAAATCCGATTATGTCGAGTTCTAATACGGTCGTGAACCGGGTCTCTACTGTAATTATTTTTCGGAATTAGAACTTTTTTTAAAATCCGTGTTTGTTTTTTCCGATACGTAATACAAACCATCGGTCTTTTAACAATAAGGAAGTAGCTAGCGGCAGCTGGAAACGGTCGTAAGCTTCGAACAAGGGGAGAACGGTAGTTAACTGCTTGTCCGATTGTCACGCGCCGCGCGACAGTGAGGTAAACAAATCTCTTTTGCTTTCGGCCGTGGTGTGACAAGACGTGTTCGTCATCGCTCTGCCCGCTACTCGTCGTATGCTTTGGTTTTCATATCAGCCCTCTTTCTGGTTTGTTTGTGTAGTGAATGAAATTGTAAGTACAGTACTTTCATTTTTGTTTAGGCACAGGATATAGGTACGGCAGCCGTATCCCGATCGTGGTAGATATTGGTACGGCAGTGAATTGCGCATGCGTCAATTTCAGACTTCCTGCCGTACAAATAATATAGTGTGGTGAGGGTGCAGCAGAATTCTGTCATTGGTACCGTATTTGCGCTCTTGCCTTGCTGTAGATACGGCAGTTTGCTGTATCCGTTTACCAGTTTGCTAATCATACTGTATTATGTAAACCAGAGTTCGGCTTTTAGGTGGGACAGTCACGCTTTTTGAACATTTGTCCCCCTTTTTTCAGTTAGCAAAATGTCCCTCCCCCTTTTTTTTGTTTTTGTTTGTTTAGCTTTTGTGAATTTTGTCCCGCTTTTTTGTACTACAAAAACAACACTATCCCGATTTTAATGGAATAATGCTGAAATTTGGTTTAACTTTGCCATTTCACTACCTGGTAAATTCTATCGTCTTCTCCGACAGCTGCAATATACCCAATGAAGTGAATTAAAAGAATATTGTAAAGTGTTTAACGGCCATTGCAACTGCCGATGTCGGGCAGAATAAAGGGCCGAGAAAGTCACCAAAGGTACGATGGTAGTGTCTATATTTATATATAATCCTCTTTGAATCTCCTCTTCGGAATTCTTTTCAGGGCCGATTTGATCGTTCGTGACCTACGTATATTCCATGAATTACCCAATTTTTGAAAATTTGAGTCTTCATAGATGTCTATGGCTTTCTTCAGCTCGTTAAAGCCTGAAAACATCTGTTTTTCGGCGAAAACTAATGTATTATTCCGCTGTTCATGCTGTTCCGTCACCATTTTTCTTGCTGTCACTGATATGCCCAAAGACTGTGTATATACCTCAGTATATAGTCTTTGGATATGTGTGAGGCGGTAAACAAGGGTTCGCGCTTGCGCAATCACTGCCGTACCAATATCCAGTTCGTTTTGTTTATTACATTTATTCATAAACAATGGGATCAAGAGATGGAGCTTTCACCGCGCCCCCTGGTCGCCCACCCGGTAGAGTGTGTCCCGGGCTGGAGGGGCGTAAATGCGGCGGATTTCGCTCCTTTGGTGGATGCGGATCCACATAAACTATGTACACGGTGTCGGGGTTGAGAATGCTCCCGAACTGAACCATGTGTAACGTGTGTTAATTGGTCCGAGGCACAGTGGGTTCTGTACGAGCGAGAAGAGACGTAGGCCTACAAAGGAGTTGTCGGAAAGCTCTCCAGCGACTCCTTTGGTAACGGATACCTCGTCTTCCTTCTTGCCCCCCAGTCAGCCCCCACGTTTCGCGCCTTCCCTAAAGGCGCGGGGCGGGGGTACCGGAGTCCTTCTCCTCACTTAGTTGTACTCGGGGTCTTCCGTCCGCTCTTGGTGGGGTTCGTCTCCCCCCCAAGCGCGAGGGAACCCCTCTAATTCACCCGACTGTTGCTTCCGCAGGTGTGCCGCCAGTGAAGGACGACCTGGGACAGGTGTGGGAGTCGCTGGGATTGCAGGGAGTGCCGAGCATCCAGGGGCTAATCCAGCGGTTGGCGGGGTCGGCAGTGGTCACACATGGTGTGGTGACCACTACCACTACTACGATCACGACTCCAGCCTATGGCATGTGCCTCCGCACTTAGTCTACACTCCCCCCTGATCCCAACTCCTTGACGAGGTGGGGGCTTAGGGATCAACTGCAGAGAGAGTATGCCTCTTTATGCCTATGCTCTATGCAGTGGATCCAACTGATCATTGGGACCTTTAACTCCTTCACTCCTCCTCTTTTAAATTTTCCCATTTCCCTCCTTCTTCTTTCGTTGACGACCTTGGCATAGATTTGGACTATTGAATTAACTGCTCTTTAAACTTGATGGAGGGTGGAGTTGGACGGCATGCCACTCCACCCGTAAAACTAGAGTACCTGACGTGGTCGAGCGAGGGGAAATTTTTATGTCAAGCCATGCCCACAGTGCTGGGTCCGATCTCATGGGACTGATGACCCTTAAGGCACTGTGGGTATGGCGTATATCCAGGTGAGGGACCCAGGGCAGTTACCAGTGTGTGTAACGGCATTGCCCCTCCCCCGGTTGGGCCTCCTTGGTGAGAGGGACCTCATCCTGGATGAAATTTTTTTAATACTATATATGGAGAAAAAAATTAACCTCACAACGACTTATGGCATGGCAATGGACTGTTCTCAGGATAACTCAAATAATGAATATCAGAGTGGTATTAAGACATTATTACCATACAATAAACCCAAAAGAAATAGATATCGCCAGGACCCAACCTTGATTCACTTTGATTCTCTCTTTGGGGAGTCAAACTGGTCAAGGTTTTTGAACTTAAAAGCTGACAAAGATATATCTTTATTAAATTAGAAAATTACCTATTGAATCGATGCCCATCGCAAGAGATGAGCATAAGACAAATTAAAAAAAGGGAATGGTTGGTTGAAACAACAACCAAAAACCAATCGGAAAATTATCAATGTATAAAAAATATAGATAACATAAATATAAAGGTTACAAGGCATGATACAATGAACAGTGTGCAAGGCACAGTAGTAGTACCAAATCTTGAGGATGAAACATTAGATAGATTAATACTTTTAGATTCATTAAAGAAAAGGTACAATAATGTTGAAGACTGTGAAGTATATGAGGCAGGAAAGACAAAAGTCAAACTATCAAAATAGCCAAGATAAAGTTCAGTGGCCAAACCTTACCCTTAAAAATAAAATGCTAGGATTAAATAGGGAACTAAGACCTTATGTTCCTAAACCTATGCAATGCAAGAACTGTTGCAAATATGGTCATACAGCAATTAAGTGCAGGAATATTTATAGATGTGCCTTTTGCAGCTCGCAGGACCATAAAACACGCTGGGACTGTGGCCAACCCAAATGCGTAAATTGTGGATTAGACCATCATGCCAGATCTAAATTGTGTGCGTTCTATATCTACAATACAGAACTTAAATTACTACAAGAACGAACTGGAAATGACGATAAGAGAAGCAAAGTTAGAACTGAAAGTGAGAGGATTAAATGACCCAGCTAAGAAAATTTAGGTATGCAGACACCTCAAAGTCAAGCAATACCAGAACTGAGACAAATGATAATAATAGAAATAAAAAGAAATACCACCACAAAAAATACAAGATGAAAAGAACTCTTCAAACATACATAATATTACGACTGTGGAAATCGATTTAGCTCTTTATCGGAAATTGAAATAGATAATGACATAGAGGAAAACAAAGAAGAATTAAAATCACAAGAATGTGAAAAAACAGATAATACTTCTCGAAAGAGGCAACTGGATAAGACCCACCTAATTCCACCAAACAAGTCTGTAAAAAGATAAATAACCCACCAATCTCGCCGAAAAGCTAAAGTTCAGAAACAAAACACTAATATTCCACTGTCTCCCATAGTAACAATAGTACCTCTAGGAACCGAATCACAAAATTCAGATGAAAGGGAAAACCAAAATACAGGTCACTACAGTGAAAACGAAGAAATTCAACCATCACCAATTATAGGAGCCACAGGAAAAAACAAGGAAAAAACAACAAACTGAGAAACATGAAGATACATGTGGCTGCAGTAAATGCTTTATAGCAATGTGCCACAAAAATAAGACTATAACTAAAGACAGCCTAACCAACACCATAAAAATAAGATTTCTGAGGAATAGGAGTAAGGAAAACACACAAATCTCATGAAGAAGGTTGTATGTGTATTGAACACTTAGAATATTACAAAGAGAAACACATCAGTGTTGTAGATGATAATCTAAAGAAAAATCAAAATGGAAAAATCAAATCAAGATAGTAAAAAAGTAACAGTTATCAAAAGTAAGATTCAAACTACAACAGAAAATAAAGAATCAAGACCTACAAAAATACAAATTAACTTATAAAAATTTTTAAGAAAATATCAGCTTTAATAATCTAGGGTAATTTGACCACTTATGTTACACCATTCAATCGTTATATAATTCAATGGAATATAAATGGATTATTAACGAGAAATGCACTTAGGAAGTCCAACGACTTATTAGCGAACATGAACCAATGATTATATGTATACAACACATAGGAAAAACGTGTTCCAAAAATAGGTAAATATCTATTAGCTACAACATCACAGGAAAATGAAAACTAATTTAGGAAAAAAAAAAAAAAAAACAGCAATATATGTCCATAATAAAATTATATATGACAAATTAGATATAGATTACACTGAATTGCAAATTTCAGCAATAACAGTGAAAATAGAAAATAATATGTTTGATATAATAACTTATACAACCATCCTAATAAAAAGTATGATTTAAACAAATTACAGAAAATAATAAAAGAATTTAAGAATCCAATATTAATTGTAGGAGATTTCAATGCGCATAACTCAATATGGGACTATAACAACATTACTCCAGATAAAGATGGAGCAAAATAGAAAACTTAATGAACGCTAATAATCTTTGTTGTCTGAATGACAGCAAAGTAAATACATATTATTCCAGACCCCATGGAACATTTTCCACAGTAGATGTCACCCGTTGTTCAACAAATATAGTTGACAGACTAGATTGGAATATATGTGATGACTCCTACTCAAGTGACCATTTTCCCATAATAATATCCTTATTAAATAATGAACCAAAACCATATTATCCACATTATAACATGCAAAAAGCAGATTGGGACATTTTTTACTTTCATACCGATAAAATACCGCCCTTTGATTATTTGAGAAATCACAATGAGACGAACGATTTCATTGTGTCCTTCATTAAAAAGGCAGCAGACAAAGCTATTCCACATTCAAAACCCCATAATAAAAAACTTAAAGTCCCCTGGTGGTCAGATGATCTAACTGAATTAGTACGAGAAAAAAACACTCTCTAGCAAAGAAGGTTAGATACTCTAAACAGAAGATTCAATAAGTTAATACAATTCAAAACCATTCACAGAAGAAAATATATTAAAAATGACAATTTTACTATTAGAAATAGATGTATTTAAAACCTTTATATAATAAAATATCAGCCAAATTTAGAAAAGAAGTAATAAAAGGTAAAATAATATCTTGGAGGTCCTATGTGTCAGAAATAACAAGCGAAACATCCATTCAAAAAAGTATGGGAAAAATTCAGAAAAATAAATGGAACAAACATTAGACCACCCAGACAAGCTATATTAGATAATGGAAATAAAATTTTAGATCCCTTCGAAATAAGTAACATACTTGGGGCAAGTTTTTGCCAAAATAAGTAGTGACGAAAATCTAGACAAACATTTTAAAAAAGTAAAAAACAAAGCAGAGTCTATTATACTTAATTTTGAGACAAAGGAAGATATATTATAATAAAAAGTTCAATATGGAAGAGTAATAAATCTGCCCCTGGAGGAGATGATGTTTGCTTTAGATGATTGCCACCTAGCACCTTTGGGCAAAAATCATACTTATTAAAATTTTACAATCATTTATGGCTCCAAAACTTGTTTCCAGACAAATGGCGAAATGCAATAATAATTCCTATACCCAAACCAGGAAAAGATGCTAGTAATGTGAATAATTAATAGACCTATCTCATTAACAAGTTGTATAGCAAGTTATTGGAGAAAATGGTAAATGCACGACTTACATGGCACATTCGTGAAAATAAAATTTTAAGTCCTAAACAGTTTGGTTCACAATGTAATAGGTCTATATTAGATTCTCTGTGTAGTTTGGAAGACCATATACGTAGAGGATTTGAAAGAAAACAAATTACAATAGCTGTCTTTTTTGACATTCAAAAGGCATACGACTACATGGAGGTATGCAATATTAAAAATCTTTACATAATAATAACATCGCGGCCATCTTCCTAAATTTATTAAAAACTTTATGACTGACCGCACTTTTCAGGTGAGAATAGATAATGTTTTTTCCAAAATATTTCCACTTGAAAATGGAGTACCACAAGGTAGCGTCCTTAGTGGTACTTTGTTCACATTGGCAATTAACAACATCAGTAACATGCTACCGGTTGGAATAAGAGTAATTTGTATATGGATGATTTTGCAATATATTACACAGCATCAGCATAAAACATGCAGAAAGAATTATTAATAAAACTATAATAAAAATAGATGAATGGGCCTCATCAGTAGGATTTAGATTTTCCATAGACACCCAAGCGTCCATTTTTTATAAAATAAAATTTGGAAAAAAAGGTGAAGAAGCAGGATTAAAAATGAGAAACCATAATATACCAATTAGCCAAACTGCAAAATTTTAGGTTTAATATTTGATGCACACCTCAACTGGAAAGCCCATATAACTTACATAAAATCGAAATGCAAAAGAGCATTAAACCTAATTAAAAAACTTTCTCACACAAATTGGGGAGCTGATAGACACACTCTTACTATACTTTATAAAGCAACAGTGCTATCAATTATTGATTTATGGAAGTGAAATATATGGGTCAGCTTTCAGAAGCAGCACTGAAAATATTAAACCCAATTCACAACGAAGGCCTAAGAATATGCACAGGAGCATTTAGATCCTCACCAGTCTCCTCTGTACAAGTTGAATGCGGCGAACTGCCACTATCCCTCCATAGAGAATTCATAATCATGAAAAGTGCATTAAGAATCAAGGCAAGTGATTCACCAACTAAAAGTCTATTTGAGTTAAGGGATGTCTTTATAAACAATCATTCACCACCTTCCCAATTAGAACTAATAGACTGTTCGAGTCATTAAATATAAATATACAAGTACTCCAATAGTAAAGTTGACCACCCCATTGGACTATGATTAAAGTAAAGACTTGCACTCACTTGAAATATATTTATCAAAAAGTTCCGTATATACCCAGAACACCATAACAAAAAACCAATAGAACATATAAGACAAAAAAGTTCACATTATGCAATATATACCGCCGGGTCCAAATCGCAACATGGCGTAGGATTTGCAGCTATATCGCAGAACAAAACATATCAATTTTCATTACCCAATCTTGCCTCAGTCTTCACAGCAGAGTTGTGTGCAATTAAAGTAGCTATCAAAATTATAAAGCAAACTTCAATTAATAATTTTGTGATTTTTTAGTGACTCGAGAAGTGCCATAGAAGCTCTTCAGAATTACAATCCAAAAAAATAATATTGTACAGCAAATTCAATTTGAACTCCACAAATTATATAAAAATGGCAAAAATATTGAAATATGTTGGATCCCTGCTCATGTGGGGATAAGAGGAAATGAAGAGGCTGATAAAGCAGCTAAAGAAGCAGTCCAAATGATAAAAGCAAATGTAAACATCCCCACCAGTGATTATATAAGATATATAAAAACAATAATTGTAAATAAATAGGCAAAAAACGTATGGGCCGAAGAGCCTGAAAATAATAAATTAAAACAAATAAAACAGGATGTTAACAAATGGAGTTCAGCATATCAAAGAGAGACATGCTCAAGTAATCCTGACACGCCTCCGTATAGGCCACACTCATCTGACACACGGGCACTTGATGAGCAACCACGCGACCCTGCTCCAGAGTGTTCAGAATGCAAGGAGTTGGTAACAGTCAGACATGTCTTGTGCGAGTGTCCAAAAGTATGACCAGCAGAGACTGTCAACTTTTGGAAATAAAACAATAAAAGAAATTTTGACAGAATCTTTTACATTTTCAGTAGTTCCAATTTTGACTTTTCTGAGGAACTGCAATTTAATTGATAAAATATAAGTTTTTTTTAGTGAATTTTAAAACAAAATTTCAAAAATTTAAAACTTAATTCCGAATTTTAATATACCATTTTAGTATGTATGTAAGGGAACATGAGTAAATGTATTTATTGTGTATGTGTTCTAGTATGAAAGCGTTTGCCTTTGTGCAATTTTTTTTATTTATCCTGAATGACCAATTTGGTCCCAGTTCTGGCCTAAGGCTAGACCTGGCCATTTTAATCTAATCTAATCCTTCGGGCCAGCCCTAGGAGAGCTGAAAATCAGCTCAGTGGTCTGGTAAAACTACTTTTATAATAATAATAATAGTGCTCCTTCTTCTCCAAGGAATGTTTGCCTGCCCCTCTCACTGGTGCTTCTGTAAGTTCGACTATAAGGGATTCTCTGTCAGTCTCGAGTGGTTTGGAGTTTCACCCCCTCATCGCACGTACATGTTACGAGCCTGGCCAACGCCCGTGAACATTCATGGACATCTGGATCATCTGTTGAGGTAAGTGGTGTGCCTAGTGTTACAGTGGGTCCGTCTCAGAGGCCGACGCTTGAACCCAGCCCAGACAGGTTAGTAGGGGTTTCGGACTGTTTGGCTGCTAACCCTTCTGTTAATTTTGGTGAAGAAGGTGCATTAGAAAAGCCTACACACCCTTCTCGTCGTTGGTCTCCGGTGCCAGAGCAGGAGGAGGGAGACACGCAGGAGTTTCTGTCTTCCTTTTCGGAAGTTGTTGATCTCATTCGTGGGTTCAACAATTTGGAAAGTAGGACTCAGGCTCGGTCATCTTACACTCCTTCTTGCTTGGAAGCCGTGGTGGGAGCTACTCAGGACCCCAAATCATCTCTTCAGCTGCCTCTGTTGGGGCACGTTCAGTCGGTCTTGCAGAAGGTTAACGCCTCTGTTTCTGACTGGGATGGTTCACTTTGCTCTAGGGGCTCTACCAAACTACTACCCCCGCCTCTCACAAGACATAGAAAGTACTATGTTACGAGCTCGGCATTTTTGTTGTCACGCCACCTTAATTAACCCAGACGTCATTCGCCTGAAGCCAGGTTTGACTTTGGAACAGGTGAGGTCAGTGGCTCCGTCCTTGTCTCCGCAAGATGCCTCAGCTTTGGAATCTATGGCAGCCTCCATGTTGCAGACGGTTTCTTGGCTGGACCTCTGGTCTGTGGTGATTGCCAAGATAGCTTCTGACAGGTCCCCTGAAGGGTTGGTGAGTGCCGCCTCGCTTGCCAGTCTATTGCAGTCCGGGGGCCAAGGCGTTTTCATATTCGGCTCACCTCAGTGCCAATTTATGGGCTAATCTTCTTCTGATTAGGAGGGACGCAGCTTTGTCTAGGATGGAGAGATCGCTTGACACCGAGTCTTTGCTGGCTTTGAGGAACGGTGATCTGTTGGAGTCACAATTTTTGTTTCCACGGACAGAACACGAAAATGTGATAGACAGGTGCCGGGCTGACACCAAGGACCGACTGGTGCACCAGGCTGTGTCTAAGTCAGTCTCTCGCCCTTGGAGACGTCTGGCTCCTCCTCCTCCTCCCCTGGTCCAGAAGCAGTCGAGGAGATCGTCGCCTGGTAGGCCATCGAGGACCTCGAGTTCAGCTGGGCCTTCCCGTTCGATACAGCCTAAGTCTCAAGATCAGCGCCCCTTTCGCTCTCATTCCTTTTAAACCAAGAAGGGGCCCCACGGGCAGAGGTTAAAGAGAGCCGTCGTAGGTTAGGCGCCTCTCCCTCTCCTGCGTACGGGGTTGGGGGGTTGCCTGGCTGGCCATTGGGCCAAGTGGCAGAGTTACTGGGGCGGAGAAGTTGGGTGGTAGATGTTCCTTCGGTTGGGATACCTGTTGCATTCGACTTCTCTCCTCCTCATGTCGGAGAAAGCCGCAGCTCAGGAAGACGTATCCTCCAGATTCTCTGAAGTTCTTGCCTCTTCGGGAGGAAGTGCAGATAATGCTGGACAAGGATGCGATAGAGGAAGTAATGCGTCCGTCCCCGGAGTTTTACATTCACATCTTGGTGCCCAAGGCGTTGGGAGATTGGAGGCCTGTGATCGACTTATCCACCTTGAATCGCTTCATCAGGAAGACACAGTTCAAGATGGAGACCCCTCGCTCGGTGTTGGCAGCCGTGAGGGAAGGCGACTTCATGCTGTCGACTGACTTAATGGACGCATACTTCCAAATCCCTGTTCATCCCACGTCCAGGAAGTTCCTTCGCTTCTCTCTTGCGGACAAGATATTCGAGTTCAAAGTCTTGTGCTTCGGGCTGATGACAGCCCCTCAAGTGTTCACAAGGGTCTTCTCTCTCGTGTCAAGTTTGGCCCATGCTCAGGGGATCCGTTTGCTGAGGTACCTCGATGATTGGTTAGTCTTGGCAGCTTTTAGGGAGAAGCTGCTGCAAGACAAGGATCGTCTACTTCGGTTCTGTCTGGACCTGGGCATATTAGTAACCAGGAAAGTCAAACCTCGTACCCACTCAAAGGATTCTCTACCTGGGCTATGGTCATTTGATACGACAGTGGCAAGAGTTTTTCCCGTCCCGCAACTTCCTGTCAAAGTCACATCAGTCGGCTCATCAGTGGCAGGTTCTTCTGGGAGTGTTATCTTCCCTGGAGAACTGGTCCCTCATGGGGGTCTTCATCTTCGGTCTGCAATGGAGACTAGGAGAATTTTGGTCTCCGGCGCGGGACTCTCCCGTGTATGGTTCCTCTGTCTTTGGAAGTGAGAGAAGACCTTCGTCGGTGGTTGGACAACCAGAATCTGTTGAAGGGTGTCCCTCTGCGTTCTCTCCCACCGGACTTCCTTCTGTGCTCGGACGCCTCCCTCGCAGGTTGGGGCGCACACTTAGGCGGCCTTGTTGCCTCAGGTGTTTGGGGTTTGGAGGACAAGTAGCAACATACAGCATCTTGGGAGTTGAAGGGAGCTTTCCTGGGTCTGAAGGAGTTTTGGGGGAAGGTAGAAGGTCACTCTGTCGTTCTCATGTCAGACAACACCACGGTGGTAGCCTATGTGAACAAACAGGGAGGCTTGGTTTCTCAGCAACTTCACGCCTTGACCGTCGAGCTTCACCAGTGGACAATCAGTAATCCGTTAGAGCCCTCAGCCAGGCATATCCCAGGGAAACGGAACGTGGTCACAGGCAAACTCAGTTGCCGGGATCAGATCCTAGTCACAGAGTGGTCCCTTCATCAAGTAGTGGCAGACAAGCTTTTCCAGATTTTGGGGGAGACCCATGCTGGACCTTTTCGCGACACGCTACAACAGGAAGCTGGAGGTGTTCTGTTCAGTGGTTCCAGATCCCTTAGCATTGGCAGAAAACGCATTTCAACATCCCTGGGACAACCTGGAGGTGTATGCCTTCCCTCCATTTTGTTTGTCCGTCAGGTTCTGAACAGGCTGATGAGTTCACAGGGTATCAGAATGACTTTGGGTAGCCCCCTCCAGTTGCCTCAAAGCAGAATGGTTTCTAGATCTGCTGTTGTTGTTGTCAGAGATTCCGAGGGAGATTCCCCTTGGCGGCATCTCCTGTGTCAGCCCCATGCAGATAGGTTTCCACCAGTCAGTAGAATCCAATTGTCTCCTCACGGTTGGAGGGGCTATCAAGTATCTCCTCCAAGGGAGAGGCTTTCCTCAAAGAACAGCTGGGCACATGTCCAGCAGTCTTAGGAAGTCAACCTTCGCAGTTTACCAAGGCAAATGGGCGATCTACTGTCATTGGTGACGTAAACGGGGTTTTTCTCCACTAACGACCTCTATTCAGCAAATAGCAGACTTTTTAACCTTCCTCAGAGACAAAAAACGTTTGTCCGTTTATGCTATTAGGGCTACAGGGCGGCACTGTGTTTGGTGTTACGCCTTAAGGGTATCGACACACCTCTTCCTGGGAACTTTCCCTGCTAGTTAAGGGGTTAGAGCAGTCGACTTCTAGAGAGCTCAAGCCTCCCAACATGGGATGTTTCCTTGGTGCTTAAAAGCTTACACCTAGGAGTCCATATGAGCCCTTGCGTCGCTCATCTAACAGGAACCTGACGCTCAAGGCAGTTTTATCTTTTGGCTTTGGCATCTTCCAAGAGGGTAGGAGAGCTCAACGGTCTTGAGTTATTAGGTGAAGCACACCAGGGGTTGGAAGTCGGTGTCCTTCGAATTTGTCCCAAGGAATTCGTGGCCAACAACACCCAAATCCCTCGGTGGGGCATGATGACAGGTTCACTTCGTTTTTCCCATTCCATCACTGACTGACTTTGTGGGTGGTGATGGTCAAGAGCTTTTGTTGTGCCCTGTCCGGGCCCTGTGTTGCTATCTTGAAAGGACTCGGCACCTTAGACCAGGCTGCCGCAGACTTTTTGTTATCATAGGCCGTACAAAGAAAGAGGTGTCTAAGAATACTATCTCTTTTTGGATATGGGAAGCCATCAGACAGGCACACTTGACTCTTGATGATTCCACCACCACGTCTGTGCAGGCTAGAGCACATAATGTTAGAGGCATTGGTGTTCTCTGGCTTTCAAAAAGAACTTGGCTGTACATAGTGCTGAGCACTGGTACTTGGTTACGCCAGTCCACGTTCACCTCCTTCTATCTTAAGTATGTTACCCACAGATCTATGGACACGTTTTCCCTGGGTCCTGTGGTGGCTGCCCAACAGGTTGTGTAACTCATGGTTGCCCTTAACGGGGCACCTTTGTGTGGATGAGAGAATGAGTGAGTTGGCTGGTCTCCTTCTTTCTCTTGTACCTTTCCTTCTTCTTTCGGGCAGTTTAAGGAATAGACACGTCATTTGCTGGACTGGTCTGATACAGGTGGTGAGTGAGGTAGTCATACTGGTAGTGTGGTTGTGCAATATACAATATCTTAGCCACTGTTTGGTAGCATAGGCTCCACTCCTTGGCAAGGAGGAGTTGGGAGTAGTACAAACCCTGGTGTATTGGTTTGCTATTGGACAGTCAAAGTTTCTCTTTGGTTCCCGATACAATGGTTATCCCATATATCATTGTACGTCACTCAGGTTCTGAGTAGTTAGATATTAGTTTATCTAGCTTCTCAATGGACTTCAGTCCCTCTCCAAGAACTATTTCTTTTGAGAGCTGGACTGGTGGGTAGGCCCCCAGCCGGTCTAGGATGTCTTATACCTCCCTCCACGTATGAGTCTATCCTATTGTTGAGACCGAAGGTTAGTTCGTGCATGAACTAATGACAAATTTTTTAAGACAATTTGTATTTTTCATAGCTGCAAACCTGAGGTCTTAATGTTATACTGCCCACCTCTAGCCGCCCCTCTATTTGTTAAGTCGTCTTGAGTTGGGAAAGACTGGCGTAGATGAGCGGTCTTTGACCACTCTTCACCTGATCTACGCATGTGTTGCCAGATATCACAAGATTCCTTGCTATCATCTGCTTTTTAACTGGATCCAGCTAGGCACTAGAAATGATCCTATTGGTTTAAGACCCTCAGGTTTGTAGCTCTATGAAAAAAATTACAAATTGTCTTAGAAAAATTTGTCATATTAATGCAATGGAACCTCTACATACGAAAGTCCTACATACGAAAAATTCAGGTTATGAAAGCAGACGAGAGTTTTTTGCTTCTGTGTACGAAAATAATTCAGGTTGCAAAAGGTAAAGTCCGAGATTCGTCCCGGGCTGCTGAGAACAATTTTAAAACTGGTGTGCTGCCAACTCAGTAGACTCGCCACCATCCTCCCGCTCTCCTGTTGGTTCCTGATGCTAGTCACTGCCGTAAGATCCTGCTCTCCCGTTGGTAAGCATCTGTCCCATCATGCCTATATGTAAAGGCGTTCCTTGACCATTTCTTGCGGCAGCGTTATCGTAAACACCTGGAACTTGTCCGTTCACATATATTTCGATTGTTAACTTATTTTCGTGTTAGTGATTTTGCTTTCGTTGCACTGTAAGTTACTTTATCGTGTTGTGTGTGAACTTAATGACTTACATTATTAGCTATGGGTCCCAAGAATGTTGCTGAAGTTCACGGAAAGAAGAGGATGCTTTCTATGGCGGCGAAGATGGAGATAATCAAGAAGTGTTAATGTTTTCTGCCATTTGGTAATGTGTTTCGTAAAGTTAAGCGTTCATGTTTCTGCCGTTTCTCCTCCCCCTCTCTCCACTTTTGGACATCACCTCACTCGAAAGTAAGGTTCCACATATTACTACTACTAGTACGTACATGTACACAGTATTTCTTGTACCCTGTACACTAAGACACTTTATTTACAGGTACAGTAACGGTTTGGTTAAATATTGAATGGTCCAAATTGTTGTATTTCATTGTTTATTGGTCAATTTATCTTTATTATAAGATTTACTGTGGTGTTTTTGTAGGGCTTGGAACGAATTAGGCAATTTACATGTAAAACGTAGTTCTAGATACGAAAAAATCAGGTTACAATGGCAGCTTCAGAACGGATTAATTTCGTAACCTGAGGCATTACTGTAATACTTATCTATATAATTTATCTGGTCCCAGCCATCCTACCACCCATCCTACCACCCATCCTACCCCACAATCTGCCTATCACAACTGATTTTCAAGGGAAGGTTTAATTTCTCAATGACAAAACGTCAACGGCAGTGTTACCAACTGGCGGACAGAAAGGAGGTAACAGGGTTGCCAATGTGGTAAATTTTGGTACAGTTTTGGGGGATTTAGGGCTACATAAATTATACAGGTAAGTATTGTTAATATTAATTTTATAATAAAAATTCCATATTTACTAATTTTCAAATATTGATATTGATGTAACCAGCACTAATGTCGATTCATTAAAGAAAATTAAAATGATGTAAGAAAGAAAAAGGAAAATCCATTCTACCCCTTATACCCTTTTTTTTTTTTTTCCTTTTAATCTAGGTACTAAGCTGAGGTCCAGAGCTGTCAAATACGTAATAATAACACCACACCTGCCTCCAGTAATGTGTTCCCAGGTGTTACCTTCTACCTCATCTTCACTTGGCAATGCCCTCCTCCACACCCTGGTGTCGAAGGCTGTCCTTGGCCGGAAGAAGTAGTCTTCATCGTTATCTTTTATCTTTATGTTCATCGAGTGCTGTCACCTCCTCCCCTTGTACAGTATGGTCCCCAGTTATGCGAGAATCTGGTTGATCCATGGCCTCACAGAATTGGAAATTCGCACATTTCGAACATACCTTATGGGAAAATTCTATAAGCAACTTACCCAGTCAAACTTTTTTTTTATATCTACCCATTTTCAATACTTTCTATGTACTATACTATCATTTTTTCTAATATGAAATTGTTCTTATAGATAAATAAAACATTTAAAAAGGTTTTACTAACTGAAAAAGTTTAAGATTGCACACAGGTTGGTGAAAAATCCCCACACGTAAACAATGCCACCATTGGCTGCAAGTACTGTACAATACAGTCATTCCTTTAAAAAACCTTTTGGAGGGAATTTCCTCTACCTATCCTCTGCCAAAAAAAAAAAAAAAAAAAAACCTTCAAACTCCTCTATCTCATCCTCCGTGAAGAGTTCTTCTGCTGAAGGAAGTCTTTGTGAACCATTTGAGGTTTCGGGGACAAGGCGAATCATGCATGTCTTCACTCCCGTTAGGCCTAACAAACTGTCTCGGTGTCATTGTCCGGCACATTCACTATGTAATCGTTTTCATATAAATTTACTCTACACTAAAAAAAAACTGATGTAAATTCAAAATTTGATATGAAATTACAATTCTTAAAATGATAAAAATTCAAAATTCAACATGTAATGACAGTTTCTTGAAAAGTTTAGATCAAACGATTCTCTCTCTCTCTCTCTCTCTCTCTCTCTCTCACACTGCTTCTCTGTTAATCACTTTTACTAGCCATTTTGTACATGAACTTCCCTGCCAGATATACTTAGCTATAGTCTCCGACGTATTTCCGACAGAGTTTCAAATCTCGCGGCACACGCGACAGGTAGGTCAGGTGGTCTACCCTACCCGCCGCTGGTGGCGGGTGTATGAACCAATCTATCTCTCCAGCCAGATTTTTTTCTGTCGCTGAAGCGATAACAACTGTTGTCGTTTCATTCCGATATATTCTTCATTTCTCGCTTGCCTGGAGATTGATTTGGACATTTTGGTGACGTATTCGCTCTATTTTGGCTTGGCATACGCTGATTGTGGACCGTTATTGACGTTGCGCTGGATTTTCCTGTAGAATGTCTGATTTGTTTCATGAAACTTACCTGTCAGATATATATATAGCTGTATTCTCTGAAGTCCGAACAGAATTTCTAAAACTTACGACACACGTAGTGGGAGTTAGGGTGTTAGTACCCATTCCCGCCGCTGGGAGGCGGGTATCAGGACCATTCCCATTTTCTATCAGATTTCTTCTGTCGCCGGTGTCGTAAACATCTGTTTACACACCTCCGCCTCAGGATTTTGGAAAACTTTTCATATTGCTTGAGTATCCTCTTGACTTTTTGGTTTTTTGATTGGATCGATAGCTTGGCATACGTGATTTGGACTGTTTTTTTGATTTTGGCTTAGATTTTTCCCTTAAAAATGTCTGGATGTAGTTCGGCTAGCGCCAGGGTGTGTTCGAAAGTGGAATGCAAGGTTAGGCTTCCTAAAGCCTTGGTTGATCCTCACACATTGTGTAAAGGGTGTAGGGGGCAAGAGTGTAGATTTGATTTGCGCTGTAATGAGTGTGAAAGCTTAGATGATTTGCAATGGAAGACGTATGAATCCTACGTTAAGAAGTATAGAACGTGATAGGATTAGGAGGTTCTTCCTCCAGGAGTAAGTCGGGTAGCAGACAGGGTATTAATGTATCCCCTTCTAACCTCCTTTAGATTTGTGTCCTCCTAACCCTGTATGTTGCCTTCGGGCCCTCAAGTGGTGTCTGCGGAGGGTAATGCCCTTTCGCTTATTCTGGATTCATTGAAGACGCTTGAATCTAAAGTGCTTGCCCTTGAAAACAGCAAAATAAGTGGCATGATAGTGCCCCTAGTGAAGTGGGAGGGGCGTCAGATCGGCCCTATAGCGCCTCTAGGCTGGGACCTCTGCCGGACTCCCAGGACTCAGGGAGAGGGCATGTCGAAGGCCGAAGGAGGGTTACGGGGAACCCCCACCGATCTGGCGTCCCTTCAGCAGTTCCTGTGGACGCTTCCCAGGCTGCTAAGGAGCGTGCTCGAGCACGTATCCTGAAGGATTGTTTCTCGTCTTCCGACGCGTCCTCCCCGCGCAAGGGGTGGGAATCTCGTTCGGATTCGCGACCTTTGAAGAGGACTCTTCAAGAGCTGGACGCTTCACGTCATGCTTTGTCTGAGTGGCATTCTTCTCCGGAAAGCGTAGCTTTTCCGCCCCAGAAGAAGTTTTAGGACGTCATCCGACGATGACGCCCTCGAGCGCCCCAGTCGCTCTAGAGCCAAGGCTGTTCCTGGGAGAAGGAAGAAGCGTCCCCTCGCCCCTCTCCTTCTCGCAAGCGCAGCTCGTCTCCGCGTAAGGAGATCTCAGACGGAGATCATCATTGCGATGCAGCGGCAACTGGACGCTTTACTGAAGCAGAAGGAGACGGTCCCTCGTCGAAGGAAAGACGATAGACTGCCTATCAAGAGATCTAAGCAGTCTTCTCCAATGGCTCCTTTTTTCGTCCCCCCGTCTTCTGATTTTTCGATCTCTAGACGTCGTGTTTTTGCTCCCCAGGGTTCATCTAGAGGTGACGTTAGACGCCAGGTTAGAGAGAGAAGTTCTCTGCATGCTCCTCTCTCTTCCCGTAGAGAGGACGCTCGGCGTTCCGACTTCGACGCTTCTGCTGACGACGATTTGGTAACTGTCGAACGGACTTCTTTGCGTTCTGCCCCCTCTTCGACATGACAGTGTTGACGCTCAACGTTACGTTAGTCGGGCAGTGGGATCAGTTTCTTCGCTGGAACGTTCGTAAGGACGCTTCGCGGGACGGTAGAAGAGTCTCTTTGGATGGACGCTCCGTTGGACGCTTCGCTGGACGCTCGGTTGGACGCTGATTTGGACGCTCGAGAGAACGCTACATTGGACGCTCAGATGGACGCTCGTAGACGTTCTAGTAAGACCTCTGTGGACGGGGCGAATGTGGAAGTTCGCTGTCTACTCGGATGTGGTTCCCGAGACTTTGGCTTGTTCGCCTCTAAAGGTGATTCTGATCCTGTTACTGTTAAGGATCCGTTTACCCTCGTCTTCTCTTCATCGTTCAGATAGGAGACTTGGAGCTAAAGGACTTCTGCCTCTTCCTTCGGACTTGCACTCGGGTAGGGAAGAAGGAGAACTTAGCGGTTCTTCGGAGGATGTTGATGATGAACAACCTGCTACGTCTGCCTCGTCAGATTATCAAGTTTTGGCACGACTACTTCGTGATTCGTTTGGCGATACTTTTCAGCAGCTGCTCCTTCCTTCTCCTCCTTCTCCATTTTCGTCCGTCGAAACAAGCCAAAGTTCTCAGTTTTCGTGAAAATGAAGACGTCGTTATCTACGAGAAGAGCTTTCCGGAAGGTTAACGCCTGGATGGAGTCTAGGAAAGCAAAAGGAAGAACTACTTCGCCCTGCCTCCGTCTAGACTTAGCGGTAAGGCAGGGATGTGGTATGAGACAGGCGAGGAATTAAGGATTGAATGTTCCTACGTCGGCTCAAGGTGATTTCGCCAGCGTGGTGGATGCCTCAAGGAGGGCCCTTTTAACTTCGGCTAAAGTTTCTTGGACGACTTCCGAACTGGACCATCTTTTGAAGGGACTATTTAGGTCCTTAGAAGTATTCCAACTTTTTCTTTTTAGACTGGTGTCTTGGAGCCTTCCTAGAGGTAGAGCCCCTTCCAAGTCTAGGGTAAGAAGTGAGAGATCGTGCCTTCAGTCACCGGTAGGAGCCAGGCTGCAGTTGTTTGCAGAAGCCTGGAGAGTAAGAGAGGCAGACACCTGGTCTCTCGACGTCATAGAGAAGGGTTACAAGATCCCTTTCATAAAGCCGCCCCCGTTGACTTCCACTCCCAGGGACTTGTCCCCATTGTATCCGCTAACAAAGCGAAAGATACTTTTCGACCTGCTCGAGCAGATGCTCGAGAAAAGAGCAGTGGAACAGGTTTTAGACCTGGCAACGCCAGGATTTTACAACAGATTGTTTCTTGTACCGAAACAATCGGGAGGGTGGCGGCCCGTCTTGGATGTAAGTCGTCTAAACCCCTCTTTATAGAGAAGCAGAGGTTCAAGATGGAGACCACCTCAGTCAGTTCTGGGGGCCTTAAGACCTGGAGATTGGATGGTATCACTCGACCTCCAGGACGCCTACTTTCACGTCCGATACATCCCCAATCGATGAAGTACCTTCGGTTCGTATTGAAAGGGAAGGTCTTTCAATTCAGGGCTCTTTGTTTCGGACTGAGTACGGCCCCTTTTATCTTCACCATCTTAATGAAGAACGTGGCGAGGTGGCTCCATCTTTCCAACATCAGAATCTCGCTCTATCTGGACGACTGGCTCATACGAGCCTCCTCGCAGACCCGGTGCCTGAAGGACTTGCAGACGACTCTGTCTTTAGCTGCGTCCCTGGGACTTCTGGTGAACTTCGAGAAGTCACATCTGACCCCAACACAGTCCATCGTGTATCTGGGGATTCAGATGGATTCAGTGGCTTTTCGGGCTTTTCCGTCCCAGGAACGTCAGCAACAAGGCATAGAAAAATGTCGGCCTTTCTAGGGAAGGATTCATGCTCGGTGAGGGAATGGATGAGTCTGCTGGGGACCATTTTCCTCGCTGGAGAAGTTTGTTTCCCTGGGGAGGCTACACCTCCGACCTCTTCAGTTCTTTCTGTCGGACAGCTGGACAGAAAAGGACAACTTCGACATGAAGTTAAACATCTCGGAAGAGGTGAAGAACCATCTAAGATGGTGGCTCGATCCGTGGAAGCTGTCAGAGGGCATATCCCTCAAGCTTCAGAACCCCGACCTAGTGTTGTTCTCCGACGCGGTCATCCACGGGGTGGGGAGCAACTCTAGGGGGGGGAGGAAGTGTCAGGTACCTGGAGAGGGGAACAGGTACCTGGCATATCAACTTCAAAGAGCTGGCAGCGGTTCAATTAGCGCTCCAGTTCTTCCAGAACAAAGTCTCCCATCGTGTGGTTCAAGTCAACTCGGACAACACCACAGCCCTGGCATACTTGAAGAAACAAGGAGGAACACACTCTCGCTCCCTGTTTTCTCTAGCGAAAGAGATCCTACTTTTGGGCGAAGGAGAGAGAATCACAATATTGACAAGATTCATTGCCGGAGTCGAGAACGTCCGGGCAGATCTCCTCAGTCGACAAAGGACAGTTATTGCCGACAAAAAAAAAAAAAAAGAGTGGACTCTCATCAAGAAAGTAGGCCAGGAACTGTGGGGTCTTTGGTGGGATGCCCCTTAGTGGACATCTTCGCAACATCAAGGACGGCGAGACTTCCTCTGTATTGCTTTCCCGGTTCTCGATCCGGGAGCAGTAGCAGTAGACGCCCTTCTATGGGATTGGACTGGCCTGGATCTCTACGCTTTTCCCCCCTTCAAGATCCTGGGGAGGTGATGAGAAAATTTGCAGCATCGGAGGGGACGAGGTTGACTTTAATCGCCCCCAGGTTTTGGCCCGCAGCGATCTGGTTCACAGAGGTGATGTTCTACCTAGTGGATTATCCGAGATCTCTTCCGTTAAGGAGAGATCTACTCAAACAGCCCACTTCGAGAGGTACCCACAAAAACCTCTCCGCTCTGAGTCTGACTGCGTTCAGACTATCCAAAAGTTTGGCCAGAGCGAGAGGTTTTTCGAAATCAGTGGCTAAAGCTATCGCCACCGCGCGGAGACCATCATCAATCGCGGTTTACCAATCGAAGTGGGCAGCCTTTAGAAGTTGGTGTAAGAGAAAAGGAGTTCCTCTACCACTACCTCTGTGAGCCAGATCGCCGACTTCTTGCTTTATCTGAAACAAGATCTAAAGTTGGCAGTGTCAACTATTAAAGGCTACAGAAGCGTTCTATCTGTAGTTTTTCGCCATAGAGGTCTTGACCTCGCTAACAATAAGGATCTCCATGATCTATTGAGATCTTTCGAGACGACCAAGGTACCACTACCGAAGCTACCTTCGTGGAACCTGGATGTGGTCCTAAAATATTTAATGTCAAATCGTTTTGAACCTCTTTCCTCTTCGTCTCTACGAGATTTGACGAAGAAAACTGTATTCCTAACTGCTCTGGCGACGGCGAAGAGAGTTAGCGAAATACAGGCTATCAGCAAACACGTCGGTTTTCAAAGGGCATAATGCAGTCTGCTCTTTGAGTATGTCGTTTCTGGCCAAAAACGAAACCCTTCCAATCCGTGGCCTAGAACATTCGAGATCAAGGGTATGGCAGAGATCATTGGTCAAGAGCCAGAAAGAGTCCTGTGTCCTGTTAGGGCTCTTAGAGAGTATATTCGTAGAACAAAGGATTGCCGAGGTTCTGCAGAGAACTTATGGTGTTCGGTCAAGAGACCAAACATGCCCATGTCCAAGAATGCACTGGCATTCTTTTTAAGAAACACCATTAAAGAGGCGCACGCTTCTTGCAAAGACAGTGACTTGAAGATACTTAAAGTTAACGCGCACGAAGTAAGGGCTATTTCGACCTCAATAGCCTTTCAGAAAAAACATGGCTCTTAAGACTTTTAAGTGCTACTTTTTGGAGGAGTAACTCAGTGTTCGCCTCGCACTATTTACGGGAGGTCAGAACGACATATGAGAACTGTTACTCTCTCGGACATACG
The DNA here is from genome assembly GCF_015104395.2 of Macrobrachium nipponense. Classification (NCBI taxonomy): domain Eukaryota; kingdom Metazoa; phylum Arthropoda; class Malacostraca; order Decapoda; family Palaemonidae; genus Macrobrachium; species Macrobrachium nipponense. The sequence goes on from NC_087206.1 coordinate 36,846,013, forward strand.
TCGCCGCAGACACTATTTTGGGGGCAGGAGGTAGCACTCATCCTTTCCATAGAAAAGGGTAGTGAGTTTTTAATATTTGTATGTTTATGGTTGAAGGGTCGGCTGCCGAGTACAGTCGTCCTTCCTTTAGCCTTTGGTATATGGGAGTTTGTTGTTAGGCTAACTTAGGTGGTGTTTTTGCCTCGTTGCCCTCAGAAGTATGGTCATGGTCTAGTCACATTGTGTCCCGTCCCCGTTGACAGATCATCTAGAGCGCACCAACTACATAGGTCACTACCTTGTTGGTAACTCTAGTGAAAGCAGAAGCAGGCTTGGGGTGACAGTAATCACGAAGTCAGCTATGCTAACAGGTAAGGGGAACCAAGATGTCAATCATATACATTTATATGTTTTTCTAAAATCCTTTTTCTGTCTCTCCCCCCCCCACCGCCAAAGTGGGATTCAGTCTATATATATCTGACAGGTAAGTTTCATGAACCAAAAATGATATTGTTAAGATACAATAAAGTTTGTTCATACTTACCTGGCAGATATATATATAGTACCCACCCACCTCCCCTCAGGAGACAGTGGAGATAGAAATCTGATAGAAAATGGGAATGGTTCCTGATACCCGCCTCCCAGCGGCGGGAATTGGGTACTAACCACCCTAACTCCCACTACGTGTGTCGTAAGTTTTAGAAATTCTGTCGGACTTCAGAGAATACAGCTATATCATATCTGCCAGGTAAGTATGAACAAACGTTTATTGTATCTTAACAATATCATTTTTGATTCTGTTTCCAAAACTCCGGTTTTGTTTAGAGTATGTTTGGAATGATGGATGTAAGGTGAGGTTACCGAAAGCTGCGGTTGACCCTCACACTATCTGTGTTAAATGTAGGGGAATGAATGTTCGTTTAGTAACCCGTGTCAAGAGTGTGAGGTTTTGAACGAAGATGAATATAAGGCCTCTTTCTTCTTATATTAGGAAACTTTGAAAGGGATAGGGTACGTAGAAAGCTTCTTCAAGGAGTTCGAGCAGGTCGAGAATGAGTGAGAATGAAACTAACATTAATGTAGTTTTAGAACCTTCCTCCCAGGTCTCAGCTCCTGCTCCCCGCACCGAAGCCGTAGATTCGTCTTCGAGGCAGCGGCCTCAAAAGCTTCCTTGTGTTCTAAGGAAGACAAGAATCTTCGTACTGATCAAGGTAAGAGTCGTCAGTGATAAGTGCAGTGTACCCAGTGATGTGGAGGGTGCGTCTGACCGGCTCCCTTAGTGCCTCCCAGGCCTAGACCTCTTCCAACTCCCAGTTCCAGTGGAGGAGGAAAGTCGAAAGCCGCAGAGGGCTGGGAGAGCCCCACCGGTTCAGGCGTCCCCCTCGGCAGATCCTGAAGTTCGCTCCCAGGCTGCCTTGGATCGTAAGAAGAAGAATATTCTTCGTCAGTGTTTTTCGTCGTCCTCTTCTGCTTCGCCGAAGCGTGGTTGGAGCTCTAAGGAGGCGTCATGCCCGTTGAAGAGGGCTGCAGAGGCTCCCTTTCAGTACGTTAGCGTCCAGCCCCAGAAGACTTTTCTGATGTAGCTTCCTTGCAAGCAAAGAAGCCTAGGATATCCTGTGATCGCCCTCCTTCTCCCGCTCCTCGCGCTGAGCTGGCTTCGGAAGAAGATCCTGGGACTCTCCTTCTCGAGTGCTAGCGGGCCTACAAGCTCAGATCACAGCCTTGGCGGACTCCTTTGGCATCGAGATCGCGTAGAAGGAAGGATTTGTCTCTCCCTATCAAGAGATCGAGGCACTTTTCGTCGGAAGAGCGCTCTCCTTGTAATCGGCGATCTCCTTCTGTTTTGAGGATACTTCTACACATCGTAGGATTTTCACAACAGAGGAACACCACTCCCGCTCGGAGGTGTCGAGACGCCATTCGTCTGATGGCGCTCATTGGACTATGAAGATATTTCCCCAGATCGGATTCCTGCCTCGGGTAGAACGCTCCGCCCCTTCTGTTTCTCCTTCTAGAATTTGTGCAAGAAGAGAGTCGCTCAGGTCATAGAATACTTATTTCGTCGTCTCCGTCTCGTCTTTCTTCTCCTCGCCTTCTCAGAGAACCTAGGGAATGCCCTTCTGAAAGTAGGTGCGCTTCTCCTTCCGACTACTGTCGTTGGGCGTCGGATAACGTGACTTTTAGGCGCTCATCGCATGGAGTTCGCTCCTCCCCCTGTAAGACATCAAGAGTCTAGTAGGAGCCCTGCGCCTGGTAAGCGTCCTTCTTTTAGTAGCTGTTCTCCTGGAGAAAGACGTTCCCTGATCCATCGTTTGCTTCGTTCTCCTAGTAGGCGCTCTTCGTTCTCGAGACTCCCTACTCCTGATCGGTCTCCTCTTGCTAGAAGTCAAGAACGCCTCAAGTGCCCTGCTTCTGTTAGGCGCTCGGAGCCTTACAGACGTTTCTCCCCTTGGTAAGGACCAAGATCTCGTCGAACGCACTGTTCCGTTTAAGCGCTCGGAGCATAGCAGCCGCTCTCCGCTTCGTAGGCATCAAGAGCCTCTCAAGCGCCCTGCTCCTGATAGGCGCCCTATTTTTAGCAACGTTTCGCCGCTTGGTAGGCGCCAGGATTCCCCTAAGCGCCCTGTGACAGATAGGCGCTCGGCGCCTAGTAGCCGCTCTCCTCTCGATCGGCGCCAGGATTTAGTAGGCGCTCTCCCTCTCGTAGTCTCCCTAGGGATAGACGTGGTCTTTCTAGGGAAGGGAGTCCTTCCTCTTTTGCTGTTAAGAGTTTGTCTTCGTTTTAGGAAGGAATGCGAGATGAGACAAGAATTTTCGGATAAGCGTCCTTCTATTACAACTCGTCGTTCTCGTTGTACGCCGCTCTACTTGGAATCTTCTCCTCATTCAAGACATTTGTCTCCTTCATCGCACTGTACCCCAGCTAGGAAATCATTTAAGGATTCTCATAGGATCATCTCCTGTTCTCCTCATCCTCGTCTCCTCTTCAAGAAGACCAGAAGCCTCTGAGGAAGAAAACTAATACATCGGCAGCAGTTTCTTCGTACAAGAAGCTCACAGAGCTTCTCCTTCAGGAGTTCGGAGAGTCTTTGAGCCCTACTGCTCCTCCTTCTCACACTCGTTCTCCACAGCGGAAAGCAACGAAAGGATCTTCGTTGTGTGAGAATGAAACCGACTCTTTCTATGAAGAAAGCGCTCGAGTTTCGGGTCATGGATGCGTACTAAAGAAGAAGCGGGGAAAACTATGTTTGCCTTCCCTCCGTCGAAGCTTTCAGGACGGACAGGATTTGGTATGAGACAGGAGAACCCTTGGGACTGGGCCTTCCGTCTTCAGCTGACGCAGATTTTTTCGGCACTAGTAGACGCCACTAGAAGATCAGCTTGAATTCGGCCAAAACTACGTGGGGCAATGAATGAAATAGATCACATTCTAAAAGGCATTTTTAGAGTCTTGGAAGTTTTCAACTTTCTCGATTGGTCCCTCGGAGTCCTAGCCAAGAAAAAACTCAAGGATCCGGACACGTTTTTCTCCGGAGGATTTGAATTGTGTCTTATCCTGTATGGATAAATCGGTGAGGGATGGGGCCAGCGAAATAGCTCACTGTTTGGAGCAGGGGTCTTGAAGAAAAGATCAGTATTTTGCTCATTTTTAACAAAGTCTGTCTTCACATGCTCAGAGATCGTCTTTGCTTTTTGCCCCTCTCTATCTACGCAGCTGTTTTCCTAAACACCTGGTTCAAGACATTTCGAAGGTTCTCTCTGCAAAAGCTACGCAGGACTTCTAGCGCAGTCTGCAAGGAAGCCGCACCCTATCTTCCAGACTAAGACGAAAGAAAGCTAAGCCGACCTCTCAGGAACCCTTTCGAGGGGCTTCTACCTCTAGATCCTCTTCGTTCAGAGGTCGGAAACCGAATAGAAGAGGGAGGACTTTTACGAAGTCAATCAAACCTCCCAAGTAAGACTCAAGTCCTTCAGACAACTGTAGGTGCCAGGCTTTTACAGTTTGCAGAAGTCTGGGCCCAGAAAGACGCAGATGCCTGGACCCTGTCAATTTTGAGGAAGGGCTACCTCATCCCGTTCTCTTCGAGGCCTCCCTTGACGAATACCCCGAGGGAGTTGACGGCCAGATACAGGGACCCCATCATGAATCAAGCCCTCCGACTAGCGGTAGATCAGATGCTGGAAAAGGAGGCGATCGAACTAGTGGCAGATCATCTTTCGGCAGGCTTTTACAACCGCCTGTTCCTAGTTCTGAAATCCTCAGGGGGATGGAGACCGGTGTTGGACGTAAGCGCCCTGAACTTCTTCGTCGAAAAGAAGAAGTTCACGATGGAGACCACTGCCTCGGTGTTAGCAGCACTCCGTCCAGGGGACTGGATGGTGTCCTTGGACTTACAGGACGCTTACTTCCACGTACCAATCCATCCTTCCTCAAGGAAGTTTCTAAGATTCATGATAGGGGGAAGAATCTTCCAATTCAGGGCCTGTGTTTTGGCCTCTCCACGGCCCCCCAAGTCTTTACGGCCATCATGAGGAATGTAGCACAATGGCTTCACCTAGAAGGGGTGAGGATTTCGCTCTACCTCGACGATTGGCTTATAAGGGCCAATTCCAGAGATCGTTGTCTGAAGGACTTGAAGAAAAACCCTGGATTTGACTTATTCCTTAGGACTTCTGGTCAATCTGCAGAAGTCAAGTCTGATTCCCGCTCAAGAATGCGTTTATCTGGGGATCCAGATGAACTCTCTGAGTTTTCGGGCTTTTCCGTCACAGGAGAGGATAGCCCGGGGACTCGAAAAAAGTAACAACCTTCTTAGGGAAAGAAGTATGCACAGTGAGGGAGTGGATGAGTCTGCTGGGGACGCTCTCCTCACTGGAGCAATTTGTTTCCCTAGGAAGGTTGCACCTGAGACCGCTCCAATTCTTTCTTCATCGGAATTGGAGTCGTCCTTCTCAGGATTTGAAGTTCTCCCTGTCAATTTCTCATCAAATCAAGGAGGAGTTAGCATGGTGGGCGGATCCCAACAAGTTCTCGCAGGGACTGTCTCTTCAATCCCAGAACCCCAGCCTGGTGTTGTTCTCCCGATGCGTCGGAAAACAGGTTGGGGGGCGGACTCTGGGAACCAAGGAGGTGTCAGGAACCTGGGTGGGGGACCAGTCTTCCTGGCACATCAACAGGAAAGAACTAATAGCCGTGTGGCTTGCTCTGAAGGAGTTAGAGTCAGATGTGACAGGAGCAGTTGTGCAAATAAACTCGGACAACACCACGGCTCTGGCATACATCAGGAAACATGGTGGGGGGGACGCATTCCTTCTCTCTGTACGAAACAGCAAGAGATCTTCTTCTGTGGACGAGAAAGAAAGGGAGATAAAACTTCTCACCAGATTCGTACAGGGAGAAAGGAATGTAAGGGCAGATCTCCTCAGCAGGAAAGATCAGGTCCTTCCCACAGAGTGGACTCTGCACCAAGATGTTTGCCAGGAGCCTTGGAAGTTGTGGGGCAGGCCTCTCTTAGACCTGTTTGCAACTTCAAAGAACAAAAGACTGGATCTGTATTGCTCGCCCATCTCGGATCCAGGAGCAATAGGGATAGACGCCCTCCTACTCGATTGGAAAGGACTCGACGTATACGCGTTTCTCTAAGATTCTGGGTTGACTTAAAAAAGTTTCGCAGAGTCAGATTCCGCGAGGATGACTTTGATAGCTCCCTTTTGGCCAGCACAAGATGGGTTCACAGAGGTGCTGGAATGGCTAGTGGATTTTCCAAGATCGCTTCCTCTAAGGAGCGATATACTCAGACAGCCCCACTTCGACAGGTACCACAAAAAACCTCCCCGCTCTCAGTCTGACTGGCTTCAGACTGTCCAGAAACTGGTCAGAGCGAAAGGCTTTTCGTCAGCAGCTGCTAAGGCAATCGCTAGAGCGAGGAGGTCTTCACCTTACGCGTGTACCAGTCGAACTGGGATGTCTTCAGAAGATGGTGCAGAGGAATAACGTTTCCTCTTCCAGTACCTCTATGAATCAAATTGCAGACTTCTTTTTATTCTTAAGACAAGAATGTGGCTTAGTCGTTCGATGATTAAAGGCTATCGTAGTATGTTGGCGAATGTCTTCAGGCACAGGGGCCTCAAAACTTATCGGAAAGATAAGGGACCTACAGGACCTTATTAGGTCTTTTGTACAACGAAAATGCAGTCTCCTAAGACACCTAGCTGGAATTTGGCTGTCAGTCCTTCAATTCCTTGGGTCTCTAGGATTGAACCCCTAATTCAGCCTCATTCAGAGACCTTACAGGAAGAATGATATTGTTAAGATACAATAAAGTTTTATACATACTTACCTGGCAGATATATACTTAGCTATAGACTCCGTCGTCCCGACAGAATTCAAAACTCGCGGCACACGCTACCGGTAGGTCAGGTGATCTACCATTCCCGCCGCTGGGTGGCGGAATCCCGACCATTCCCGTTTTCTGAGCCAGAATTTCTCTTACACCTGTCTCCTGAGGGGAGGTGGGTGGGCCCTTAATCGTATATATCTGCCAAGGTAAGTATGTATAAAACTTTATTGTATCTTAACAATATCATTTTATACATGCAACTTACCCGGCAGATATATACTTAGCTGATTGACACCCCTTAGCTGATTGACACCCTTGGTGGAGGGCGAGAGACAGCTATATATATAAAAAAAAAATTTAATAACGGGAAACAACAATTGTTGTAGGATATCAATCCTTGGTTCTTACCTGTTTGGGCTGAAGACTTCATGATTACTGTCATTTAGTCTGCATGCCTCAAGAGCTTCAGTGAGGTAAACCACCTATGGACCGAACAGCCCTTCTGGATCATGTCAATGGAGGGGGCTAGCCCGCTTACGCGACAGAACTGCATAGATCGTACCAATGGGGGCTTACCCGCTTACATGGCAGAGCCTGACCTGTATCTTATCAATGGGGGCTAGCCCTCTTACATGACAGAGCTTTAGTCTTTACATAATGCACAAACGAGGAGACCAAAAGTTAATCCCGACCACCTGACCTTCCTAACCATGTTAAATCTAAGAACTGAAAAGGGTTATTCCTATACCCTCTTTCAGTCAACCATAAAAACCAAACACCATAATGTTAAAATTACATAAACTAACTAATTAGGATTAACCTCAGCTCCTCCTCCCAGCACTAAATCCGCGGACACATACGCTCCCAGTGAAAAGCACTTCTCATAAGTAACTCTCACATCCCTTAGATAATGAGAGGCGAACACTGAGTTACACTTCCAATACGTGGATTCAATTAGATTTTGAAGGGACCACGTTTTATGAAAAGCCATTGAGGTTGCTATGGCCCTCACTTCGTGTGCTTTTACCCTGAGGAGTTTAAATGTTCTTCACACATTTAAGATGCGCTTCCTTAATAATGTCTTTAATGAAAAACGTAAGGGCGTTTTTGATATTGGCCTTGTAGGATCCTTGGACCGAACACCAAAGACTTTCCTGCGTACCTCCCAAAAGAGACTTTCTTTGTAAATAAAATTTTAGCGCTCTTACTGGACAAAGGGTCTTCTCCTTTTCTTCCCCCGTAAGAGAAGAGAGTGCCTTCACTTCGAAGCTTCTAGGCCACGGTTTGATGGGTTTTCGTTCTTGGCTAAGAAGAGAGGCTTAAAAGAGCAAATTGCAGCCTCCTCTTAAACCCCAAACTCTGCCCTCTAACGCTTGAAGTTCACTCACCCTTTTGCCGTGGCTAAGGCGAACAGGAATAGAGACTTCCTTGTCAAATCTCTAAAAGAAGAATTATTGGAAGGTACGAATCTTTCAGACATCAGATAATGCAGCACTATATCAGTTCCAACTGGGATTTATTATTCTGACTTTTTGAGGTCTCGAAAGACCTAATAAGGTCATGTAGATCCTTATTGTCCGACACATCCAGACCCCTATGCCTAAACACCGAGGCCAGCATACTTCTATACCCCTGATCGTAGATACAGCTAGGCCACACTTTCTTCTAAGGTAAAGAAGAAATTTGCAATGTCGGTTATAGAGGTACTGGAAGAGGATAGCTCATGCGTCCTGCACCATCTTCTAAACATTCCCACTTCGACTGGTACACCCGTAATGTGGATGGTCTCCTGGCTCTTGCGATTGCCTTTTGAAGCTTCGCGAGAAAACCCCCTCGCTCTAACGAGTCCTTCGATAGTCTGAAGGCAGTCAGACTTAGAGCGGGGAGGTTTTTGTGATACCTGTCGAAGTGGGGTTGTTTGAGAAGATCGCTCCTTAGTGGGAGCGATCTGGGAAGATCCACTATCCACTCCAGCAACTCTGTCACCCAATCTAGGGCTGGCCAAAAGGGAGCGATCAAAGTTAATTTCGTTCCCTCTGAGGAGGCAACTTTCTATTACTTCCCCTACCAGTTGAAGGGGGGAAAAGCGTACCCGTCTATTCCCTTCCAATCCATGAGGAGGCCGTCTATCGCTATTGCTCTTGGATCTGCGATGGGGGAGCAATAATTCTCCAACCTCTTGTTCCAGTTGGTTGCGAACAAGTCTACGTTCGGCCTTCCCCATAACTGATCGCACACTTGAGGGTTGAGAGTCCATTCGGTGGGGAGCACTTGGTTTCTTCTGCTTAGCAGATCCGCTCGAACATTTCTCTCTCCCTGAATAAATCTCGTTAGAAGAGAGATCTGTTTCTCTTGCGCCCAAAGCAACAACTCCCTCGCTGTCTCGTAAAGGGAGAATGAATGAGTTCCCCCTTGCTTCCTGATATATGCTAGGGCTGTCGTGTTGTCGGAATTGACCTGAATGATCGATCCTAATATCTGTTCTTGAAAGTGCAAGAGAGCTAGGTGAATGGCTTTCAGTTCCTTTTTGTTTATGTGCCAGGACACCTGAGCTCCTTCCCAGGTTCCCGACACTTCTTGCGAATCCAACGTTGCTCCCCACCCTACGTCCGATGCGTCTGCAAACAACGCTCGGAGAGGGCTCTTTATGTGCAAGGATATTCCTTGACCGAGTTTCTTCGGGTCTAACCACCACCGAAGATCTTGTTTGACCTTGTCCGTTATCCTGAATGACTCTTCGAGGTCCTGGGAACTTTGATCCCAGTTCTCCTTCAGATAATACTGAAGGGGGTCTTAGGTGCAGTCTCCCTAGGGAAACAAAACTGCTCCAACGAGGAAATGGTTCCCAGCAAACTCATCCACTCCCTCGCGGAACAATGCTCTTTCCCTAGAAATACTGACACCTTTGTAAGGCCAGCGCTCTATTCTCTGTTGATGGAGACGCTAGAAAAACCCTGAGAATCCATCCGAATCCCCAGATAAACTATGTTCTGCTGGGGATCCAGCTGGGACTTCTCGAGGTTGACTAGGAGTCCCAATGACTGCGTCATCTTTATGTTACCGAAAGGTCCTCCAGACACTGTTGCTTCGACTTGCTCGTATTAGCCAGTCGTCCAAATACATCGAGATTCTGATCCCTTCTAAATGTAGCCAATGCGCCACATTCCTTATGGATACCCGTGAAGACTTGCGGGGCCGTCGAAAGTCCGAAGCAAAGCGCTCGAAATTGAAAACACTCTTCCCTGTGACATGAATCTTAGGTATTTCCTTGATGCCGGATGAATTGGCACATGGAAATATGCATCTTGAAGGTCCAGGGATACCATCCAGTCCCCTGGACGAAGAGCAGAAAGTACAGAGGAAGAGGTCTCCATCGAGAACTTCTTCTTTATCACAAAGACGTTCAGCGCACTTACGTCCAAAACCGGCCTCCACCACCCGCCGAGGCTTTTGGTACCAGGAATAGACGGTTGTAGAAAAACCTGGTGAATGGAGATCTTGAACCGGTTCTATTGCCCTTTTCTGCAACATAAGTTCTACTGCTTGCAGGAGAGCTTGACTCTTGACAGGATCCTTGTATCTCGCTGTTAACTCCCTTGGAGTTCTTGTTAAGGGAGGATATTCCCTGAAGGGGATGAGGTATCCTCTCTCGAGGATCGAGAGGGTCCAGCTGTCCGCCCCTCTCTTCGCCCAGACTCTGGCGAAAAGTTCGACAGTCTGCGCCTACCGCTATCTGGAGGACTTCTTCTTCATTTTGCCTTCCCTGCGGGTCTCCTGGAAGGTCTTCCTCTGGTATCCGGTCTTCTACCTCTAAAAGGGGTTCTTGAGGAGGAAGAGGCTCCTCGAAAGGGCTGCTGAAGAGGTGCTTTATCCATTCTTTTGAAAAGGAACAGCAGGCTTGAACCTCTTTGCTGACTGTGTCAGTAAATCCTGTGTGGCTTTTCCAGCTAATGATTTTGCTACATCCCTCACCGTGTCCTGTGGGAAAAGGTGGTTCGAAAGTGGCGAATATAGCAAGGCCGACCTCTGGTAGAGGAGATACTGACTTGGACAGGAAAGACCCAGTACACTGCTCTCTTTTTCAAAACTCCGATCCAAAAAGAGCAGCACTTCCACGAAACCGTCCATCACCGCTCTGTCCAGACACGATAATACACTCGATAATTCGTCCATAGTGACAAATCGGGATCTTGGGCTCTCTTCGCAGGGCTCCCAAAGCCCAGTCCATAAAAATTGAATACTTCGAGTGTCCTAAAGAGTCCCTTTAGTAGATGGTCCAGTTCACACATCCCCCAAGTAGCTTTTGCTGATAGTAGAGCGCGCCTCCTTGAAGAATCTACTAAGGAAGCGTAATCTGCGTCTGCCGATGAAGGCAAGCCCTAAGCCCATAGGTTCCTGGGTATCGTACCATCTTCCAGGTTTACCGTCAAACTTTGAAGGAGGGCATGAAAAAACAGTCTTGCCCGCCTCTCTTTTATTCTTAAGCCATTCACCAAATCCTTTGAACGCTTTTTTCATACTAAGGGCTGGACGCATTTTTACAAATGAGGATGCTTTTGGAGACTTCGTGCTTGATAGCAAAGATCCTGGAGAGGGCGGATCCGCTGGTTGAAGCTTATCCCCGAAACTCCTGCAACAACAACAAGGACAATCTCTTATAATCAGAGACTACTACATCCACTGGTAATTCTTCATCCGAGACTTCTTCTTAAGTCTCGGCTGTAGGGGATCCTTTCGGAGAAGAGCGGTTCTTAGTTGTCGAGGGACTTCTGTCAAACGAAGAAGAACGTCGTCCGTGTGACAAATCCTTGCTACTACAAAGGTGCAATAGAGTTCTTAAACGCACGAGATCTTCTCTCAGGAACCTGTTTCCTACCAGGTGAAGGGCTCCTACTCTCCGAAGAACTCATAAAGTGCGAAGGGGTCTTACTCTGACCTAAGCTCGTACAAGGAGCCTGGCGCCTACTCGACTCCTGGACCGCGCCTGCCCTCGATCTCCGGGTCTGCTAGACTCCTGGCGCTTACCCGACTCCGACGCCTGCTCGACTCCTGGCGTCTGCTTAGACTCCTGGCGCCCTACCCGACTCCTGACGCCCTGCTCGACTCCTGAAGCCTGCTTGATTCCTGGCGCCTGCTTGACCTCCTGGCGCTTGTCGTGACTCCTGGTAGGCTCTTGACGCCTCTCACAAGACTCCTGGCATCTGTTAGGCTCTATACGCCTGTGATATTCTTGGCGCCTACTAGGCTCTGTCAACTCTGTTTCTAAAAAAGCTCCTGCTTCTTAGGCTCTTGACGCCTATCCTGATCCTCAGAAGAGGAGTCCGACTCCTGACTCTCCTAAGAGGACGTTAGCTGATCGCTTGCTCTGCGAGCAGCTACCGCTGGGAACTTTCTTTTTTCCTATAGATAGGAGAGGATCAAAGTTTAAAGGGAGAACGAGAGAGTCTCTCGGTGACGAGCGCCTGCTAGAGTGAGAAACTTCTCTCCTACCAGGAGAAGAAAACTTCGATCTCTTCACTGGAAGGGAGGAGTCTTTTCTTCTAGACGAATCCTTATGTAGAGCGCCTACCAAGGAGGATATTTGCTCCTGTAGATTAAGCAGGAAAAGCTTAGTCGGATCTTGAGGCGCTGGAGACGGTCTTCTCGCCTTCTTACTAGTCGAAGGAAAATCCTCTGGAAATCGCTCTGGGCTTGAATCAAAAGCGTCTCCTTTCGGCGCTACCCACGATCTCTTCAGAGGACGAGACTTCGAAGCAGAGCTCCATCCACGCATGGACGAGGAGGAGTCCGACGCAGAAAAACACTCTTCCAGGATGCCTTTTCTACGGCTATCCAAGGCAGCCTGGGTCGTTACTTCAGGGTCTGCCGAAGGGACGCCTGATCGTTGGGGATGCTCCACATCCTCCCTGCGGCTTTTGACATTCCTCCTCCCTGGTCCTGGGAGTTTGGAAGCGGTCTAGGCCTAGGAGCAATGCGGAGCCGATCAGACGCCCCCTCCACTGCACTGGGGTCACTGTATTCACTGACACTCTTACCTTGTGTTTCCATAGCTTTAAGCTGCTCCTGAAGCTCCCTGATCGAGGATCTCATTTTTTTTCCATTCTGAAAATGAATCCTTAGATTCAACACAGGAGAAGGGGCTGAGGTTATGGAGAAACATCATCTAGCTTGTTAATTCTAATTCAGGCTCAAAAAGAACAAGATCTACTCGAGCTTCTAGCTGACGCTTTCCTAGCTCTATCCTTCTCTCTTTTCTTAATATAAGAAGCTAAATCCTTCCATCCTTGCTCCGTAAGCCCTTCACATTCAGCACAAGTTCTATCAAACGCACATCAGAACCTCTACATTTACTACAAAGTGTATGAGGATCTACCTCTGCTTTAAACAACCTAGTCTGCATTCTTCCCTTGCACAAACCCTAAAACTTAGGTGTTACTTTAACTTCAGCCATCTTAATAGAAAAAACCAAATCCAAGTCCTAATCCAGTCAAAATAAGCTTATGCCAATCCCGAGGAATAAACAAGAGTACTTGACCCAAATGAGTCAACCAATTCTCGGCAAAAATGAGCAGAAATTCCAATCAGGAGAGACCAAACAACAGTTGTTGCCGGCCTCAGACGGACAGAGAAAATCTGGCTCAGAAAACGGGAATGGTCGGGATTCCGCCACCCAGCGCGGGAATGGTAGATCACCTGACCTACCGGTAGCAGTGTGCCGCGAGTTTTGAATTCTGTCGGGACGACGGAGTCTATAGCTAAACAAAATAGTATATCTTGCCGGTAAGTTGCATGTATAAAAACTCTGTTTTTGATGCTCTAGCTTCTGCCAGAAGAGTGAGTGAGCTTCAGGCGATTGATGGTAATGTGGGTTTAAGGGAGGACGCTCTCATTTGCTCTTTCCTTCTGGTTTTCTTGCAAAGAATGAAAACATCATCAATCCATGGCCCAAGAACTTCGAGATTCGTGGGTTATCTTCTTTGGTAGGAGAAGAACCGAAGAGAACTCTTTGCCCAGTGAGAATGGTGAAATACTACCTTAGAAGAAAAGAGCAACTGAAAGCCAACGAGAGGTCCTGTGGTGTTCAGTAAAAGACCCTACTCGTCCATTGTCGAAGAACGCATTGTCCTTCTTCTTGAGAAGCCTCATCAAAGAAGCACACGGATCCTGCAGAGAAGAACATCTTAGGCTTCTTAAAGTGAAAGCACACGAAGTAAGAGCCATAGCAACTTCTCTTGCTTTCAACAAGAATATGTCCGTGCGAAATCTGATTGGAGACAACATTCTGGGGAGATGTCAGTCAGTGTTCGCGAAAACCACTACTTACGTGATGTGAGAATCACTTACGAAAAATGCTTCGCCTTGGGCCTGTACGTATCTGCGGATTCAGTGCTGGGGCAGGGAGCTGGAAACTCATCCTGTTTAGTAGTGTAAATTTTTTCCCCTTGTATTTGTTGTTGTTGGTTGCCTTAAAGAGGATGCATGAAGGCATCTCTTTAGGTCGTAATACTAATCCTTTAGTAGTTTGGTTAGGTGTCTGATGAGTGTGGCTCCTTGCAGTAGTAGTGGTTAGGACCTGTTAAGATAGGGACGAACTCCCTTTAACAGGATCCGACTTGGATTCTACCACACAAAGGGATCATATATCCCAGTGGTAGATCTGAGAGTCTTCAGCATCAGGTCATGTCCTAGCTGTAGCTCTTCAGGCAACGCAGACTCAGAGACAGTATCAATGAAGTCTTCTGCCTGAACAGGTAAGAACCAAGGTTATTTATATCCTACAACATCAGTTGTTTCTTATCTCTCCTTATTACTTTAGCTGTCTCTTACCCTCCACCAAGGGTGCCAATCAGCTAAGTATATAATCTGGCAGGGAAGTTCATGTACAAAAATGATATTGTTAAACTACAATAAAGTTTTGTACATACTTACCTGGCAGATATATACGTCTAATGGCCCACCCAGCCTCCCATCAGGAGACAGGTGGTGAAAGAAAAAAATCTGGCTGGAGAGATAGATTGGTTCATACACCGCCACCCAGCGGCGGGTAGGGTAGACCACCTGAACCTACCTGTCGCGGTGTGCCGCGAGATTTGAAAATTCTGTCGGAACGTCGGAGACTATAGCCAAGTATAAAAAGCAGATGAAAGCAAGGAATCTTGGGATATCTGGCAACACATGCGTAGCTCGGGCCAGGATTGGTCAAGGACGACGCCGCTACGCCAGTCTTTTCTTTGACCGCCTGGGCGAGAGTTGTGTTAACCTCTTGTCCTTTTCCCAGTTCATTGCCCGTTTCGTTTCTTTTAGTGTGTATGTGTGTGTTGCCTGGTATTATGGCTTCTGCTCCTTCTCGGCGTGGCATGGCCGGGCATGGCCTAAGGAGCATTGGAGGTCGTTTTATGGCAAGAGAGAACATCAGAGGGTTTTGATGCTTCCTACTTGGGAAGGTTTCTCGCCTATTCCTGATGTTTCGTCTCCCGCAGTAGTCAACCCCCATAGTAGCGTTGTCCCTGCATCTCCTTCCTTTTCTTTCATTGATTCGTCGATGGAGGTATCGGGAGGTCGCCAGAGTAATATTTGTAATGTAGCCCCCTCTTCCTCGGGAGCTTATTTGGTTCCCAAGAAGGGTGAGGCTTTTTCATCAATCTCTTCTCTTCCAGTGTCGGTGGTGTCCAAAATGGTGGCGATTTGAAAGATGCTTGGGCTAGGGGGTACCCCGTCCTAGGAGGGGTTGCTATCATATTTTGTGGAGGCTCGCAACAACCCCGTCCTGGTCTGGCCAGGCCATCCCCCCTCCCCCCACCCCCCTGCCTAGTCTTCGTGGGTAGCAGCAGTCGGCCATCTTGTATTGCTCCACCAGTGTCTGCTGCCGCTTTGAGTTGGAGTGACGCTGCGGCATCAGCCCCGTTGATGACCTCACGGGGTCCATCTTTGTGTATTCCTCCGCCAATGGCATCTCTTTCCCCCTCGCACCGAGGGGAAACCGTGACGTCACATCGATGACGTTCTCCTCCCCCTCTATGCCTCGTCGACGTATCAAGCGTTGGAAGGCTAAAGACTTTGCCCTTCCTTCGCCTTCGAGGGAGGAACAACGCAGACATCGTTCCCGAGAGTGCTGTGGTTTCGGGCAGTGTAGTGGTGTGCGTTCTGCAGTAGTAGTAGTCACTTTGTCCTCTGCCTCGAATCTTGAGCGTGTGTGTTGCAACCTCCTCCCCTGCCCATGCAACATGATGTTAGTGCTCCTTCTTCTCCAAGACCTATTTGTTGCCGTAAAGATCTGAAGGCGCTGTCAAGAGGCGAGGTAGTGAGCATGGAGTTGGTGCAGCTGGAGTGTTTGCCTGCCTCTCTCTCTGGTGCTTCCAAGAGTTCGACTAAGGAATCTCTGTCGATTTCAAAGTATTCGAGTTTCTCCCCGCCTCTCACGTACCTACGTCCGCCATGCCCATGACTATTCATGGACATGTGGAGTCATCTGTTGAGGTAAGTGATGTTCCTAGTGTTATAGTGGGTTCTCTCGGAGGCCGACGCTAAGTAGCATAATGTGCCACTTTTATCCTTTCATAGGGATTTATCGATTTCTTTATAGTACATAAGTCCTTCTTTTGAATGACTTATAATCTTTGCTGAGAGCAAATTAAATGTTCCCTCTTCCATCCTTATGTAATTACACCAATCCTTGGGAGCTATCTGTGGTTCATTTAAAAGAGATAAATGTGAGAGTTGTTTTTCTCTTCTGTAACCAATCTTTGACCCAGTATTCTGTAAAGGCAAGCTCCTAGGTAGACACAGTAGCTCATAAAATAAGGGTAATAAAGAGAAAAACCACATGCATACATAATTGGGCTTCAGAAGACCACTTAGGAATACATATGTAGATACGTGGGCAAAGAGAGGGAGAATAACAATAGTACTGAGAAGATGAGAACAATTTGAGGTAAAAAAACAAGAAATTCAAGCAGGACCATTTCTTGCAACACAATTGTATTTTGGGTTTAGTCAAAATTGTCAGAATCTTGTCTTCCTGTTGTAGTGAAATGGCTGGCTCTGGCCAGGCATTGGTTTGTATTTCATGAGAATACATATTTTCTGCAAAGTTATATCAAAATCCTTAATTTTTAACATTATTTATTAAATTTTTTCAAAACTTTAATCTATTAAGATATTTGTTTTCTCCATTAAAAAGGTTGAGTAATCTGTAGTAAGCTTTATTCTTAAAGGAAATAAATTGTGTAGTATTATACAACAGATTACTGTATCATGGGACATGTATTTATAGTATTTGTAATTTTTATGCATGACACTTACCTGGCAGGTATATATATAGCTGTATTTTCTGAAGTCCGACAGAATTTTAAAAACTTCCGACACACGCAGTGGTTGGCCAGGTGGTTAGTACCCCATTCCCGCCGCTGGGGTAGTCGGGTATCAGGAACCATTCCCATTTTCTATTCATAAATTTTCTGTCGCGGTACTGAAAACACCTGTTTTCAGTACCTCCGGCTTAGGATTTTGGAAACTTCATTTGCGCCCTAAGTATCCTAATTGTCTTTTAATTTATTTACTTGGATTTGTGGCTAGGCATACGCTATCTTAAATTGATTTGAATTTGATTCATTTTTGCAAGATATCTGAATCTAGTTAGGCTAGTTTCAGAGGTGTTGTCTGCAAAGATAGGGGTGGGTGGCTACCGAAAGCTTCGGTAGTTCCGCACTTGGGGGGCGCAATTAATCAGTAAACATGTTCTATTTCCGTAAGGAAAAAGTATGATTCGTATGTACGCAATTAATTTAATCAGTAAACGTGTCTAATTCCGTAAGGAAAAAGTTTGTTAGTATGTACGCAATTAATCAATTACGAAAGTCAGGGTAGTGATACTGCTAACCTTCCGGTAGACTTTATTTTGCCTAACGCTGTAGTATGGCCATACGGGTTATGACTATGTCTGCGAGAGGTGATCACTCTCCTTCATTGTTGTGAAGAGTTCTACTTCTGTTTTTGTTACGCCTAACCCTGTAATGTTGCCTTCGGGCCTAAAACAGTGTCTGTAGAGGTTATTTGCCCTTTCTCTTATACTATTTCGATTCGTAACTTAGAATCGAAAGTGCTTGCTTTAGAGAGCAATAGTGAAGTGGCTAAGTGCAGTTGACAGTGCCCCTTGTGTAGTGGAGGGTGCGTCAGATCGGCCTTATAACGCCTCTAGGTCTAGACCTCTGTCGAACTCCCAGAACCAAGGGAGAGGGCATGTCGAAAGCCGAAGGAGGGTTACAGGGAACCCCACCGATCTGGCGTGCCTTCGGCAGTTTCTGATGAAAATCCCCAGACTGCCAAAGTGCGTGCACATGCACGAATCCTGAAGGATTGCTTCTCGTCCTCCGAGGCGTCCTCCCCGCACAAGGGTTGGAGCTCTCGGAAGGACTCGCGCCCCCCTCTAAGAAGCTTCATAGAAGAAGGATTGGACGCCTTTCTTCACGTTCTCCCATCCCTGTTATGTGTTCAGTGAGAAGTTAAGAAGGCGAAAGTTGCCTGATCACGTGTACTTCTTTACCAAACCCTATAAGAAACAACTACCAAACCCAGAAGGCAGTTTCTCTCGCTTGTTTTGACGCCTGTCAGGAGTGTGACGCTTTTCTGCACGCTTATTTGGACGATCGGCTTGAACAGGACGCTCGGATGGACGCACTCACCAGTGGACGCCGAGCGTCCTCGCCAGTGGCCGCGAGCGCGCACCAGGAGGCGAGCGTCCTCGCCACCTGGACGCCAGAGCGCGCACCAGGACGCCGAGCGTCCTCGCCAGTGGACGCCGAGCGCGCACCAGAATGTTCTGTTGAACTCTTCAAGCTCTTGTTTAAGATTGAGCCTCAAGGAAGTGAACAGAACTTCGTCTTCGAAACCCAGCAAGACCTCGGGTTTCGTGAATTCAAGAGGTCTCTGTCAATATTATATTGTCTTTTCGCAAAGGTGGATGGAGTTAAGGAAAGCTCAAGGGAAGATCTCGTTTTCTCTACCTCAGTCAACACTTTGAGATAAGACAGTTACGGGTTATGTAAAGGCTCGACGTCCTGAACGTCAGGATTTCGGCAACGTTCAGTAGGATTCTTGCAAAGGCACTCATCAAAAGGACGCTCTTCAGGAAAGCGCAAGACAGGACTTCCTTTGCCATACTGCCAATAATTTAAAGCTTTTTAGACCATCTGAAAGGGTTTTTCAGATGATAGATTTTTGTTAGTTTCTAGTCGAGACTTCCATGCCGATTTGAGCATCGTCGTTCTACCTACCGTAAGCCCAGTCTTAACAGGATTCTTGTCCCTTCCTTGTTTGAGACGGGATCGAAAATAAAAGGCTCGACTTCAGGATTACGTTTTGTCAATTCAGATACTATCGTTTTGTCAAGTAAGTGGGTCTCCCTCATGGACAAAATATCTCTCTGTACCGTTAATGGGCTTAGTTCTCATTGACAAACATCTCATTAACTTGATATTGCGTAAGCGAATAAGGACAAGGTTCGGAAGAGCTCTCCTCCTCATTCGCAGACTCGTACAAGAAATAGAATGGTAGACTACGTCAATGAACGCTTATGTACCAGTATCTTAAGAAGCTTGAGCTTGTCTGCTTCGATTCTCTAAGTTTTGTTCATGAAACTTGCCTGTCAGATATGTATGGTAGCTGTATTTCCGAATTCAGCTATATATATAGTCTGCCAGGTAAGTATGAACAAACTTTATTGTGATATAATTTTTGCCTTGCGTTATTTTACTACTGGTTGGTTCAAGTCATACACGCTTGCTGTAGTTACCTCTTCGGATGGCAACCGAGAGGTCATTGTCTACTATTCTTTTAAGGACATTTAATCGTCACTCCCTGCAGCCTTCCAGGAGTTTCCGATTTATCTTTTACCGTTGTATGGTAGTGTTCTGACGACACAAAAGCATCTATATATTTAGCGTTTTCTGTTTCGCTTAAATATACCAGCTTTGAGAGTCTCTTTTTGTTCAAAAAATAACGGACCTATTTCTTCGTAGAATAGGGTAGCTGGCAACCCGACATAAAGTTTAAGAGACGACGTTCGTAAGCTGCTGGCTGCTGCTGTGTCTGACTGTCCAAGTTCCAAACCGAGCCAGTAACAGATTCGTGCGCTGTCATGCGCGGTAGGTTACGTCTCTCTCTCCTGCGGGATGACTGACTAACCGTATCTCTGTGCTGGCGGTTACGTCTCTCTGCGGGATTGACTGACTAACTGTATCTCTGTCCTACAATCATGGACTTTAGCCTAAGATTGAGGGGATTTCTTACGTGAATGAATGAACATTGCATTAGTTTTGCCTTACTATGTTCAAACAGAGTTATCTCTTAATCCTTTCGGTGCTCGTTACCGCACGGTATAGAACTACGAGTCTACCGCAACATTGCACTTTTATATGCTCTCTCCTGCTTAGGCAAAGCGCAGCCTTATAGGGAAGTAAGCATACTCGGGGAGGGAATGGATGAGCTTGCTGGGGACCATTTCCTTCCTGAAGAAGTTTGTTTCCCGAATAGACTGCAATTCAGACACAGTTTTTTACTACCGGGAAACTGAAATATTATCCAAGATCTAGGAATTATTCTGAACATCTCTCAGTGCGTCATGATAGAAAGAAGGTGCCGGACATCTGGATAGTGTTTCAGATGTCCTGGATCTTAATCTGAAAGAAGTAAATGCAACAATTCGGTCGTCTCGATCCCTCCAGTCCTCGAAACGAGTTTTTGGAACCAGTGGTTCCACATCAACTCTGATATTCCACAGCTCTCATTCTTAAGAAGTATCTTCTCTCGGTCCCTGCTCGAGTTTACGAGAAAGAGCCTATTATAACAACAGGCGTAGAATGTAACGATCATCTAGAGGTTCGTTACAGGATTGCAAAATTTAAAAGTCCGTACGAATCGTTCCTCGATCGACGGCAGCAACGATAGATTACTAACATGCCTAGGTATTTTTAAGTTAAGTGGGTTCTTTTTATGGTTGTCTGAGAGGGTTATTTCCTCTTCAGTATGTGAAGTGTAATGTGTTACGTTAGCTTTGTGTGTGGTTCAGGTGGTCTAACTTATCCTAGCATGAATGCCCCTGGTAAGAGAGGGCTAGGGTTTCCTGTCAACAAATTGGTGCCGTCCAGTTGTCAGACCCTTGTTGTTAGCTTTCTCAACAAACAGGTCACATCTAGTTGAGAGCTACTAAGGTTTTGCAGGCTAAGAGGCAGGACCTACGAAGTCAGCTACCTTAGCAGGTAAGGAAACTTAATAAATAATTAAAAAATTAGTTAATTTTTGAATTATGACGAGGTTGCTGTCTGTGACCATCTCCAAAGTGTCAATCAGCTATATATATACCTGCCAGGTAAGTGTCATGCATAAAAATGATAGTTATGATACAATAAAGTTTTATGCATACTTACCTGGCAGGTATATATAATTAAATTCCCACCCTCCTCCCCTCAGGAGACAGGGTTCAGAGAAAATCTGAGGAAAACGGGAAATAGTTCCAAGTACCAGCGCCACGGGAACGTGGGGGAGATCACCTGAACTACCAGTGGTCTAGCGGTTGCCGAGAGTTTTGAAAATTCTGCCAGTGCGAACAGACAACAGAGAATGTTGTTTGACAGATTTGCATCTGTCAAACAACAAAGACCTTCACGATCATTGAGGTCTGTGGAATCTCGATTCTAGCTCACCATTACTTTTTGTCTCGCCTGTTTTCTCGGAGTCAGACACTCGGCGAGATTCAGGCGACATATAGTAGCCCTGAGTTTCTTTTTGACGAAGTCGATTGCGGACGACGTTGGGTTGTGTTGATACACCCCCAAGGTTTGCTTAGATTGAATCGCCCAGGCAGTCCAGACACTCATCCTTCAGCTAAGAATAGTGCCTTTTGGTCTCAGGGTACAGCCTTGCTGTCCTTGATTCGTCTGACTGGTCAACTGGTCGTTCACCTGACTTTAGTACAGACTGTGCATTTCCGGATCGAAGTCTTTCAATATGGAACTTAGACGTAGTCTGAAGTTCTTGATGTCAAAGCATTCGAACCTCTCCTGCCTGTTAACTTCTTGTATGTGATCAGGAAGGCCTTCTTCTAACCACCCTAGATACGACAAAGAGGGTTAGTGAGATTTTAAGCCATCGTCACAAGTTTTGGCTTTAGAGAACACAAGGAGGTGTGCTCTCTAAGCCTTTCGTTATGGCCTAAGAATGGAAACCCTTTTGTCCTTGGGCCAGGATCTTGGAAGCAAGGATGGCACAAGTTAGTGGGCAGGAGCCAGAGAGAGTCCTGTGCCCTGTCAGGTCTCTCAAGTTTTATCTACTTAAAATCAAGAAAGTCGAAGTCAGTCGGGCAATCTGCAGTGTTCCGAAAAAAGACCAGACTGCCCATATCGAAGTACCCCGGTGGTTTTAGGGTTAAGGAGTTCTTTCAAAAATGCTCCTTCATTGTGTTTGCACAAAGATTTGAAATCTTTTTATCTGAATGCTCACGAGGTGAGGGCGCGGCCTCGGAAGCATTTCAACAGAGCATGGCACTCAGCAACATCCTGAGTACCATGTTTTAGCGAAGCAACTCTGGGTTCACTTCACACTCCTTGCGAGATGTGAAGATGGCATAGAGATCTGCTGCTCGCTAGGGCCATACGTGTCTGCAGACACAATCTTGGGGGCAAGGAAGTACTACTCATCCTATCCTGTAGAAAATGGTTAGGAAGAGCTCTTAATTTAGTTGTGGAGTCGCTGACAACGGCGACTTTCTAACTCTGAAGCCTTAGTTAACACACATAACTTTGGCTAGGTTGGTCAGGTGGTGATATATATAATTTATATTATATATTTGATTTATTTTACATTCTTAGCCCTCATGGTATGGTTCAATACTGGTCTAGTCACATTGTGGTCACGCCCCCGTTGACAGATCATCTGGAGTGCACCAGCTTTATAGGTCTCTACCTCGCTGGCAACTCTAGTAAAGCAGAAGCAGACTTGGGTGACAGTAATCACGAAGTCGGCTATGCTAACAGGTGGAACCAAGATGTAAATCATCTGCATGCATTTGTGTCCCAAAATCCTTCTATTCTGTCCCTTCCCACCTCCAACGGTGGGGTTCAACTATTATATATATAATCTGGACAGGTAAGTTCATGAGCAAAATGATATTGTTATGATACAATAAAGTTTGTTCATACTTAACTGGCAGATATATATATATTCAAGTACCCACCCACCTCCCCTCAGGGGACAGTGGAAATAAAAATTATGAATAGAAATGGGAATGGTTCCTGATACCCGCCTCCCAGCGGCGGGTGGGAATGGGTACTAACCACCTGGCCGACCATGCGTGTGTCGGAAGTTTTTTAAATTCTGTCGGACTTCAGAAAATACAGCTATATATATACCTGCCAGGTAAGTATGCATAAAACTTTATTGTATCATAACAATATCATTTTTTTTGTAGGTTTTGGTGTCGTGAAGGAGTTTCAGGCTGATAAACATGACTCCGTTTGATGATTTTGTATACCTTGTGAATTCAATTCTCCTTGGTGAAGAGCCTGTAAGTATTATTGTGTGTGTGTATATACTATATATATATATATATATATATGATATATATATATATATATATATATATATGATATATATTATATATGTATGATATAGTATGTATGTTGTATGTATGTATGTATGTTATGTATTGTAGTATGTATGTATGATATGTATGTATGTATGTATGTATGTATGTATGTATGTATGTTTCATAATTTCAAGAACTAACTTTGTGTGACCATATTGTATCACCTTTCTTAAAGGGAAATAAATAAATGTGGTTGTTCCAACAGAAATAAAAAATGCTCTTCAAGTACTGTTATTCCTTAGTATGAACTCAGTAATTGAAACTTGGTAACAAGGTAGATAACTGGTGGTTGAAGTGGGCAAAAAAGAGGTAGTAAACCCATCACACAGCTGCCATCTCCAAGCTCTCATTGGCTGTCATTAGGTGATGATTGCTGCATTCTCTACTAGATTGACTGTTGTTAACAATTGGGTATTTGATTGTTGAAATGGAGAAAAACCTACTAACAGATGCTGTTGACAATTGGGTTTTTGATTGTTGAAATGGAGAAAAATGAAGTTTTCATAATAAAACTAAAATTGTAATACTTACCTGAACACCTGAATT
>NC_087206.1:36870017-37042517 GCF_015104395.2 Macrobrachium nipponense
TGGGTACATGTGGTGTGCGGATTTATTACAGGATATGGGAAGTTTGTTGACACAAGCAACTCCGCAAACATTGATATGGTGTCAATCTTCTAAAGTTTTTTAATCGTAAGTAAAAATTTCGAAATTGTTTTGGCATTGTGGGCCTGCGTTGGCCACCCTTTTCATCACTCTGTTTAAATCTTAAAATATGGCCTTAATTTCTAACTTTGGAGAAAATACTTACTTCGAAAGGAGAGTAGAGGTCTTTAGCTCCGTCTCTCACCAACAACAACTCGTGACTGATGACCATCTCCTGTGTCAGGATGCGTTATAATGTACTTTTTCGGAGGGTGGCCAGCCGTGATAGTTGGTGAGTTGGGCAGTCCATGTGGTGTTTTACCAGTAATGAATGAGGCTGACCTACTCCTACTGGTTCCTTATGATCGCCAAAATAATAAGAGCCTGTCGTCCTCACACCGTAGACGTCTGCTATGCCGTATGAATACATGGGCGTTAATATACGATGACAACGATCGTAAGGGCCAAACATGGCTGGGACATTCGTGCCCTGGAGTAGGAAGCTACCTACCTAGCTAATACTACCTAGCTAGTAATAGGTAGGCCTACTCAATGCAGCCCATCTTTGGGGTCCCGTAGCTTGGCCACTGTCTCTTCCTACAAGACATGCCGTATTATGAGGTTGAATACTTTTGAAAAACAAATGTCAGGCCTTTGTACTACTTACGGTATCAACAGGAGGTTAAGGAGTTACCAGAGAACCGAACTCGGAAACATAACGAAGCTGTTAAGCCTTCGCTCTTCAGTTTACCCTATTCGGCTCTCAAGTTCCGAACTGCAAATATTGAGTTTCTTAACAAACACTATACATTATTCTCATTTTTTGTCTAATATTGTAAATTGGAATACATAAAAACATTTTAATGTATTAAAAGTTTTTTATTCGAAAATAAAAGGCCTTCTTCATAATGCATTTCCCACATATGTAATAGTTCCCAGTTTATTAAGAAATATCATAATTTCACTTCAGGTTGACGGAAGGTGGCTTATTTCACTGATCTAAATTAAAGTCCCTGAGCTCGATGGGTCGGCCTTCGTTATTATTATTATTATTATTATTATTATTATTATTATTATTATTATTATTATTATTAGTATTATTATTATATTTTAATAAGGAACGGTCGAGTTGTATCTTCGACACATGTTGCTCCTAAATTGACAAGTGAAAAGACTGTCTTCCAAAGGGAAGGGATGAAAAGCAATACTGCGTGGGGATGAACTTGACACTTTCTGAGGTGCACAGAGCAAAGCGTAATGTAAATAGTAACCATGATGAATTATTACAATAATCAGTGATATTTTCTTACAGCAGTATGAGACTGATGAGGACCAAGCGCCGGAACCCATCAGGATTATTCAGCGTCCTAATGAAAATGAAATATAGATTAGTATTGATAAATTATGAATAAATGAATGTTAGTAGTGTTCACATATGAACGTAAGAACTGAAGAATGGTGATAGATAATACCAATAAAAAATATGCAAATTTCTTATTTAAAGATATATACTTTATAGAATAAAAATGACTCAGATCTTTGCTAAATATACTGAAATCATTATCTTATTAAAGTAACCAGATTCTTTCATATAACCCATAGGTTATCTACCTCAACACCATCAGTTAACATTTCTAAAATAGTCTTCCCAGCTATTAAGTACTTTACCCTAAGGCGATTGAATCTATGACAGAGCACCAGCAATTGCTCAATGGATAGATCACCACCACAGTTAACACAAACAGGGCACTGGCTCCCTCTAAAATATAGCAATGGGTGAAGCGGGTATGGCCATCCTGAGCCATGTTAGGATGATCTCGAATCTTCTGATGCGATCAAAACCCGAATTCCAAAAGTCAGTACTTTTTCTTATATTTGGGAAGTTCCTATTTTTGAATGAAATCGGGGAAGTCCATCTCTGCTGCCATATCTAAATGTGGCACCTTATTACTTTAAAGAAATCACATCTCACAGCATCCTTTGCTTCACTATCAGCCAGTTCGTTCCCTTCCATACCAGTGTGCCCATGAACCCAACAAAACTTAACTGATTTGTGGCGAACAGAAAGATAAAAAAAGACAATCCTGGTCCTTTGAAATTAAGGGATTGTTAGAGTTAAACTTCTTTAGGGCTTGAAAACACTCCTTTACTGTGGATTTAAATTTCTTATCAGACGCAAGATTCAAAGCATCAACTATGGCTGTTGGATGAGGAGTCTGGTAACTTTTTATATATGACTCCCCCTCATACACCACTGCGCGATTTTGATCCATCAGTATATATTTTCCTGTCGTTTATATGCCTCTCATCATGCTCCAAAAACTTGTTTCTAACTTCTTTCAGACGACCTTTCTTCGATCTCTATCTCTTTGGTACATGTGTGAGGTATAGACAAATAGGCAGGTAAAGCATTACTAACTTTATTACTTGTTGTTTTTTATTAAGCTGACCTTGTGTCACCACGGGCTCTTGCTCACCGAGCAGATCGTAAACTTTTTTACAGGTACGAAAGGTTTATAAGTACGTACAGTGTGCAGACGGGTATGTAGTACCCGACCCGCGAGAGAGAGAAAATCGGGTCGGAGCGAGCCGATTTGTGTTTTCTCATAGACACACATACATAGATAATATTGGCTATGAACATTGAATATATGGGAATTATTCATGGGCAGAAAGGCCGGAGAACGCTCTACAGAATGGTATAAGGAAGAACGTAGCTATGATGATAAAATACAATATATACAGGAAAGGCGTTGTCCTCACAAATACATCTATTGCTGGAATAAACCAAGGAGGGATAGCAGGATCTTCTGTGTTTATATATTTTCCTCCTCCGGTTCACCCAGCTGTTTGATTTGAAATGGTGTTGAAATCTACTAAATCTAAAAAGACTTGAATCACACTGTTTCAAGATCTCAAAAGAAGGATTCCCCCTTGTGCTTTTCAGCCGCATGACGTATCTCAGACCCAACTCATGTCTCCGTAAGAGTCCAGTTGTAGTTGATGGGAGTCTACATAGATAGTTTCAATGGGTGAAGTTCTAAAAGCTCCAGTGCAGATCCTTAGCCCCATATTATGCACAATGTCCAATTCCTGAGGCTTAGTCTTTGAAGCAGATGAATAGTATACTTGGCAGCCGTAGTCTAACTTAAATAGACATACTGCATTGTAAAGCCTTAACGACGATTTCTTATCAGCATCCCAATAAAAATGAGATACTACTTTTAAAATATTTGGTGATCTTTTAAATTTCACTTTTAACTGGTCAAGATGATTATTCCAAGTGAGCTTTTCATCAAAGACCATCCCTAAAAATTTTACCTCAGCAGAGTATGGTAAAATAGTTCCTTTTACGGTAAGAGTTGGAATGGCTTCCTTAGTTCGGCGCCTACAGAACCGGACAGAGACAGGTTTGGATTCGGGGAATCGAAATCCTTGATCATTAGCCCACTTGCTTACTTTATTGATGGCTCTTTGCATGAACCTGCTTGTAGAAACTGCATCACATCCTGTGCAGTACAGAGCCAGATCATCTACAAGTAAAAAGCCTTTTACTGGTGATGGTATATTTTCTAATACATCATTAATGGTAATAGCAAAGAGGGTGATACCAAAGACACTGCCCTGAGGAACTCCCTCTTCTTGTAAGAAGGTTGTGATACATGATTTCCAACTCTTACCTTAATATATCTTTCTGATAAAAACGAATTTACACATCTGATCAATTTTCCTGTAATACCCATCTTGTACAACTTTTTTCTGATACCAAAGCGCCATGTGGTGCCATATGCCTTTTTCCAAATTAAAGAAAACTCATATTGTTTGGCTCTGTTTAGTAAAAACCTCTTTTTATTTGGTTTGAGAGCCTGAGCAAGGGATCCAAAGTAGATCTACTTTTCCTAAAACCAAACTGGAATGGAGAAAGCGATTTATTTGTTTCTAAGTGGCGTACAAGTCTGGTGTTAATCATCTTTTCCATTAGCTTACAAACACAACTGGTGAGAGCTATTGGCCTGTAGCTCCTGGGTAAAGAAGGAACGTTGTTTGGTTTCTTCATAGGGATGTTAATGACAATTTCCAGTGCTTGGGAATAATACCAGTATCCAAGATTTAATTTATTATATCTAGAATAAATTTCTTTGACTTTTCTGGGAGATGTTTCAGCATTTCACAAAATATACTATCTTCACCAGGGGTTTGGTATTCTGCAAGGCATCTTTGAGTTCCTGCAGTGTAAATATTGCATTATATAGTTCAAAATTATTTTCACGTAAATCAAGAGAAATCTAGGTATTTCTAATGTCTTGGAATTCTCGAGAATAGTTCTCACTACTCGATATTCTCGAGAAATGTTCTCCTAATTTTTCTGCCACCCTATCTGGTTCGGTAATTAGGTCACCGTTCATCTTCTGGGCAGGGGCGACATTTCATTTTTCCTTTGTGGGGGCAAAGTTTACTTGTGGGCCTCCTCCTGAAAGCCACTTGGAAAGGAAACTTAAAGAATTTTTATGCCTTAAAAAATGCTGTACATCAAATTTTGAGATAATAAACGAAGAATCAAAGGTAATGGAAATTTCTAAACAAACCAATTAATAAACTATGTTATTGATCCTAGAATATCGGCAATTTAACATATGCATTAAACATAGCTCACTACCTAATCAAGGGTCATTCAGGAAAAAAAGAAAAGTTGATGTGAACAGGAAGATCTTAAGCTTGGGAAAATGTGTAGCGTTAAAATGCAACATAACTTTAACAAGGTTCATCTAAAGAAATTTTCAAATTTTGCAAAATCATTAACCAGAATATGTCACAGTTAAGATTTTTAACAAGAGCCTTTTCTGAGGCCATGAGAAGTAAGTCATTCAAGCGCTCATTTTTCATTGTAGTTCGTAGATACGTTTTCACTAAACTGAGCACTGAAGACAGTCAGTCGTTCATTGCTGGCAGTAGTTACTGGAAGGGTGATGAGAATTTTAACAATTTTAAGAATTCCTGATTAGACACATCCTAATGGTTTGAGTTCATCATACAATTCAAATAAATTCTTTGGCTTTTCATTCTTTACTATAAAAATTGGGCCATTTAGAAAGATTTCATCTATGTGTATATCCTTATAGAGCTATACTATGGTAGACAGTTTCTTATCATTTAAAAAGTCATTAGAATTACGGTCAAGTGCATTCATCGCTGCTATCAGTGGCATATTATGAGTGAATCTATTATCCATCTCAGAGAGAAATCTGTCTAATATGTCAAAATAGACTTTTTTGAATGATACCTCAGGAGCAAGACTTGTATTGCCCCCATTCATTCCTACAGCTGAATCAGTTAAAAAGTATTTTAACTTGGATGAGATCTTTTGGATCCTCTTGGGTCTGCCTACTTGACTGGAGTCTTTCAAGTTTGTATCAGTCTCATACACAGAAGAAAATGTCTTAGTCTTATCAAAGATATTAGAGAAACCTTCATCTGTTTTCAAGACCTGTAGTTCTTTAATAGTTGACTGTAGCTGGTCTGACAAGCTGTTGGTAACTTTTTAGACTTGTTCTGTAACATGAAGATTCACTACAAACTTGAAAGACAGCAACTGTTTGTAGAGTCCACTTGCTTCATCTGCAGCTTCTGAATCAGAGCTCGCTTCAACCGTGCGAAGCACTGCTAACAAACTTCCATAACGAAGCTTAACCTTTGTAACTGACCGATAATAGTAAGACCATCTTGTTATGGCAGGTCTTTTTAATGTCAGAACTTGCAGGTCTTCTGCTGTCTGTGCCTCTATGAAAAGCTGGTATCTTGTATTGCTGTTAACTATAAATATGTATACAGTGTGTTAACAACTAAAAAGAATGAAGAGAGACCACTGATATTCTTTACACAGTCATTCAGTACTAAATTAAGCCTGTGGGCATGGCAATGTATGCACACTGCTTGGGGAAATATATCTCGTAGTCGTGTCTGAACACCACTAAATCAACCACTGACACTTGCCCTACCATAGCACTGTGCCACACAGTTTGATCAAATTAAACCAGATTGTTCTATCTCCTTATATATAAAATCAGCTAAACTGGCTTCATCAACCTTTTCTGAGTGATATGTAGTACCAATAAACACGTTCCTTCACAACTCCTTCACTAAAATGCCTAACATGAATAGCCAACTGTTCTCTTTTTTTTTTTTGACAAGTCTTTTGACTCATCAAACATAACAGAAAAAAAATTGTATGTTATGTATTATTTACATTGATCCGACGTATTAAAAACAACTGATTTTAATTAATCCCTCTCTACAATTCAACCTTATTTAGATTTTTTCGACACTGTTTCGTGAACAGTGACCTTATAATAATTATATATTATATATATATATATATATAGATATATATATATATATATATATATATTATATATAGATATAGATATATAACATACATATAATATATATATATATATATATATATATATATATATTTTTATATATATATATATATATATATATAGCCTATATGTACATATAGATTTTTTCCATCGCTGATTTGGAGGCCCCTAGAAAGCTTGGGGAAATGACGACCCTGCTTAAGGGTAGGCAGAGGTTCAGGGACAAACTTGCCATTTAGTTTTGTTTTTAATTTCTTCTAAATCGTTTTGTATGGCGTTTTTGAGCTAATGTCATTTATGTAGCACATCAACGACTCTCTTTTTGCCTTTTTAAAATATTTATTTTGCTTGGCCACAGCACGTTGGTAAATAACTTTGGCTTGTGTGGTTCCACTCCTCTTATACTTTTTATAACATTTTCTAGTGATCTTTTTCATAGTATTGGAGGTATTGTTCCATCCAGGAACCGCTGGTCTAGAGGACTTTCCTTTCGTTGTTGGAATAGAGGCAATTGCACTGTTGTTAGAAGTGTCATTAAAATAATTATATGCCTCTGAAATGGACCGAAATGATTTGACATTCTTCTCCATGAGTGCAGACTCGCTATATTTCTTCCAGTCTGCTTCATCTACCTTCCATTTAGAGGTGACTCAGTTGGCTGCTTCTTAACCGTTTCTATATGAAATGAGAAGTAGTCACTCCCATTTGGATATTCATTAGCTGACCATTCATAATCAATATAAATACTAGATGAGCAAATGCTCAGATCAATAGCAGAGTGGGTATTGGAGTAGATATTATGATACGTCATGGCTCCATTATCAAGTAGAGTGATACCATGACCATCCACAATACCCTCCAACATCCTTCCCTTTGCATCTGCCATGTTCCCACCCCAAATGGGTTGTGAGCATTAGAATCTCCAAGGAGGAGCAAAGGGGTAGGAAGCTGATTGATCAGTAAATGAATATCATCACAACTGAAATCCAAATCAGGAGGAAGGTAGATGGAGCAGACTGTCATCTGCTTGTCTACAATGAAAGTTACAGCTTCAGTTTGGAGATGTGTATTAATTGATAGCAAGGAGTGTTGCAACGACTTATTGCCCAATAGTTGCTGCACCTCCCTTAGGTCTATCTCCTATTAATGGTGGAGAATTACATATGCTGTAATTCAATCCAGGATTATATTATGTGCTTCCAAGCTTAGTTTCCTGGAGACACACAATGCCTGGGTTATGGTCATGGAGCAGTACCTTTAGCTCTTCGCTTCGGGCCCTGAGACCTCTACAGTTCCACTGTAGTACTGACGTGAAAACTATTTTTTGGGCTTGGTGGAAGGCCCTTTGGATGGAGCCCTCTCATTTACTCTTTTCGGTTTATGAGCAATATCAAGAGATGATTTGGAAAGGACTGGTCTTGACAGGTTTGGTTTATTAGCTGTTAATTTACTAGTGCCATTTTGTTTCCCTTTCTTGTCAAATTGTTTGAATTCAGGCTGGGGTTCTTGCATCGAGCTTAGTACTTCGTATCTAATTAATGCAAGTTTAATTAGATTTGATGGAGGAGAGGATGAGGGGGGTTTGATGCACCTGCTACATTAGAGGGCGCTGCCACTGCACCCCTAGTGGTAGATAGGTGTAGTGGTTCAAGAGCTTGAGCATAGCTCCTATGTTGTTACCCTAATTGTCTTTTTGCAAAACCAATACTTTTCTGCTCTGCATTGGCTTTATTTAGTGCAGACAGTTCAATTTTGTATATTATTCCACAATTTTTGTTATTGAATTTATGTTGCAGTTGACAATTCACACATTTTGCTTTTCTATTACATTCATCATCATGATGGACACCAGAGCAATTTATACAAATTTTCACATTTTCGCAGTTTTTTGCTGAGTGGCCAAACTGAAAACAATGATAGCACTGCATTGGTCTTTGCTGGAAAGGACGTACTCGTACCCTTTCATTTTCAAATATGACATGAGAAGGTACTTCAGGGTCTACGAAGGTTAAAATGATCACTTTGGCAACAGCTGCTTTTTCCACTTTCCAAACCGAAGTGGGGCTCATTTCTAGAATGTCTTCTTCTGTCATGTCATATAGGTCTTTATCAAATAGTACTTCTCTCCCATAACTCAAGTTAAGTGGGTTTGATCTTCGTAATCATTTCATCACTTTTAATGTCCAACAAGGTCCAACAAGGTTGTGGACTTAGCACGGATAAGAACGGTGTTCTTCCCAAAACGAGAAATATCACTGCTCTCTATTCCTCCGACTTTTTTCTGAAGAAACCTGCAAAATTTGCAGTAGTTATAATTTTCCTCCTTGGCTGAAGCTACCAGCCACATAGGAGGTTTTGAAGTTCTTACTTCTGCAGTCTGTTTTCTCTGGTTTATCATGAGCCATTTAGATGGCAAATAAACGTCTAAGTCTTTGGGGACTTTGTCTGTTAAGGCTCCTCGTATTGTAGCTTGACCGATTTGTATGGGACTTATCATACCACTAGCCTTTAGAGCCTCATTATGGCTACTAAAGGTAACCCAGGCTTCCCATCTATATTCACTATCAATAAAGCTCGTCTTGATTTATGCGACAGTTGCAAATGATTTCAAAGCTGTCGAGATCATTTCATAATCACAATTAACTTCCATAAGGAGCATTCTCAAAATTTTCACACAACCTGGCTACGTTGAAGATTTAACTTTGGATGAAGATTTCTTAGAGAAGTCTGTGTCCTTATTTGAAGTCGTCATCAATGAAGCATGGCTAGAGGGTCCAGGGGAGGGAAGGTCAAGAGGAGGATGAGATTCGTTATTTCTACCTTTCATCAATTTATTTTTGGAGAAGTCATCAACATTTAAAGAATTTTGAATCTCCATGGTGGGTGCAGAGGTCGTCATCTGTGCCAGAAGAGCATCATCATAGGGCCCATGGGTACTCGAATCCTTACAACTGCTAGACATAAAGATTTGAGAGGGGAGAAAAAAAACCTGAAAACCTTAAAAAGATATCATCAGCCTTTCATGGAGTTTATTCTTCCACCAATGGCACAAGTAAGAAACTGACTCCCGAATGTCTGCGTCCCTATCTACCCTGTGGCACAACATGATAAGAATGGCCCAAGTGTAAGCCAGACCTGCTTGATAGGACTGAGTGTTACAAGAATACAATCATCCCCACCCTAATCACATTATGGGCAAACCGGATAGAATGCCGAGAGTCCTATGCCCAGAACTAGACCCCCCTGGAATCCGTGGTCCGGTCCTGCAGAATAGTTCCGCCTGAAAACTCTCAGGTCCGAACATTATCGGCCAGTTAATGATCCTACCATAGTTCCCACTATTTAGCTTCGGATATAAATCCATTCCCAGCTATGATATATTTTCCTATTTGCCAGGTCCAATAAATTTTACAAAAAGTGGAAAATTCCACAAAATTACTCTAAATATAATATATATATATATATATATATATATATATATATATATATATATATATATATATATATAAATAATATGAGACTCTTGGACTCAAACCTGGGAACAAATTCCTGGAGTTCAAGAACCTCCCACCACGTCAAGGTGGTCCCACATCGAGGGGGCTTACAGCAACAGTTATGATTATTTATTTTCCTATACTTCTTTACTGAATTTGCTTGTCCCGCATAAGTGTGCTTAGGCATTCGAAGAGTTATACGGTATACTCCATACTAATTGTTAAATCCACGCTGCAATAAGGCTTGAGGAATAAGAAATTCTGATGTCCTCGTTTCAAGTGGGAGCTTATTGTAAATCTTGGGGCTGTCATTTTGAAGGATCTGAAACTAACCTTCGAAGTACATCTTGGTCCAGATAACTTGGAACCATCTGCAGTAGTCCGTGTGGACTCATTTGTTGGTTGTATTACGTATAGCAAGTCTCCAGTTATTTGGACATTTAATCTTGAAAATTTGATGGATCATAATACATATTTTACACATTATTTTAGATCAACAGGAAGCCAGTGCAGCTCAAGCAATACAAGGATAATTTTGTCCCAGGCTCAACTCTTACTACTCTGACTGCTCTATTTAATATATTTTGCAGTTTCTCAACTTGTATATAAGGTAGATTATGATAAAGCTGCAATAGTACACTCTGTTAATGACACAAAAATCTTGTTTCTAATAGAAAACTTAAGATATTCGTAACAAAGATTTCTAAAGTGATGCAAGCTTGTACCGAGGGGGGTGGTGTCAAACGACCCTCCAAAATTTCTGAAAGTCCAAAACTGAAGAGATATTTTTGAATTTCAGTGCAAACTTTCAACATTATAGGTAAACTTCTATTAACCAAAGTCAGAACATCTAATTGGATAGAATGCCATAGAACGCATACCCAATTTTTCTTCTTAATATAACTAAAATAAAATTTTCACGTAATTCACCTTGTATATACCCATATATGCAATGACATTTATAGAAGAAAAGGTTCAGTTTTCGGAAAAAAGCGCCCCCCATAAAAGACTGAGTACACGGGCTTGTGATGGAGAGTAAGGCGGCGATTACATGGACCACTTTGTGGGCGCCACAGTGGCTTAAACAAGCCACTGGGTGACGCCACTCAGTGCCAGTGCGTCGTTAGCTAAGGTGACTTGATTTCTGAGACAAAATCCGGGGACATTTTCGGTTCAGTTAGACATCCAAAATCATGATTGTTTTTGTCACTGAAAAACTAAAACGGGGGCACTGCCCTTATCATTCATAAAGGAGCATTCAAAAGTTTCTCTCACCCGATTTATCCTACATTGCAAAGGAATTGAATACAAATTCCACTGATTAACTGAATTTTTTTTTCTCTGATCAAAGTAGCTTACATCCATCAGCCAGACACTTCACACAAACTAAGGCCTTAATTTGTCTTATTTCTGACATTCTAAAATAGTGAAAATAAGATGTCATAATGAAATGGAATGGAATGTGTGATTTTGGCACAAAGCCAAGTACTGGGACCCATAGAGTCATTCAGTGCTATAGTGACAAAGAATAAAAATGGAAATATAAATAATGAGTTCAGTGGAAATTATATAAGTAATGAGTTTAAAATAGATACCCTAATGATCGATATCTAAAATGGTAAAATCAAGAGATTTGATTTTTCATTGAATTAAAAGTTACCATAAATAAGATAAAAAAAATTAAAAATTATATCTATAAAAAATTATAAGACATTTTTATAAAATCCACAAGCCTTGAACAAACTCATAACAGGGCCAACATCGATATTGTCTCCTAAAATTTCAGATATAGTTTTACCATCTAGATGGTACATACATCTGAGTATTTCAAGAACGATATGCATGCATATTTTCAAGTAAAAATTGAATTCATTGACCATACATTCTTACTTGAATACATACGCTCACTTCAAGAACTATAACCTAATTCATTCCTAAACAAATTATTAAATGTACACGGAGGAACCAGACAATGGTCACCAAATGATTCTATCTGATAACCCTAATGAAAATTATATTACTTTGAAACTGAGAAGCTGTAGCGTACGATAAATACAGTCAGTAGATTCAGTTTAATAAAAAGTAATTTCTTTATTGCGAATTCCTTTATTTTGAGAGGAGGTGCTTCACTGAAATGAAAGTGAAGAGCTCAAATCAATTAGAGAGAAATGTGTATAAATACAAGAAAAAATAGATTAATATTACTTTAAAATTAAGAAGCTATAGCAAAATTATTTCAAGGCTTGAGGAGAAAAAAAAGAGAAACATTAAGAAGAGCGAGATATTTTTTATGGTTCAGTTTTAAAAGTAAAATTCAGCCATTAAACTCATGTCTTCGAGGAATGAGAAATGAGAATTCCGAGTCCTCCTGAGGACGTGGTAACTTGAGTGACGTCATACAGTCCTCGAAGACTTTCGCCTCTCCACCCGAAGTTACGAAGCAGCTCCGAATCCTTCGTGCTGAAGGACACAAATGAGCCCCTAATGCAAAGTCTCCAGGGATCTGAGTTCTCAGATCTCGGAGAAGTCAATCCTGGAGACGATCCGGTCGGGGATTCCCCAAGAAAGATCAGGGGGCTTAAAAAAAATCAAAGCATAGTGAAAGGCGTGTGTATCTGTATCATTAGTAAAAATGATTTTCCAGTGTGTTAACAACGCATTAGGAGCTTTTATCGCTGCATTCATGCTGCTTATTAGGATCATATTGGCGGGTGGCATCACCTGGAGGACGTCTCTTGAGACGGAGTTCCATTGTTGTGATGTCGCTCGAGAAAATCTGATGGAGTTCAGGAGAGAACACAGAGTGCGCCGCATTCTGCATCTTATTCTGAACTTTGTTGGACTTTCTAATCTTATTGGATACGAGGAGCCAACTCTGTCTGCTTGCGATGGACCCATGCGAGCCCTGGTGAGCAACGCCCTCCGGGGTGACCAGGGAACAGCAGCGGCTGAGGAGGTTCTTCGAAGTTTGGACGAATTTGTTTTTTGGCCCAAAACATTCCTGTTTCTTACAACCGCCGCCATTACGATGCTCTGCTTCAAAGAGGCGAAGAAAGTTGTTGGAAAAATCCAAAAGACCTGGATAAATGACGTCGAAAAGGACATGACCGACAAGAAAGAAGAGGATGGAAGAGAACAGGATGAAGAAATGGAAGAGAAGGAGGAAGCGATAGAAGACGTTTTGGAAATCCCTGACCCAGAAGTTTCAAATCAAAACGTCGAAGAAGAGGAGACGGACAGGAGAGAAGAGGCAGAAGAACAAGACATGACCGGAAAGAAAGAAGAGGACGAAAGAGAACTGGACGAAAAAATGGAGGAGAAGGAGGTGGTGAAAGACGTTTTGGAAATTTCTCTCCCAGAACTTTCAATTAAAACTAGTTCAAAGGATGAGGAATCTGAATACTGTCAAGAAGAGACAGTCGACGAGGTCCCCCTTGAGGAGCCCCAAGAGGAAGTGGAAGACGTCCCCTCGAAGGAAAAGAAGGGAGACCTGTATGAATTCCCGCTATCGATGAAGGAAAAGCGCATTCTGCGCAAAATAGCAGGAGAGGTCCAGGAGTTCAGCAAATTTTACAACGTCCCCCTCGTCCTTCCCGAAGACGACATGAAGGAAGTTGGCCATTTGGAGGGCGCTGAAAACCGCGTCGATATGGCCTTCCTACACGTTCAAGAAATCCTTGACGAATACGAGAGGGATGGACACGATGTTGACGATGAAGACCTCGATAAGGAAGTACTTGCTCCCCCTCCTGAGGAATCTGCACAAAAGCCTGAACAGGGATTGAATTTCGCTGAAATCCTCAAGAGGGGTCGCCAGCCTGAGAAGGAGAAAAGACAGACTTTCTTCATCGGGCAACGCAGAACTTTCCCCATCATGGAGGAATGGCTGGTAGAGGAAGACGAAGATGAAGACGAAAACGAAAGTTTGGAATTCGAGAGTGATTTAGAAAGTTTTGAGGAGGAAGAAGACCGGCTCTGCAGAAAGTCAAGTATGCTCTGACCCTTGATGAAGAGTCTTCTAATAAAAGACCTCTGTCAAAGCGGGCAAATAGTCGGATATCTAGATCTATTCTTGCAGATATCATCCTTCTGGTTATTCTGTTGGAATAATCTAGAAGACCAGCCCTGCAGAAAGTCAAGTATGCTCTGTCCTTTGATGCAGACTTCTATAAGAAGATCTCTGTCAAACCAGGCAAATAGTCGGATATCTAGATCTATTCTTGTAGATATCATCCTTCTAGTTATTCTGTTGGAATAATCTAGAAGACCGGCTCTGCAGAAAGGCAAGTACGCTCTGTCCCTTGATGAAGACTCTTCTGATAGAAGATCTCTGTCAAAGCGGGCAAACAGTCGGATATCTAGATCTGCTCTTGCAGAAGGACCCCAGAAGGCCACCATAGGGATACCAGAAGATGATTCTGTTGGAATAATCTAGAATACCGGCTCTGCAGAAAGTCAAGTATGCTCTGTCCATTGATAAAGACTCTTCTAATAGAAGATCTTTGTCAAAGTGGGCAAATAGTCGGATATCTAGATCTATTCTTGCAGATATCTTCCTTCTGGTTATTCTGTTGGAATAATCTAGAAGACCGGCTCTGCAGAAAGTCAAGTATGCTATGTCCCTTGATGAAGACTCTTCTAATAGAAGATCTCTGTCAAAGCGGGCAAATAGTCGGATATCTAGGTCTGTTCTTAAAGATGTCTTCCTTCTGGTTATTCTGTTGGAATAATCTAGAAGACCGGCTCTGCAGAAAGTCAAGTATGCTCTGTCCCTTGATGAAGACTCTTCTAATAGAAGATCTCTGTCAAAGTGGGCAAATAGTCAGAATATCTAGGTCTGTTCTTAAAGATGTCTTCTTCTGGTTATTCTGTTGAATAATCTAGAAAACCGCTCTGCAGAAAGTCAAGTATGCTCTCTCCCTTGATGAAGACTCTTAATAGAAAGATCTCTGCTCAAACCAGGCCAATAGTCGGATATCAGATCTATTACAGAAAGACCTCATAAGGCCACAAGAAGGACCCCAGAAGGCGAGGATATACAGTTGGAGGACACAGCTTTACCTGGTACACTGTCTTGAGAGACTTCGAAAAATTACATGGTAACAGTGTTTACTGAGGGAGATGGGGGGAGGGGGGGGAGAGAACTCCTTCTCTGCTAGCAAGAGTTCCACCAATAAGTTCGTTTGGTGGGCAGAGTTATTAGGTATGTTGGAGAAAGACACACACACACACACACAGAGTAGAAAAAAAAGAGATCTGAGCAGTTTATATCGTTGTAATGAAGATTGTTGTCTCACTTATAATATAAGTTTGTTTATTAAAGTTCCATTCAACTTTCGGCCAAGACGTTATCCTACCACCGTGTCTATTATTATATATCGGTCATATTCATTACACAACACTTAAAATGTATCAACATTTTAAAGTTATATTGGTAATGCCGAAAATCACAAACATCATAACAGGATATTTTAACCTTATCACGTAAGCCAAGTTTACAGCATCGGTTGCAGTGCGTTTCCTACAAATTCTACAATAGGGAGCTATAAAGAGAAGCGCAGCAGCACTTGATTGACTATACCAAAAACTCAATGAATGTGTTGAGAGTCTCTGACACTTAGCTCCTCTCTCTCTCTCTCTCTCTTATACTAGCTAACTTATCTCTCTCTCTCTCTCTCTCTAAGCTATACTAGCTAACTTAGTGACATGATGCCATCTAGAATAACCCCTGCGTTCAGTATGCAGTTCTGATATGTCATTAGTGTATCCAGGAGGGGATCAGTGACCCAATAATATCGAAGATTGCCCTTCCTGACAATACCCATAAGCATAACCAAAGCAAAGAAATTTCTCATCTCTGATAATGTAATGTCATACCACTCTTGTCCCTTGAGTGTTTCGCTTGCTATATTACCCCATTTCATATCATGAAATTAACGATTGGATCTCTCTACGTTAGTTTTTCCATTATAGAATCATTAAAAAAAAACAGAATAAAAAAAACTTTATTCCTGATATACTTTCATCAAAATCGAAGGTGTGCGGCAAAAAATTATCACCACCAATCCTTTGCCACACAGGATTAGCTGGTTTGACATTTCTGACAACCTCCTAGGCCACCCTTACCCCCCCCTCCCCCGCACAGTTCATACAAATGGAAGACGAGCAGTGCAAACGGCCAGCAAGACCTCTAATAAGGCACTAAGTAGTACAGAAAACAATATCGATACCAATAAGCTATGAAGGCGCGCAAATAAAATTTAAAAACTTAAGAAACGTCACATGACGTAAACAACATGTGTGGGACGACTTCTGCAACACATCATATGACTTGGTTGACCTTTTAAGGGTTAACTGTTGTTTTTCTAAAATTATGTATGCTGATATATTATAGACTATATATTTCGTTGACTCAGGTGATAAGTGAAGTCATTTGGGCTTTCCTTATAGTGGCTGACATAAAGAGAGTATCATCTACTGAACTGACAGTTACACTTTTAAAATATCCTACAGAGCATCAATGACCCCTTATTACTCAAAACAGAAACGAACAACGACGGCCAAAAAAAATATGCCCACATTTTTACTCTTGTTCATTATAACTTAGGTTTTCAACCAAAGATAACTACATTGAAAATATCAATAGGATATAAAACATTACATTTCAGATAATCGAAACTATTTTTAATAGACTTCAAGAAGCTGATAAGCGAAAATAAGCAGCGAGGTATCATATCTGCAGCGGCCGCACAAGTGAACAAAGTATACAGGTAAGGCAATTTGCCAATACTGTTACCGACCTCACTGTATGAAAACAGTGCTCGGCGAGTCATTTAGTTCTATAATTCAATACTGGGAAGCTGCATTGTTGGCGAACAAATAGAACTCGGTATGATAAGCAAAATCATTATTTGCATCAATTATCGATTGCATTCTTTATATTAATTATTAATCTTCAGATTTTGTTCCACGGAAGTGGACTGTCAAAAATATATAAAGGGAGTGTACATAAATAAGAGTGCTGTTTTTGAGATAAATATTAGGTAAGGGACAGTGGCATCATTTGCTCTTTTTCCTCAAACATAATAAAATAAATAATTAGACAATAGGATTCTTTCAGTGTTGTTCATCACTGAGAATTTAAATTCTCCAAAGGTATATATATGATTTATATTATACAACACCCCCATTTTTTTTCTCTCATCTTCAGATATGAACCTCATAACATCGTTGAGGAGGGTTCGATCCGGCCATGTCACCTGCAACGTATGGGGGTTGGGTGTGTCTGCATGGTATGGGTGATGTGTTCTGTATCGAGGGACGATTTACAGCAGCTAAGTATGTTGAGCTGCTGCAAACCTCCTTCTTGCCTTCATTACGAGAAAGGAATTTTTCCTTTTCCCACCAGGGCCCATCCTGTTCATGCACGACCGAAGTCCCATTCACACTGCTCGCTTTGTTCAAGAGTGGTTTGCCGGACAGGATAACCTGCTTCTTCTTGAATGGCCGAGAAAAGGAGCAGATATGAATGTGATTGACAACATGAGAGAACAACACAGCCATCATGGCTCACATCAACTCTCAGTGAGAATTTTGTAGACAGAGACCACAGCAAATTTTCAACCTTGTTCATTCAATGCCCGACAGATTGAGGGAAGCGACTGAGAGAGGTGGATGGTCAAGGTATTAGATTGTATAATATAAATGTTATTTTTTTGTAATAGGACATAAAATGTTCTCATTTTGTGCTCACTAGTTATTTGATTATATGTTTAATAAACATAATTCACAACAAGTTTTCATTATAACCATGATGTTCTTGATATAATATTCGAAGTATATGTAAAAAAAAAATGGCAAAATGCCTCCATACAATATTGAGAGTATTGCAGTAAACTTCCTACTTACTCGGGCCCCACGTGTTTTTTATGTCTTCCTAATCACCGTTTCTTGTTAACAGTATTGAATTATAGAACTAAATGACTCGCCGAGCACTGTTTTATACAGTGAGGTCGGTAACAGTATTGACAAATTGCCTTACCTGTATACTTTGTTCACTTGTGCGGCCGCTACAGATATGATACCTCGCTGCTTATTTTCGCTTATTAGCTTCTTGGAGTCTATTAAAAATAGTTTCGATTATTTGAAATGTAATGCTTTATATCCTATTGATATTTTCAATGTAGTATCTTTGGTTAAAACTAAGTAAGGGTCATATGCTCTGTAGGATATTTTAAAAGGTAACTGTCAGTTCAGTAGATGCTACTCTCTTTATGTCAGCCACTATAAGGAAAGCCCAAATGACTTCACTTATCACCTGAGGTCAACGAAATATATAGTCTATAATATATCAGTGCATACATAATTTTAGAAAAACAACAGTTAACCCTTAAAAGGTCAACCAAGTCATATGATGTGTTGCAGAAGTCGTCCCACACATGTTGTTTACGTCATGTGACGTTCTTAAGTTTTTAAATTTGCGCGCCTTCATAGCTTATTGTATCGATATTGTTTCTGTACTACTTAGTGCCTTATTAGAGGTCTTGCTGGCCGTTTGCACTGCTCGTCTTCCATTTGTATGAACTGCGCGGGGGAGGGGGGTTAAGGGTGGCCTAGGAGGTTGTCAGAAATGTCAAACCAGCTAATCCTGTGTGGCAAAGGATTGGTGGTGATAATTTTTTGCCGCACACCTTCGATTTTGATGAAAGTATATCAGGAATAAAGTTTTTTTTTATTCTGTTTTTAATGATTCTATAATGGAACTAACTGTAGAGAGATCCAATCGTTAATTTCATGATATGAAATGGGGTAATATAGCAAGCGAACACTCAAGGGAACAAGAGTGGTATGACATTACATTATCAGAGATGAGAAATTTCTTTGCTTTGGTTATGCTTATGGGTATTGTCAGGAAGGGCAATCTTCGATATTATTGGGTCACTGATCCCCTCCTGGATACACTAATGACATATCAGAACTGCATACTGAACGCAGGGGTTATTCTAGATGGCATCATGTCACTAAGTTAGCTAGTATAGCTTAGAGAGAGAGAGAGAGAGAGATAAGTTAGCTAGTATAAGAGAGAGAGAGAGAGAGGAGCTAAGTGTCAGAGACTCAACACATTCCTTGAGTTTTTGGTATAGTCAATCAAGTGCTGCTGCGCTTCTCTTTATAGCTCCCTATTGTAGAATTTGTAGGAAACGCACTGCAACCGATGCTGTAAACTTGGCTTACGTGATAAGGTTAAAATATCCTGTTATGATGTTTGTGATTTTCGGCATTACCAATATAACTTTAAAATGTTGATACATTTTAAGTATTGTGTAATGAATATGACCGATATATAATAATAGACACGGTGGTAGGATAACGTCTTGGCCGAAAGTTAAATGGAACTTTAATAAACAAACTTATATTACAAGTGAGACAACAATCTTCATTACAACGATATAAACTGCTCAGATCTCTTTTTTTCTCCTCTGTGTGTGTGTGTGTGTGTCTTTCTCCAACATACCTAATAACTCTGCCCACCAAACGAACTTATTGGTGGAACTCTTGCTAGCAGAGAAGTTCTCCCCCCCATCTCCCTCAGTAAACACTGTTACCATGTAATTTTTCGAAGTCTCTCAAGACATTGTACCAGGTAAAGCTGTGTCCAACTGTATATCCCTCTGGTGGCCTTCTGGGGTCCTTCTGGTGGCCTTATGAGGTCTTTCTGTAAGAATAGATCTAGATATCCGACTATTGGCCTGGTTTGACACATATCTTCTATTAGAAGAGTCTTCATCAAGGGAGAGAGCATACTTGACTTTCTGCAGAGCTGGTATTCTAGATTATTCCAACAGAATAACCAGAAGGATATCTGCAAGAATAGATCTAGATATCCGACGATTTGCCCGCTTTGACAAAGATCTTCTATTAGAAGAGCCTTTACCAAGAGACATAGCATACTTGACTTCTGCAGAGCCGGTCTTCTAGATTATTCCAACAGAATAACCAGAAGGAAGATATCTCCAAGAAAAGCTCTAGATATCCACC
This sequence comes from Macrobrachium nipponense, assembly GCF_015104395.2. NCBI lineage: Eukaryota > Metazoa > Arthropoda > Malacostraca > Decapoda > Palaemonidae > Macrobrachium > Macrobrachium nipponense. The sequence goes on from NC_087206.1 coordinate 36,889,987, forward strand.
TATTTACCCGCTTTGACAAAGATCTTCTATTAGAAGAGTCTTCGTCAAGGGACAGAGCATACTTGACTTTCTGCAGAGCCGGTCTTCTAGATTATTCCAACAGAATAACCGAAGATATCTGCAAGAATAGATCTAGATATCCGACTATTTGCCCACTTTGAGAGAGATCTTCTATTAGAAGAGTCTTCATCAAGGGACAAAGCATACTTGACTTTCTGCAGAGCCAGTATTCTAGATTATTCCAACAGAATAACCTAGAAGGAAGATATCTTTAGGAAAAGCTCTAGATATCCGCCTATTTGCCTGCTTTGACAGAGATCTTCTATTAGAAGTCTTCATCAAGGGAGAGAGCATGCTTGACTTTCTGCAGAGCCGGTCTTCTAGATTATTCCAACAGAATAACCAGAAGGTAGAAATCTCCAAGAAAAGCTCTAGATATCCACCTATTTGCCCGCTTTGACAGAGATCTTCTATTAGAAGTCTTCATCAAGGGAGAGAGCATGCTTGACTTTCTGCAGAGCCGGTCTTCTAGATTATTCCAACAGAATAACCAGATAGGACGAAGCATAATTTGAGGCTAAATTTAGTTCTTGCCAGGAATATTTAGACAAAGTTATTTCATTGATAATTCAATTAGAAAATATACTTCCTTTGTCACCAACTGAACTGCATGAAACCCCCCGTAGCCTCCTTAAGAGTCCAGTAGCTCCTTTGCCTAAATTTGCTAGCAGTGATGGCGAAAATATAGAATTATTTTTCAGACAGTTTGAAGAAACTGCAAGTAAATTTTCGTATACTGATTATGATAAACTACTTTTGCTAAAGCAGCAAATTTCTGGTAAGGCTGCTGTTTTAATAGAATCATTAGAGGCAGATAGGCAAGGTTATGCACATGCAAAAGAACTCCTGCAAGCAGCTTTTGCTTCTATTCCAGTTCAAAAATTTAATGTACTGAAACAGTTGGTAAATATGAAGTTAGAAGAAAATTCTGAACCATTTGAATACATTAGTAATATTGGGAAAATACAAGAGGCCGTGAAGACTCTGAACATTAGTGTTGATGATGTTTTACAATACTTTTTCCTTAAAGGAATGAATCATACTTTTAAGAACATTATGATTCAAATATCGGAAAGGGCTCAAGAGGGACAGCTTTACAGAATTGTTAAGGATAAACTGCAGGTTACTATTAATGGATTTAATGGCCCAAGGAAGTATAATTCTAAATTAGTAGAAGTTAAGGTAAAGTTTGGACACGACACATATGACATAGAAGCTATTTGTGTTCCCGAAATTAACTTGAATTTGAAACTACCTGGCTTAAGTTTAATTGTACAGTCCTTTACAGAAAGAGGGTATGAGCTTTTTGATAATTTTCTAAGGACGGGTAGTGACTATTTCAAACATAGATTTTATTCTTGGTTCCAATTCCTTATATTGCATTATGATAAACTCTGTTGTATATGGTAGAGATACTCCTTCCATGTATTATGAAACAAAATATGGAGTTTTATTAACTGGAAACTTAAAGTGTGTGCTTGCTAATCTAAAGTATTTATCTAATTCCATAGTAGCTTCGCATTTGTCACTTCCTCAGGAACAAATTAATGAAGAAAGTTTTAATGTATTGGAAAGTCTTTTTCCCATGACTTCTTGCTTTAGGTCTATTGTAATAACCTTTGAAAACCCTAAAGAGGAAAACTTTAACATTTTTTACCAAAATTGCGTGTTTAATGATGAGGAATTAGAAAGAGCTGCTTCTCAAACACTAGAACAAGATTCTTATTTTCATGAATATGTAGGACTAGATGAGGAAACTACTGAAGTGAATCGGAAATTAGTGAAGTTCTTACTTAGGAACACTCGTAGGAATGAAGAGGTAGATTAGTAATGCCATTGTTATGGAATGGTAGAGTTTCGCATTTATTAGGAAAAAATTTTGACTTGTCTAAGAAAATATTGGAAGCTACACACAAGAAACTGTCCAAACAGGGGAATTTGATTAAATTGATGGATGAGAATATTAAGGAACAAGGAAAATTAGGTTTGATAGACAGAATAGATAATTTAGAAGCATTTTATTCTCAGCATCCTGAGCATAGCTTCCTACCTAATATGGGAATATTCAATTTAGATAGGGATACCACTAAATATAGAATAGTTTTCCTATCAAATTTATGTGAAAATAGTTCAAAGAGTAATCCTGTTATAAGTCACAATCAAGCCATGTGGGCTGGACCTTGTCTTAATCAGAAGATATCTACTTCTTTGTTTCAAATTAGATTTGATAAATATTTCATGTGCTTTGACTTGAAAAAGGCATTCCAGCAAATTGCTTTAGAGGAAGCTGATCAGATCAAACTTTTGTTTTTCTGGTTTAAAAACCTTAACATGGGAGACTTCACTTATATTGCTTATCGCAATCTCAGACTTAGCTTTGGTTTACGATGTAGCCCAACAATACTAATGGTAGGCTTATTTAAAATTTTGATTCTGGACACAAGAGTTGACCCAATTGAATTGAGGAACTTTAAGAAATTAATTTATTCATTATTATACATAGACAATGGCGCATTTACTGCTAATAAAGTCATTAAGATGGGGTTTTCAAAAATTGAATGAAATTTTTCACCCTTATAAGTTTGTTCTGCAGCAATTTGTTACTAATGACGAAACCTTGCAAAGTGATATTGATCGTAAATTAGAAATAGAGACTCCAAAAGTAGTAAAACTCTTCGGACTCAATTGGGTTAGGATCACAGACAAGATTTCTAATCGTAAACTGAAGTTGGATCCAGAGGCTGATAATAAAAGGTTGGTTTTGAAAAGCATTGCTTTGAATTTTGATCCATACAATTTTAATGGACCTATTTTAAATAGAGCTCGCTTATTCATGCACAGTCTACAGACTGACAAGTCTCTATGTTGGGATAAAAAGGTTTCCTATAGGCAACAAAACGAATGGAAGAACATTTACAAACAAGTAAATGCTACGCCAGAAATTGAAATCCAAAGATCTGTAGGTGAAAGAGATAGTTCATACAGGCTAATGGCTTTTACAGACAGCAGTAAATCTATTTATGGCACTACTGTTTTTATCCAGGATATTTCGACGCTAGTAGTCAACTTCGTTCTTGCTAAAAATAGGTTAGTGAACAGACAGTTATAGAATAAAAGCAGCCCTTCACTAGAATTGCAGGCCGTTGTTTTGGGGACAGAAACCTTAACTGATTTACGTCAGGAGATAACGGACCCACAATGACCAACACCCATTAAAATTACAGAATTGGTTTTGTATACCGATAGTATGGTTTCTTCAAGTTGGATCAATGGGTACGTTAATACACTGGATAAAATGAACAAGAAAGGTGTATTTATATATAATGAACAGGTTAGAGCTCCTTCAGAGGCTTTGTAATAAGCACCCTGTTAAGTTTCATAAGTGGAATACTAAATCCAGCTGATTGTATCACTAGGTGCATATCCTATAAGGTACTCAAAAGAACTAATTACTTTTCAGGGCCAGAATTTCTAAGAACAGAAATTAGTGAAGAAATTGGAAATAATGATAATTTTGATGTAGTAGTTTCTAATCCTATGGCAGGTCAAAAAGTAACAAACTACTCACTGAATACTTCTGACACAACCAATGTTTCCCTTTTAATTCAAAGTGAGCATTTAGTTAATTTGAATGAAGTGTCCAAATTTTCAAAGTTAATCAAGATTCATATGCTTGTTCTAAAGTTATATGGAATTTGAAAGAGCGAATTAGAGCCAGAAAGAATTTAAGCTCAGACTCAAAACCCAATCTTTACTTGAAAGCTTTTACTATTGTTATTCAAAAAGAACAGAGCATTTGCTACTCAGAAGTTTGTCGTTAGTTTGAGGGTAACCGTAAGAATGTCAAAGATATTCCAAATATCATTTTGCAACTTAATGTTTATAGAGATAAATGTTCAATTTTAAGAGTTAGAAGTAAAGTGGGTAAGTGGAAACCTGATAAACTCGCGCACTTTCCTATCCTATTGCATAAGAAAAGTAGGTTAACTAAGCTTATCATAGATTTGCATGAAAAAATGTTGCATTCTGGCTTGTATGCAGTGCTGTCTGAAATTCGTAAAAGGTTTTGGATTCCTCGATATTTTTCTGCAGTGAAAAAGGTAATTAAGGAATGTATTTTGTGCAAGAAAACTACAGTTAGGACGATAAAATTAATCAGAACGCATACAGAGATTTTAGGATAGATCCTCCCTCAATACCATTTAGGTATGTGTTTGTAGATCATTTTGGCCCCTTCAATATAAAAATTCATGGTAAAACTTCCAAAGTTTGGATTTTGTGTTTATCTTGTCTTTGGTCTAGGGCCATTAATTTGAAAATTTGTGATGATTTAACTACAAAGGAATATTTGAGATCCCTTCAACTTCATTGTTTTCAATATGGGATTCCAGAGTTGATTTTGTCAGATCTTGGTTCACAATTGGTTGCTGGTGGGAATATTGTAGCAGCCTTTTTGAACGATCCTGAACTTCAGTTATTTTGATGAAAATAACATTAAGAGGTTAAGGTTTGAACAATATCCAAAGGGATGTAACAAATTGGTTGGCCTTGTAGAAATTTGTGTTAAAATGTGTAAAAAACTGATTCATAGTGCTGTCAAGAATTATGTTTTAGAATACAGGGAATTTGAATTTATTATTGAACAAGCTGTTCACCTAATTAATAGACTTCCTATAGCTTTCAAGGAAAGCTTAAGAGATGCTCTTGATGTACCAGAGGCTATCACACCAGAAATGTTGATACACGGATATAATTTGCCTTCCATTAACATCATTCCAAATTTACAACTTTCAGAGGGAGACTTGGAATGGAGCATTGATAATCCTGTAGATGAGATCAGAAATAAATAACATAAACTCTTAAAAGTGAAAAATAATTAGATTGAAAAATATAATTTTGAATTTTTAACTAATTTGATATATCAAGCAACTAATGAGAAAAGTCGTTATAACCCAGCGGATCATAAAATACCTGAGATTGGAGACATTGTACTGATTAAGGAAACTAATATGAAGCCTTCTAATTATCCGATGGCTGTTGTAAAGAAAATTAAAGTTAATAGTTGGATGAAGTTACTGAAGTAGAACTTCTTGAGGGTGGTTCCAGAGAATTGGTAAGAAGACATGTGTCGTCAATAATTCCACTCTTGAAACCAAATACTGTTACCTTGGATAATGACAGTTCTGATATACTCTCAAATAGGGATAACTCTGAAGAAGTCTTTGGGAAAAGACCACAAAGAAAGACTGCCCTTGCGAGTAAACAGAAAACCAAATTTATGTTAAAAGATGAAAATTTATTGTTTAAATTTGTTGTACTGAATATTTGAAGCTTTTTTGAAATAATTTTATAAGGTATGATTTGTTTATGGGTTACTTTATTGATTTACTTAGTTTGATTTATTCAAATTCATTGAATTTGACTCCCTCGTTTGGAGTGTTTAAGATTTTATAGAAAATTTATTTGTTTATTATTTGCATACTAAAGTAGTCCTTTAAACACCTGTGCCATACTAAACAAATTCTAAAAGGAACATGGGAGTTTAAAGGATTGCGCAACACCTAGATGGCTCTGCTGGCTCTTTTACCGGTTTCAGCTCGTCCTCCTCATCCTTGATTTTATATGAAAGGACGATGGCCTTTGCATTTCGCGATTCTTGGAGGAGAAAAACATGTCTACCGCCACCCGCCACGAAGAAGGAAAAGCAGTTCAAGCTCAGGTTCCAACTTGAACCACTGGATAATATTTGAAGATAACTGGTGAACCCCACTCCCTCGTAAGAGAATGTTTTGTGTATTGAAGAAGCATCTACATTAACTAAGTAACATATTCTTGCCGACCCACCTGTCTCTGCCTCTTCCGTCTTCGTCTTTAAGCCTACGTCATCAACACTTCTATGGAGTCAATGGTTGAACCTTTCCTGCTCAGTAAGTCTCCTACAATTTGTGGCGTATGGTAAACCTTAGGTTAGGGGTTTTAATTATTCTTAATTATTACTAGACTTTCAGAAAGGTGCAGAATTTTTGGAACTTTATTACCATTTGTGTAATTGCTCTTTGATTTTTAGGCAGTTGCTAATTGTTAAGGAGGACAGGGATTTAGTGGAAGACAGATTCAATTTCTGGTTCTTTCACGCAGCTGATTTAGGTAATTTCTGTGTCAAGTTGGTCAATGATACACATTTTTCTACATGAGGATAGTCTTTATTTTATTAAATATTGTTGGACTCGATAATGATAGTCTGTTGTTGTTGTTTTCAGAATCCATAGGTTTTCAAAAATTTCCATGAGTTGAAGGTCTTTCCACCACAAGCAGTAGTTATCAATTTATGATTAGCGATTGGGAACAGGACTTCAGCCATCGGAGTTGTATCTATGCCATTTCGTAATCTTAACTTTCATACAAATAAATAATTTTAAAGAATTTGTGTTTTTATTTAACTGTGAAAGAAAACATTCAAGGTTACGAGCAACTCTTGTGAAAGCTTTTGGTTTTTCTATAAAATTTTTGAAATCTGTCTGGTTGTGGTGAAGTTGAAGAGGTTGGTTGTACTGGTTGTGTGTTTTGGTGTCTGTGAGTTGGCAGTTGGGGACAATGTTGTCGTTGGTGGTTTGTTGTGCTGGGTTGAATTGTGTATGGTTGTCGTGTTGTTTCGAGCTGTTGGTGTTTGTCTGCGCAGTGATTTGTCAGGTTGTCAAGTTGTTGTATGGTTGTGTTCTCGGCTGGTTGTTTTGTGTTGATTCTCGGCGGTGGTTGTGCCTTGGCTAGCCTAGCCTAGCTATATCCAGCAGACAGCACAGCAACTACCTAGCCCTGAGTATCTGGAGTCTGAGGTGAGTACATGTGTTTGTGTTTTGGTATGGTCTGTATTTCGGTAAGCCAACTGTCCTGTGTAAAAAGTAACGTAAAGGGGAAAGCGTGGCTGTGGGAAAATTTGCCAGCCAGTACGATTAACATAACTGTGGGAGCTTGCTTGCTTTCTTTGCTTTGCTTGTGATCCCGCCACACCGTGAAGAGAGAGACTGTACTGATTGGTGTTACCTCTCCATGTGTGGTTGATGTAATAGGTTTTGCCAGGGTGGAAGTTCTCCTGGAACTTCTACTAGCAGGGATAACCGATCTGGAAACCAGTCTTCCTTTGGCCACAAGAGAGCATGGTCTACAGTTATTGTGAGATTTTGAGACCACATCACCTTGTTCAGGACTTGATGGAAGACAAAATGGAAAAAACGCATATATGTCCAGATTGTCCCACGGATGTTGTAGAGAATCCTCTCCTATTGCTTCCTTGTCTGGAACTACTTAACAATATATTTCCATTCACTTGTATGTTGTTGAGAACAGGGCTATCACCAGCCTTCCCCACAAGATAAACATTGTCTGCCACTTCTTGATGCAAGGACTACTCTGTTCCCAGCAGCTCAACTTCTCTATTACATTCATTTTCCCCAGAATATATCTGGCCCTAATTTCTATAAGTTTTCCACAGCCCACCAATGTGGTTGAAATGTCATGAGATTTACTTGGTTGTTGAGATGTCAGGTCTCCTTGTTTGTTTATGTATACCACTATCGTAGTGTTGTCCATCATCTAATATTAATACCGCATATCCCTCTATCCTTTCCTTTAACTCCTACAAGGCAAGAAATGCTGATTTTATTTCCAGCACGTTTATAATTTTCTGTCCTGTTGACTCCATTTTCCTTTGTGAAGACTAGACAGAGAGGCAGGTATCTGGGTACTGATACTTTATTACAGTTAAGCAGGGTTGACATATACAGGTGCAGACGGATATGTAGTACCCGGGTTGGGTCTACAGAGATCTGGGCGCACATATGGAGAATTTGTTTCTTTACCAACACTTATAGATGAATATTTACAAATGCAATCTGTGTACATACATGATAAATATATCGGCGGAAAGGCCGGAGAATTCTCTACAGAAGGACAAAATTGGAAATTGGCAAGTCATTGTAGTGAAAATAAAAATACTCTCCCACTAGACAATTATTATTGAATGATGATTGGATAATAAAATGTAATAAAAACATCTTGGAGGCAGGAGGCAACCAGTGTCCTTGTGATCACTTACTGTGGGGCATTATTGACTGCAGATTCCTTCGGTGTTCTGGCTGACAGGATGCCTCTCTGGGAGCTTTGGGAGCGGCCTTGTGAGCGGTGGTGCCGTGGGGTGGACTAAGTGAGGCACCCCAGTTCAGCAGCAGCGTCGGAAGGGCCAAGGAGACCCCCAGGTGCGGCAGCAGCGTCGAGTGGGCCAAGCAGGTCCTCGGGCAGCAGCGTCGGGCAGGCCAAGCAAGCCTACAGGTGCAGCAGCAACTTCGGAAAGGCCGAGGAAGCCGACAGGAGAGGCAGCGATGTCTGGCAGGCTGAGCAGGCCTACAGGTGCGGCAGCGACTTCGGGAGGGGCAATAAGGCCTACAGGTCCAAAACGGCGTCGGGTGAACCGAGCAGGCCCACAGGTGAGGCAGTGACGTTTGGTGGGCCGAGGAGAACTACAGGTGAGGCAGCAATATCGGGTGGACCAAGGAGATGTGAGGCAGCGACGTCGGGTGTGTCACGCAGGCCCACAGGCAGCGGTGTCGGGGGGTGGGGGAGGGGGGGCGCCGAGGATGAATCTAGTGTTCCCGATTAAGGCAAAGGAGCCCACGACGTTGATGTGGATGTGCCCGAACCACAGCCCAATTCTGTGTGCCGGCTGACCAGCACCCAGGTACCCGTTCTCATGCCTTGTCTCACACCAAAACGTGAATTGACTCAATTGAGTGCCGTTTTTAGTCCGTTAATGGTGTTGGGTTTGTCAGAGTCAACACTAATCGCTGTGTATTTCCATTAATGACTCTCCTATTGACTTTGAGTGCAGTCAACATGGGTCGTTAATGGCGGGAGCCAAATTGTTCAAACAACGCCAGAACACACCTGGAGGTGTGCCATAGTGAGTCCGTTGATTGGGGCTGGTGTCAACCGCGGAAAGGAGCTTTCAGAGACATAGATTGTGGTGCCTTATTTAGTCCGTTTAAAGTTCCCTGAAGGTGAGCGACTGTAGTTAATCTAATGGCTGGAGCAAAAACTCCTTGGTCACCGGTTGTGAGGTCTAGACAGTTAGGTAATCTGGATACTGATGCTTTATTACAGATGATCGTGGTCGACATAGACAGGTGCGACGGTTATTGTTTGTTTTTGGTGCGATGGTTATGTAGTACCCAAGTTGGGTCTACAGAGATATAGGAGCGCAGTTAGAAAATTTGTTTCTTTACCAACACTTATACCTGAATATTTACAAATGCAATCTGCATATATATACATAAATATATCAGCAGAAAGGCCGGAGAAATCTCTACAGAATGACACAAATTGGAAGTTGGCAAGTCATTGCAGTGAAAATAAAAATAGTGAAGGACGTTGTCCTTACACCCCAACCTTTGATTGACCCATTTTTTTTATATATAAAAAAAATTGCAAGTCGATGCTTTAGGCCAGAACTGGAAACCTAAAATATAAATCAATAGTAATTCTGTCATAAAATAAATTGTGAAAAAAAAGATTGAAAACCCTCTAACAATAAAAAAATCAATAAAAAATTAATTTTATTAATGTTTAAAATTCCTCAAGCCTGGTCTCTATTTTCAATCTCATCTTCCTGACGAAAAACACTCAAAATCGACATCTATAACTGTCCTCCAATTGCCAGTGTTGTTTGCATGGTGTTTTTATGTTGCACAGACCCACTGGTTATTCAGCAATGGGACCAACGGCTTTACGTGACTTCCAAACCATGTTGAACTTCTATCACCAGAAATATACATCTCTAACCCCTCGGTGGAATACCGAGGATCGAACTCGCGGTCTCCGAGGTGGTACGCCAACACCATATCGACCACACCACTGTGGCACTTTGGCCTTAGACAAGGAAAATGTGGCCATAAAATCCACTTGACGGAGGTACTACAGACTTGCTCTACAGCTCCCTTCACCATTTCCTCACTGCTTCTTGCAGAATAAGGAATCTCTGAGACCCAGGAGTGTAAGAAAGGTGTAGTAACAATTGATCTGCAAGGGGTAGAGAAAAGTCTAATAGGATCAGTTAGCCCACCCTGAGAACATCCACTACCCACTGCTCGTCAGGCATCACCACATGTGTCACGTGTGACTGGGTATGTGTTTGTTTGTTTGTATGGTGCTTTTACGTTGCATGGAACCAGTGGTTATTCAGCAACGGGACCACCGGCTTTATGTGACTTCCGAACCACGTCGACAGTGAACTTCTATCACCAGAAATACACATCTCTCACTCCTCAATGGAATGGCCAAGAATTGAACCCGCGACCACCGAGGTGGGACGCTAATACCATATCTACCACGCCGCTGAGGCGCTTTGAATTGACTGGGTGCGGAGAGGCGCACAGCCTATTGAATTTCTCGTGTGTAAAAAGCCACTTTGTTGTTGCTCCATAACTAGATTAACAAACTTTACAACCACTGGGATGCAGTGCTGAAGACAATGAGCCCTATTGGAAAATGGTGGGATCAAACGGTATTAGTCGACGGGTTTAAGACATACATGAACAATGCTTGCCAGAAGTAGATCTTTCTTCCCAGATTTGTCAATTGCTAGAATAACCATTTGTTACTAATGAGGCCTCCGTCACACCCTGTGGTTTGAAGCTTTACATACCCATGTGGTGCTTATTTCACTGCTGCGGTACCGCACTGCATGTGTGGCACCCGACTGGACTGGTAAAGCGCTGCACCTTTGGCAGTCAGTCAACTTTCGTGTCAAATACACCTCTGCGCATAATGTGGCTTTTATTTTCCAGCTCTACGTACGGTAACCAAGCACTAGTGGCTACAGACCCTCATACTCGTAGCATGGTTTTCATTTCCAATTAGAGAAACGAGCAATTCAACATCGATATGCCGATCAATTCTTTAACAATACGGGTCCGTAGTATACTAGATTACGGCGTGTGGAGAATGGAAAATAAAAAGGCAATATGTGAAGAGGTGTATTCGACGTATAAGTCAAGTGTCAATGCCAAACCAGTCCAGTGGTGCAATAATGCCATTGGGTTGGCGTGAAAAGCTTCGTTGGATTTATCAGTCAAGTGAATGGTAATGGTGACGGCGAGTTTCAAACTTCATGATGATGTGAGAGAGGCGCAAGTGAAGTTGACTTTTCAACATAAACTCTACCTAAATGCATTCTCAGTCAACACAGCAGTGTCAGCTACAACCGAGTGACTATTCAAACAGACTTACATCGATCATATCCTCAATATACTGCGATGGATGGACACAGACGTTATACCTGTCCGAATCCTTTTCAGATTGTTCATGCAAGGTGGTTCAAAACTTTCTAGTGTGTTCGTGTGATGCTGGGATCTCAACTTTGTTTATAGCAAGGATATCATAGCATATAGATTTTAGGTCATAAGCAGCAAAGAACTGGGGCATACGAGGTGACTCTGTGCAGACACATTTAACACGATAATGCTTTACATGATTTCAACTGCAAAGTTGTACATTAGACATTATTGCATTGTTTAAAATCTCTGCAATGAAATAACCTGGTCAAGTGATATCTAAATTGTATTTACAAACATCTTTTACAAGACTTAAATCTCAAAAATATCACATGGGAGATCAAAAATATAGTTTTCGTAAGCAGTTTAAACAATGAACTACAATTAGAATATAGGAAATGGTAAATAAAAATTATATTCCTTCACAGGTTTCATCTACTACTACTAGCATTACCAATTAAGTCCAAATAAGTTCTGTGGGGTTTGGATTGAGTTAAATTGAACATGGATTTCGGGCCAAAGGCTAAGTACTGGGCCCAATTACATCATTCAGTGCTGAAACTGAAATTGACAGCAAAAATTTTAAAGGTGTAACAGGAGGAAAACCTCAGTTGCACTAGAAAGCAATTGTTAGGACAGGGTAGGAAGTAAGATAGGAGGACAATATGTAAGGAGCTAGTACAGTAAAAGGAACAAAAGGGGTTGCAGCTAGGGGCTGTAGGCACACTTCTAGTAATGCCTAGTCAAATAACCATAGCATATTGCTATCAGATTTCAACACCTACCTATCACAGACAGGCAGAAATATAATTCTACAAGCATGACTGCATCACCTGCATGTGTCCTCCCTACTAAGCCTGATTTATTTGACTTAGGATTAATAAACAGCCATTTTGATATGGGGATATTAAAAGGATCTGTTGATTTTTTTCTTTATTAAACAAGTTTTTTACTTGTGGGATGATGCAGCAGCAGCTGCAGCAGCGGCGGCAGCAGCAGCCTTTCTCTGTTGTCCCATGACACGTTGCATTTCCTCACGCTTCCTCTTGGCACGGATGTGCGTACCCAGCTGTGAAAAAGGAAAACCCTTGTTATAACAAAATCACTTAGATTTCTTAACATCCAAAAAAATCAATAAAGGATGAATCAAATTTCAGCACATCTCTTAAACTAACAATAACGACTTATACCAAACCTTTCACTGACACATCACATCAGATCTGAACTAATAATTCCATTTCATTGTTCAAGACTTTTCACTTCTTTTTTCCCTTGTGCAATAAAAATAAGAGTTCCTCTTGTGTTGTGCACTTTCTGCCCTAATTTTAATTGTCTTCCTCTAGAGGCCCCTCCTTTGATTTTTTGGGGGTACATACGTCTTTGCCATCATAATTCATTACAGACTTTCAGATATCAGAGCACACCTAACACCTGGGATCTATCTTAATGCTCATGAACTAGCACATTGTCTTTAATTTCTTTATGCAAATTTGCTTTTCATTATAGAATATAATTCTGTTTTAGTCTCATTTTGAAGCAAACTAAGTTTTTAATAGTTTACTGTAAACAGCATGAAATGTTGAGTTCCTTGAGAATATAAACTTCATTTTCATATTTAATTTTAAAAAATTAAGAAATCTTCCTGCACCAAGAAAAGCACAATAAATGTCCTTTCCAATGACAGCATTTATGCCTGTCATTTCAGAGAAAAACTGAAAAGAAAAAATAGGGAAAAACATACGTGGTTGTTTATCGAGATGTAAATTGAGAGAATTCTCTTTGAACTGTCCCTACTTTCAAGAGAATTTACAGTATCCCCAATAACAAGATGTAATCCTGATGCTACCTAACAGGTATTTCAAATATTCGGGTAATTTAATTTTTTACTATCTATGGATGGTCATCCAAAATAAAGTTCCATTTTGGGTAATGATGAAAATCCACCTTCAGTAGAAAGGGGAAAAATAAATATAAAAATATGTATTTTCCTAGGTATACAAACGAAAGCCTTGTATACAGAGGCCCAACTTGCGTTGGATGAGTCACTGAAACTTGGTAACAAGGCACTAAACTGGTGGAGAATACCCACCAATCACCTTCTATCACTACTCACTTTCCCTTTGGCCACAGGGATTAAGAGGGATGGATACAGAGTTCAAGTTTATACCAGGAAAAATACAAATTACTTTTACAATTTATTAATTTTTCCTACAGAAACACAAACATTCGCCTTTCATAACAAGAGGTAGTAGTGTAAATGCCTGGAGTTGATAAGTTGAGAACAGCCCCCCAAACCCCCCAAAAGGGAAATGCCATGTTTCTGGTTGCTTTGCAAGTCCCAATGGAAAAATATCCAAGACTTGTGGGCAGTTTGTTGAGACCACATCCCACACCCCCCTCTTGCCCCCACCCAAAAAAAAAAAAAAAAAAAAAAAAAAACCCCCCCCTAATTCATAACCTGATTGAATGACACATTCTTCTGGAATGTGAGGGTTGGACCAATGCCTCTAACTTTGTGTTCTCTCAGTTGGGATGTACTGGTGTCATCTAGGCCAGCAGCAGCGTACTCCCTTCAAATTGTCTCACGAAGTCAGAAAAAATAGGACAAAGTAGCATCTCTGCATCATTATCAACTAACTCCTCTAGGGAGGGAATCATAAAGGACTCAAACCTAACAACAGGGACTGCCGGGTTTTGAGCCTTTGCCACGAAGTGTGAGACAAAATTGAGCGTAATGATCCCAATCCCCTCGAGTGTTTAACATCAAAGGAGTCCCTAAAGTTTGTCTCCTTTCTTCACCAATGCCAGGCCATGCAAGAAAAGTCTTGAGGGTCAGATCCCCACCTGACTAACACCGTAAAGGCTCTTACAGAGTAGTAGTCAGGCTCCTCACGACGAGTCACATTCCACGCAGGGGGACCTGAGATCCCTGGGTGGAGAAGGCCTTTCGAAGCTTCTCAAAAGCAAAGTCTTCAAAGAAGAGATATCTACCCTTTTCAAAGACCTAAACGGGGGCAGCTAAATATGAAGACAAGGATATCTGCAGCCTGTTGAAGAGTAGCTCTGACCGGAGAGATACACTGTCTGCGATACCAACCACAAAAGACGGCCCATTTTCCCTGGTATACTGCCAAACAACACGAAAAACCTCTCACTTTCAAGAGATGGTAGATAACCTCAAGGCATGTAGTGACAGAGACTGCACTACCTGATGGTGGTTTTAAGTGTGGCTAACACAGCAGATTGTGCCATGGGGAAACTCAGTGCCTCGGAGAGCACAGCTGGCAGGTTGGGATACCAAATGGCCAGGAGCTACCAGAGTCATCTTCAAATTCAAGGTGATCAGTGCTCTGCTGCTCGCCTTGCGAATCAGACAAGGAGGGAAGGTGTATGTACATGTGTCAAAGGTGCTCGAATGCGTCGTCTGCAGCCGACCATGGGTTCGGCACAATGGAACAGAAGGCCTGTAGTTCTCTGTTGCGCAGGGAGGGAAACATCTATGACTGGACACCCTCACAGGTTGTACAACCTCTCCGTGATGTCTGTGTGAAGGGGACCACCCTGTCCCCATCACCTGATTCTGGTGACTCAGCTTATTTGCCACTACATTCCTCTTACTTGGAACGTATCTGGTTGACAGCACCACCGAGTGAGCCACTGGCCACTCATGCACCTGCACTGTCAAATGGTGAAGCAGGGAGATAAGAGATCCACCATGCCTGTTGACATATGCCACTGCCATGGTGTTGTCGCTCATCAACACCATGGAGTGCACCCATCACACTGTCCTGAAACTCTTGGAGAGCTAGCAAGGCTGCCTTGAGTTCTAGGACATTGATGTAGAGGAGTCTGTTGTGTCGGTTCCACATCCCTGAAGTCAGCAGCTCCTCCAGGTATGCACCCAATTCCTCGGTCGACGCATCCATGTACAGAAGCATAGGATACTCCTATTACAAGGTTCTTGTTGTCCAGCCACTAGTCTAAATCACCTCTCACTTCCTCTGATAGGGGAATGAGAAAGGATTGAGAATCTTAAGACTGGAACCAATACTCCCTAATTCTCCACTGAGCACATGAAGGTGCCAATGATGGACCAGTTTCTCCAATGACGACAGGTTACTAACTATGACTTGCCATTGCCAGGCTGGATGCTCCCATTGAGACAAGAACAACTGTGCTACCTTCCTGAACTTGCTGCTTTCAGGGTTAGGAGTCAGACAAGGACTGGGTTTAAGAGATCCAGTAGGGCCACATACTCCCTTCCTTCATAACAAATCTAGCAAGATGCCTTTCCAATGGCTATCTGTCGATACCTGGGACCAGCAACAGGCTAAACTGAGGTGGCAATTACCCATGTGTAAACCCCCAATTTTCCCTTGGACTTACCGTATGCCTCATCTCAAGCGCTGAGTTTGACAGGTCCTTTATCTATGAGCACTGGAGGACGAGTAGCCATTTCCTCTACTGCACTACCAGGTGCAGGAGCAAGTAGCTAGAGGCTAGTAGAAGGAAAGACAGCGCCTGTGAGAGGGTGCAGGCAATACTGGCACCCAACATCAGAACCATCAAGCCAGTAGCTTTCTCATAGCAATCAACAAACCACCCATCCCTCTCCTTACTACTTTCTGCCTCAACACACTTCAGTTCTTCTGCAAAGGTGTGAAGGTGATGTCCAAAATTTATCTACCAGAGGCTTACAAGAAGCATATGTCAGCTAAATAATCATAATTGTAAAAGTTATAGACCTAATGAAATGACAAAAAATCCGAGAATTATTTTCAATGCAATTATCGAAGGCTTGCACAAAGTCTAAGGCCTATAAACAAATAAAAGACTAAGGCCTATAAGCAAATCATAAATTGCCAAAATATCCAAAAATTACTTCCAATGCAATTATTGAAGGCTTGTGCAAAGTCCAAGGCCAATAAAAAAAATCATAAATTGCCAAAGGTATGGGCTAGAGAAAAAACAATTATAGAATGTTGTAACATCTGAAAACATACTTTGGTAAAACCATTATCAGTGTCTTGCCAGCAACCTATGGTCAGAAATCAATTCATGAATTGCAACAAAAGTTTATCATAAAATGCGCCAATTACTTTATGATGGAATGCTGTAACATCTGATAATTACTTCTTAGCAAATCCATTATTGGCGGTTCGCTAGTATTTTACAGCCGGAAAACAATGGATAAATTGCCAAATGAAAAGATGTACCATAAAACAATTTAAATTTATAATGTCAAATTATCCCGAGAAATACTTTTTAAGGGAAAATTATTATCGGCGCTGCCAGTAGCCTAACTAGTAAACAAAACAATAAATGCAAATGGCATCATTTACCGACGGCTTGTCGATGACTTCGAATCAATGTAAAGAACATAATGTTAAGAACAAAATAAAACTCATCCTGAAAGATTTCAGCTTGAAGGCTACAGTATATGCATTCCAATGGTTGATTTGAAAAAAGCCTCCATTGGAAGCGAATCAAATAGCCAGAAAACAATCACAGACAGTGGCTGGTTATCAGCAGGAGTTCAGTTTCGTGTGTGGGGGCTGCCTGTAATAAAGCTACTGCCAGACCTGGTGTTGCCTCCATGGAAGGCAGGAAACAGATGATAATTGTCTGCTACGTTGTTTCAACATTCCTTTAGTGGGATGAGCTGTCACCTACACAAACTACATTGAATCATTACTTGTAAAATTTCTAATCTAAGCTGCCGTTCGATAGGAAACAGCTATGTAATTCCTTGGTAAGTTACTTAAAAAAAAATAAATAAAAAAACTACAACAACAACATTCAACACATAGTACAGGCTTTTAAAAAATTAAACACATCCTTACCCTCTTTTTCAGGAATTTAAGAGCTCTCTTATCCTTGGAGACCTTCAACAATTCAATAGTACGCTTTTCATAAGGGGCAAATCCCATCACTTCTCTAACAATATCTCGGATGAATTTATTATGTTTGGTGTTTTTCTGTGATAAAGAAAAAATCTTTCATTAGTATATAGGTATTACAACATACACATAACAAAGGAGTTATTTCAATGGTAACAAAAGCTTTAACTAAATAAAATTACATACACTTACTACTACATATTTATACTTTTTACTTACCCCCTTCCTTGAACTTGGTCTGGGTTTCCTCTTGTTCTTTGTGACACGGTGGCCTTTGTTAAGGCCAACAGCCATAGCATATCGAGGAGCCGCTTTTTTAGCCATTTTGTCTGTAAATAAAAGACTAGTTATAGAAAGATAGTTAAATTATACAAGACTGATTTGACATAGAAACAATTCATAAGGTCAAAGGCCATATATAGCACTCAGTAATAAATTCAACTTGAGCTACCATGGTTAAGTAGCCTTATCAACTTGAGCTTTCATGATTATGTAGCCTTAAAGATTGTTTTGGGGCATTAACAACTTTGGTGTCCTAACCGAGTCACCAAACCTTCCATAAGTCTGAAAACCAACCATACACTCAAGTACGGAAAAGACAGGTAAACCATGTGCTACCCCTGTTATGGTTGCACAAGACAGCTACATCTTCCAATCAGAATACATGTATAACTTTGCTGCTGGACCCATTGTTTAGGTGGGAGTCACATCTTCAGTCCACGAATGGCTGCTCTGTCTTAATGGGCTCCTACATCTACACAGAGACCAGTAAATAATGGTTGCGGAAGTAAGTAGATAGACACCTACATCTTGGGATCAGAATACAGGCAGTCACCCCCCCCCCCCCCCCCCCCCCCCCCCCCCCCCCCCCCCCCCCCACCCCCCCCCCCCCCCCCCCCCCCCCCCCCCCCCCCCCCCCCCCCCCCCCCCCCCCCCCCCCAAAAGGCAGGGGTTCTATTCCCGGCAGACACTGCTAACCAAACATCTGTGATACCAGCACTTGTAACCTGTTTAACAACGCCGCTGTTAACTGAAAATTGGTACGAAAATCCAGTTAACAGCGCCGTTAGACAAGCGCAGAAAACCGGATAGCCATTAACCAGGGGCTGCTTGTACCTGTATAACTCTACCGCTGGTCCCCTTGTTCAAGTGGAGAGTCACATTTTAATACCTAAACTCCAAGAATAGCTGCTTGATTAAATAGGTACCGACACATCTACAGCCAGTACAGTGCATACTCAGGTATCTCTAGTTGTTGCTCACAGAGAGAGTAAGAAGGAAGAATGAACAGAAACCAGTCGTTTGATCATTCAGGTCAGCCTGACACTCTAGGAACTCCAGCGACATGCTTACTATCCGAGAGGATCTAGGCCCTTAAACAACATGCAAATTGTGCCTCTGAAATGCCAGGAATGAAACCATGCCCAACCTTTTTACTAATACCAGAAACACATACACTTACCTGAAACATTAATTTGTCCAAAAGAACAGATGTCTATAACACATACTTATGCATGTCATTACAGGTGTCAACTTTCTTGATACAAGTGGTTGGATCCTACTTGGCAACATACACAGCTCACAACAGGCACAGAAACTCTTATTCTGACAACCAGATGATCCCTAAGCAAAGAAACAAAAGCTTATGGGCGGGGATACCTCAGAATGTGTAGCTGATGAAGCGTGGGCCACAGGGAAATTCTCATTCGGCACCTTGACGAAGAGTCTGGTTGTTAGGATAAAAGCTTCCGTGCCTGGTGTGCTGTTATTACTGGCCAATGCATAAGTAGGTGTTAAAAACACCTTTTCTTTTGGACTATTTGATGTTTCAGGTGATTATATATCTGGTAGTAGTCATTAAGTTGGACAGTTTCATTCCTGGTACTTTTAGAGTAATGCAACCTTCTATCTATACAAGGGTGCAGGGACTAGCTGGGGCCCACTAGTACCTGATCTGGTAACTGATCACATTCCTCTTCCGCAGATTATATCTAGCTGACAGCTTGGCAAATTGAATCCAGGTAACAAATAATCACAGATAAAAAATCGCATGAAAAAAAGGCACATTAATCTATGGGAGTCTGTAATACAGTCTCAGAATTTATGGCAGCCTGTAATAAAGTCACAGAAACAAGTCATAACTTTGGCTAGGAATGAAAGTCAGGTAAACAAATAAAAATATTCAAATTAGTCAGAATTATAATCATATACCTTGAACAATTCAAATAATAGAACAGAAAATATTTTGAATCAGTTATAAACTAGCGATACATGACTTGAACATATTCACAACACTACCTTTATATGACTTGAAAAAAGATCAAGCTTTGTTCAATATCTCAAGCACAGTACTATAATCAAACAAAAATCATTTTCCAAACTGGAAAGTAACCCACGTCTAATATAATGGGGTAACTCCCATGAGAAGTCAAAGCCAGGTTAAATATGGTAGATCCCATTTTTAAGCAAGGTTAGGTTATGGTAAGTCTGCTTAAGTCATATTCCCTCTGAAATGCCTACTGGGTCTATGGTAGCCCTGACCCTACTCTTCATTCATTCCCCCCCCTGATCCACAGCTTCCAGTCACGTTAGTGGAGTTCCCGATTGGATTTTCCATTTCACAGTGTATTATGGGTATGGATAGTTAGTATTTAAAAGATTTTTTGTTATTTGTACCAGGATCCACAATACTGAAACCTGATTGGTTCTTTAAAGCTCACCAAATATGATTTTGGAATTCAGGCATAACTGGAAAAATCCAGCTTCAATTCAATGTACTATATAGGCTTGTCAACCCTCCAGGATTATACAGGGATTCTCCCGTATTCCTGTATTTTTTTTTCTGTCTCCCGAAATAGCTTCAATGCCTCGAGGAATTTTAGAAAAAAGGCAAAACCTAAAAAATCTCTGCTTCTGTACGCAGATAAGGTAAACGATCAGGCTGCAACACACTTTGTCAATCTAATGCGTTGCAAATACTTCCAGTAAATGCATTTGAACGCGCTGCCATCAGCGTCAGTGAGAGTTGTGCCCCCCCCCACTCCAGCCTAACTCCTCTTCTTTCGAGGGACCAGAATAAGGACTGGAAGCAACGCCCTTGGAACCATAGACAAGAAAAAGAACCTGGGTTCGAACTCCTGGGGCTCCCAAGACTTTTGGGATAGCCTCCAGGTTCCCGTTCCTTCCCAAGTACAGGACGGTTGTCAGGAGAGAGGGAAATAAAAAGGAAGAGGTGAGGTTAGTCCCTTGGTGTGGTGGGAGGTGCCTTACCCCTATCACAGGTAGTCTTCTTAAGTCTTTCCTCTTCCCGGCAAACTTCCCCCACTGTGTCATAAACCTACAGAACACTGCACACACAAAAATTTGTTACACTCACGGCCCCGCCATGATGGGCAAAGGGCGTGAGGATCGATCCATCAAGGTGCAGAAACTGCCGCACCTCCTACCCTCTACCCCAGGGCACTGCCAAGGACAGGGGACACAGACTTGCAATTCATGGGTTTGCATGATTCCGTATATCACAAACACATTATCACAACAACATATTACATATAAAGAAACAACAAAGAAAAATCCCACCGGGATTGAAGGAAAACAGCAGTAAACAGTCAGGCAGAGAGCAGTGGAGAACACATCTATCCGCAGCAACAGCTGAAAGCAAACTGGAATATTTACATCCTGTCGGAGAGACTACCAATGACCAGACCGGTAGTTAGCTAGCTACTGAACAGGCTTGTTAAAGAATTGCAGTTGTGTCCAGGCTACGCCTAAGGCAATTTCTATAGTAAAGGACCTAGGGTTTGTATATCGCATAGGAATAAACAATAGTTACCTATATCCACACCAATTACTAACTAGGTAAAACATCACTGACTACCAACCCTTATCACACTGGACGGGTCTTATTCACTCTATATTTAATTGGTGAAACAAGAATACAATCACAACTCTAAGCATACCATTCAAAAGATTGAAGTTTCGTCTAAATAATGTGATATATGAAAGCCCCATACGAACTAAAATAAGCATGTGACGCTCTTCGTAAAATGATATTGTTATGTTACAATAAAGTTTCATACATACTTACCTGGCAGATATATACATAGCTAAGACTCCGTCGTCCCCGACAGAAATTCAAATTTCGCGCCACTCGCTACAGGTAGGTCAGGTGATCTACCGGCCTGCCCTGGGCGGCAGGACTAGGAACCATCCCCGTTTTCTATCATATTTTCTCTCTTCCACCTGTCTCCTGCGGGGAGGCTGGGTGGGTCTTTAATTGTATATATCTGCCAGGTAAGTATGTATGAAACTTTATTGTAACATAACAATATCATTTTCATACAATCAACTTCCCTGTCAGATATATACATAGCTGATTGGCACCCTTCGGTGGAGGGTGTAAAGACAGCTACTATGTGGAATAGACAGGTAAACAAAAAACATATGTTGTAGTATAAATAAAACCTTGGTTCCTACCTGATAGGTGGTAGACTTCGTGGGTGTTTGCCCAGTAGTCTGCATCACCTCAAGAAACTTTAGCGAGATATATGATCTATGGCCAAGTTAGTTCTTGAGGGTCTGCCGATGGGTCTTTATCCGCTTACTCGGCAGAGCCTGAAAGGACTTTGTCAACTGGGTGCTGATCCACTTATATGACAATACACCTTATGAAGGAGCACACAAACCAATCCCGACCACCTGATCCTAACCATATGTTAGACTAAGGATTGTTTCCGAGTTATCCCCGAACTCTTCACAACAACCGTAACTCAAAAACCACTACGCACACATACATAATTTCTAAAAAAAAAAAAATTATACTCATCTAATTAGATATGACAAGATTCTCTTACTGAACAACATAGACGGCCGCCCGTGCTAAACCAAGTCTCCATTGTTCGAAGAGACTCCAGACCATAACCAAAAAGAAGAAATGTATATACTTTTAAGGATTGGTGTCGGCTCCCGTACCCAGAATCGTATCCGCCGATACGAAAGGACCCAGAGAAAAAAAAACTTCTCATAGTCACACGAACGTCTTTCAAGTAATGAGATGCAAATACTGAGTTGCATCTCCAAAATGTCGTATCTATGATGTTTTTAAGCGACATATTCTTATGAAACGACGAGAGACGTCGCTACTGCTCTCACTTCATGAGCTTTAACTTTCAACAGTCGTAAACTGTTCGTCAGAACAGACCTTATGCGCGTCTGTAATGACGTTCCTCACAAAGAATGCCAGAGCATTCTTGGACATCAGTCTTGTGGGGGTGGGGTCTTTTACCGCGCACCAAAGACCTTGTCTAGAGCCTCCCTCTGATGCTTTTCTCTGAATGTAGAACTTTAGAGCTCTTACAGGGCATAGAGATCTTTCGCTTCTCTTCCTACGAGACTCGATATGCCTTTGACTTCGAATGACTTACGCCAGGGATTCGAGGGATTCTCATTCTTTTAGCTAAAAACAGGGTCTTAAACGAGCAAATAGCTGAGTCTCCCTTGAAACCTACTTTATCTTGCAGAGCATGTAATTCACTAACTCTCTTTGCCGTAGCTAAAGATAATAGGAATAGGCATTTTCTGGTGATGTCTCGAAACGAAGCCAGATGAGGAGGTTCGAATCTTTCAGATGAAAGAAACTTGAGAACCACGTCTAGGTTCAGTTCGGAGGGGACGGTTCCTTCGACTTTGAAGTCTCAAAGGACCTTATGAGATCGTGGAGATCTTTATTATCTGCCAGATCTAATCTCTATTCCTGAAGACAGCCGAGAGCATACTTCTGTATCCCTTTATTGTGGATACAGCTAGATGAGATGCTCTCTCAGGAATAGAAGGAAATCAGCAATTTCCGCTATAGAGTAGTGGAGGAGGACAACTTCTTAGTTCTCACACCTTCTAAAAACCTCCCACTTCGACTGATAACTACGTAGTGGAGGTTCTTCGTGCTCTCGCGATGCGCTTGCAACTTCGCGAGAAAACCCTCTCGCTCTGACGAGCCTTTCGATAGTCGAAAAGGCAGTCAGCGCGAGAGCGGGGAGGTTTTGATGATACCTCTTGAAGTGTGCTGTCTGAGAAGATCCATCCTTCTTGGTAGGGATCTTGGAAAGTCTACGATCCACTCTACCACCTCCGTGAACCAATCTTGGGCCGGCCAAAAGGGGGCTATCAATGTCATCCTCATCTCCTTTGACGCCACAAACTTTTTTGTTTTTTAGTACTAGTCCCAGGATTTTGAATGGAGGAAAAGCATAGACGTCTACGCGAGACCAATCTAGCAGGAAGGCGTCTACCATAAGAGCTCTTGGATCTTCCACGACCGAGCAAAAGACTGCCAGCCTTTTGGAAATGAATGTGGCGAAGAGATCCACATGAGGTGTCCCCAACAGCGACCAGAGATCTTAGACACCTCCTCGTGTAGGGTCCACTCTGTATGAAGGACCTGGTTCCTCCTGCTGAGTCTGTCCGCCTTCACATTCTTTACTCCCTGAACGAACCTTGTCAGAAGGGAGATGTTCCTGTGAGACGTCCAAAGCAAAAGGTCTCTCGTCAGTTCGTAAAGGAACGAGGAGTGAGTCCCTCCCTCGTTTCGAATGTAGGCAAGTGCGGTGGTGTTGTCCACGTTTACTTGCACTACTTTGTTCGACACCAGAGGTTCTAGACTCTTCAAGCCAGATGCACGGCGAAGAGCTCTTTGCAGTTTATGTGCCAAGCCACCTGCGCTGGTTCCCAGGTGCCTGACACCTCCTTCGAGCCTAATGTTGCTCCCCAACCTTTCTCCGACGCGTCGAAGTACAACACTAGGTCTGGGTTCTGTGTCTTAGAGAGATCCCTTTGTTCTCTTCCAGAGGGGCAACAACCACCATTCCAGGTGCTGTCTTATCTCCACTGGAATGGGAAAGGCGTCCGAAAGTTGTCCAGTTTTCCAACTCCAAGACTTCTTGAGGAAGAATTGAAGCGGACGTAAATGAAGTCTTCCTAGCGGGAAGAAAAACTCTTCGAGCGAGGAAAGGGTCCCTAGAAGGCTCAACCATTCCCTCGCCGACGTATGTTCCTTCCTTAAGAAGAGAGAGACTATCTGCAAACCTTTTGCGATTCTCTCTTGCGAAGGAAATACTCGAAAACCCCGAGAATCCATCCGAATCCCAGATAGATAAGTTCTGTCTGGGGGTCAGCTGCGACTTCTCGAGGTTCACGAGCAATCCCAACGCTTTGATCAGATCTAAAGTTAACGTCAGGTCCTCAAGCACTGTCTCTCTGATCTGGCCCCTGATGAGCCAGTCGTCCAGATACAGAGAGATATTTACTCCTTTGAGGTGAAGAAACCTCGCCACATTCTTCATCAGGCTTGTGAAGACCTGAGGAGCTGTGGACAGGCCGAAACACAAGGCTCTGAACTGAAAGATCCTTCCCCCCCGTCATGAAACTGAGGTACTTCTTCGATGAAGGGTGGATCGGGACGTGAAAATAGGCGTCCTGGAGATCTAGAGACACCATCCAATCTCCTTGTCGCAATGACGCAAGGACTGAAGCAGAAGTCTCCATCGAGAACTTCTCCTTCCGAACAAATTTGTTTCAGAGCTGACGTCTAGTACTGGTCTCCAGCCTCCCGAGGCCTTCGCAACCAGAAAAAGGCGATTGTCAAAACCCCGAGAAGTTTTGATCCAGTAACTAGTTCTATCGCTCTGTGCCCACATTTGTTCCACCATCGATCGAAGAGTATCCCTCAGCACAGGATCCTTGTACTTGGCTGTTAGTTCCCGTGGTATTGACGTTAGGAGGGGAGGAGTGTTCAGGAAAGGGATACGATATCCTTCCTTATTACAGACAATGATGACGCGTCTGCGTTTATAAGTGTCAGGCCTCCACAAATCCCAGGAGCCTGGCACCTACTGGTGCTTGGAGGAGAGAAGCTTCACTTTCCCTTTTTAAAGGGACGAAAGGCAGACCTACCTCTCTTCTCAGGAGCCTTCCTTCTTGCGGGAGGTCTGGAGGTAGGGCCACCTCGAAAGGGCCTGAACCGATGTACTCGGTCCTTTCTTGTCAGGTGTAGAAGCAGGCTTCTTCTTCCTTGCTGACTGCGTCAGAAGGTCCTGAGCGCCTTCTCAGTTAATGAATGAGCAATGTCCTTCACCAACGAGAAGGGAACAAAAAGTCAGACAAAGGCGAATACAGCAGCGCTGCCTCTGAGCGTGGGAGACTGCCTTGGTTAAAAAGGCACCATATACCGTCCTCTTTTTTAGAAGGACCTGCTCCAAACAAAGAGGAGATTTCAAACGAGCCATCCTGCACCGCTTTGTCTATACAAAGACAATATGCACAAAAGGGCTTCTGGTTTGATTCTTCAGAATCATGGGCTTTCTTGGACATCACCCCAAGGGACCAATCTAAGAAGTTGAAAACTTCCAATACATGAAAGAGTCCCTGAGGAGATGGTCCAGTTCAGAAATGACATAATACGTGCCGAGTTCAGACCTTGTCGACGTGAAGCGTCAACTAAGGTCGAAAAGTCTGCTTCTGACGTAGACGGAAGAGCAATACCCATATTCTCTCCCGTCTGATACCAAAATGCCTCTTTTACCAGCTAGTCTCGCTGGAGGCATGCAGAAGACCGTTCTTACTAAGTCCTTCTTAGACTTCATCCAAGAGTCTAAGGATTGTAGAGCCCTCTTCATTGAAATGGTGGGCTTTATTTTGAGAAAAGACGAAGACTTCTTCGTCTTAGCACTCGAAAACAGAGCGCGCGGAGAAGGAGGAGCGGCAGGAGTCAATTAGTCTCCATACTCCTCTAGAAGCAAGGCAGTCAAAACTTTATAGTCGACAGTCCTTCTCTTCCTTGATATTCTTCGTCCGAGTTTACTTCTAACTCGGGATCTAAATGAGTCTCCGCTCCCAACTCTGTATGTTCTTCCTCTGGAGGAGACAAAAACTCCTAATAGGAGAGGGGCTAAGGGAATGATATTCCTTCTCTTCCCGCTTGATAGCCCTGGAAGGCGCCCAAAAGCTCAGGCTTCTCTCCATAAACAGAAGACGCTTCCCGCTTGGATGACGCTTCTCGTCCGCCAAGCGTCCTGGCTGACGCCTCCCGCGTACTTGGCTGCTGACGTCTGGATGACGCCTCGCGCCTGGAAGACGCTCCGCTCTCAAAGGCGTCCTAAACTGGCGCCAAAATATTGGTTGGAGCTTCGCGTCTACCATCAGCTTTCAAAGACCTTCATGTCTAAAAGACGTCTCACGTCTCTCTGGCGTTACGTATCTTTCGTAAGCTACCGATCTCGCTCTCGAACCCGAAGCTTCTGTGATATGTTTAGAAGCTTCACGTCTGCATGACGCTTCTCGCTTAGCAGGGGAGAGAGGACGAGACTTCTTGATTGGAAGCGCAACGTCCTCCTACGAGGCGCTAAAACTCCCACCAGAGAGGCCAGTTGTTCTTGTACTGCCATGATAATCTTCCTTGAAGCTTCTCCACGTCAACTGCATGAGCACCTTTCGTCATCAATCGGGGGAGAAGTAGGAAAGGGTACTTCTGCGTCCTCGTCGGGTGACGCTGACGCCACCTTCGCCTTCTTAATAGAAGAGGGAGCGTCATCTGAGAAACGCTCTGGGCTCGAATCAATTTCGGGTTCTTCAAAATGACGTTTCAGAGGCCTCGATAAATCCGACTCCTTCCACCCTCGTTTAGGTGAGGGAGAGGGAGGATGAGAAACACTCACGAAGGACGCTTTTTCTAAAGCGCCCTTGAGCAGCCTGCCACGAAACAGAGCTTGCTGAAGGGACGTCGACCGTTTGGGATTCCCCACGACCTCCTTAAGGCTTTCGACTTTCCTTCTCCTCTGGGCATGGGAGCTTGGAAGAGGTCTAGGCCTGGGAGCGTCGCAGGGACGATCAAACGCCCCCTCCACAACACTGGGAGAACTCACTTCACTGTAATGCTCACTTTCACTAGCCTTACCTTGTAAGTCCGCCATTTTGGACTTCATGTCTCGAATAGTAGCTTTCAGATCGGCGATTTCCGAGGCCAATTCCGAAAGTACACTTTGTGAATTAGACACATAGGGAGAATCTAAATCATTAGGATTAGAATAATTATCAGTAAAAGGCTCAATAGGCCTTGAACTCACACCTTTCAGACGTCTAACCCTATCCCTCTCTAACTTCTTCAAATAAGAAGTTAAAGTCTTCCACTCTTCTGCATTTAATCCCTCGCATTCATGACAAGTATTATTAGCAACAACTGAAACCCCCTACATTTACGACATACAGTGTGAGGATCAACCGAAGCTTTCGGTATCCTCACCCTGCAGCCTACATTCACACACATTCTCACACTCACATTTGAATCAGACATACTGAGAAAAATCCAAAAAGCAATTCCAAAAACAGTCCACAGTAGCGAATGCCAAAAACACGATCCAGATACGTCACCAAAAAGCCGAGAAACGATGATCAAAGGATGAAATAAGAATCTAAGTCAGGAGGTAATAGCAACAATGTTGATACCACCGGCGACAGAGAAAATATGATAGAAAACGGGGATGGTTCCTAGTCCTGCCGCCCAGGGCAGGCCGGTAGATCACCTGACCTACCTGTAGCGAGTGGCGCGAAATTTGAATTTCTGTCAGGGACGACGGAGTCTTAGCTATGTATATATCTGACAGGTAAGTTTATTGTATGAAAATATGTTTTCAAGGCAATTTTGAAATCCAATATGGCGGCTACTGTGTGGATGGCAGGGTCTGATCAGTGATGGACACCATCTTTCCCAGCACTCATTTGAACAATGTTAGCATAAATATGTAACATTTATCGATCTTACTCAAGATTGCAGTTGTATTCAGCACAATAAAACATTTTGTTGCATATATTAGTGAGAGTATAAAACTTGTTATTCCCGGGGTCATGGTTTGAAATGACAATTTGTCCAAAATTGCATTTTTCCTAACTATACAAACCTGAGGTCCTTTTACAATAGGAAGGTACTAGCGGCAGCTGGATAGGTCGTAAGCTTTCGAACAAGGGGTTCGGTAGTTAACTGCTTGTCCGACAGGCGCGCGCGCGCGACTGGGAGGTAAACAAATCACTTTTGCTTTTGGCCCAAGCAAAAACTGCAGAGTGAGGGGTGGCATGAGGTGGGGCTATGTGTAAAAGGACCTCAGGTTTGTATAGTTAGGAAAAATGCAATTTTGGACAAATTGTCATTTGTTCCGACACGGCATACAAACCTTCGGTCCTTTTACAATAGGAAGACTCACTTCTTGGTGGGAGGAATCTGAGTCTTTTGTGAACAGACTGGTGTTCGCCCAACCTTAGGAAGTCTCCCTGGTCGTAAGAGCGAGGGAGGGATCCAAGCCTCTGTCGATGATCGGGGTGGGGTGCACCGCAGGATCAATGGTCAGACCTCTGGACCGAAGTACTAAGAGAGAGGCATGCGTATCTCTTCGTACCAGCAATGTAAGAACTTGTTCCTGTACAGGAGCAAATATAAAGTCATGGGTTTGACTCTTGTAGGCATCCACTTCACCCCCCTTGTAGAAGGAAGTGGTGGATATTCTGCTCCTATCCCTAGTGAAAGGGATATGGATGGGGCTCTGTCATATAGCTCACCTGCATCTCGTCCTCATCCAGCGTAGTGACGACCATAGGCCCTCTGCCCACAGGTAGAGGGGGAGGGGGAGAAAAGATGAAAAGAGAGCCAGTCACTCACTCACTCACACATCCCATCCACACAGTCACACCAGGACTCGATGCTGTTCAGCCTGCGAGGGTCTGGGTTAGCTACACAACTTGTTGAGCAGCCACCACGGGTCCCAAGGAAAAGGTATCCAAGGACCTGTGGGCAATATACCCGAAGGTAGAAGGACGTAAAGGTAGTCTGGTTAGACCAGACCCCTGCCTTCAGGACCTGCGCCACGGAGAAGTTCTTACGAAACGCCAACGAGGGGCCAATACTTCTGACTTCGTGAGCTCTCGGACGGGACGTACGGATGTCGTCACTACCATCAGCCTCATACGCCCTCCTGATGACCTCACGCAGCCAGAATGAAAGAGTGTTCTTGGATACTTCTTTCTTGGTGACCCCGGTGCTAACGAAGAGGCGTCGACACTCAGGCCTGAGGTGCCGAGTTCTCTTCAGATAGCGCCGTAGCGCCCTCACAGGACAAAGCAGCATCTCATCCGCATCATTATCGGTGAAGTCCAATAGGGAGGGAATCGTGAATGACTCGACAACCTGTAGTCAGGGACCGACGGTCTTTCGAGTCTTCGGCAACGAAGAACATTTGGGACGAAAACGAAGCGTCACGGATCACCCATCCCCAATGGAGTGTCGTACAATCATAGGAAAGGGACCATGAAAGTTCCACCCGACTACTCTTCGACCGATGCCAGGGGCCAGCAGGAAGAAGAGGGTCTTGAGGGGTCAGATCCTGTCTGGACGACTCTCCGGAGTGGCCGAACGGTGTTTTCGAGTCAGACACCTAAGGACGGAGAGTCAAACGTCCCACGGCAGGGGGCCTGAGTTAACCCGTGGGTGGGCAAGAAAAACCTTTCGAAGCTCCATCATAAGCAAGGAGAGCGCGAACCGGAAGTTCGAGATGTCCAACCCCCTCAGTCCTCAGGTACGAGGCGCCAAGGCTGGCTCCTGTATCCTTTGACCTAGTGGGGGGACTGAGAGGAGCTTCTCTCGCGGCGAAGAAAAACCGAGGAAATCCACTACCTGCTGAAGAGTGGGGCTCTGAGAGGAGATAGACCCAGTCTACGGACACCAACCACAGGAAGACGGCGGGCCCACTTCCCACCTGGTACACAGATCTGCAGAGGGACTGACGGACCTTTCCAGCCCATTCTCAGGTTGACTGCGCTACGAGATAAAAGCCTATCGTTCGCAGCAAGAGATGTGGGGATAACAGCCAGCCGTGAACGACGTAGGGGACTGGACTGCTCTGGTGGTACGCCGCGACGTGTGGGGGCACAAGAAGGTCTCCTGGGCCAAGGGAGGAAGAATCTTCTCGGTTATCCCGGCGAGAAGAAGCCAGCAGGTCCGGATACCAAATGGCCTTGCGGGCCATTGTGGGAGCCAACCAGGATATATGAGATTCACAGGTGACCAGCGGGCTCGACTGATCACCTTGCGACAATCAGGCCTGAACGGGGGAAAGGCATAGGCGAAGAAGAGGTTGGGATCCCACGGGTGGATTGAAGAGCGGTCCTATGCAGATGCCCATGGGGTCCCGGCCCAACCGGTACGAAAGAAGAACAGATTGAGGGAAGAACACCCGGGAGTTCCTGGTTGACGCCGGGTGGCACGAAACAGATCCACGACTGGTCGAACCCCCACAGGTCGAAGAGCCTTTCCGCACCAAGTCCTGGTGTTAGAGACCAATTCGGTCCCTATCACCTGATTCCCGCCCCCCCCCAGACGGCCTTGGATGAGCGTAGTCTTGATTACTACATTCCCTTCCTTACCTGGAATGTAGCGTGCCTAGACAGCTCTATTGGAGTGTGCCTGAGCCAATCCCGTGGCACCTGCCGAGGTCAACTGGTACAAACGGGAGGAGGACACCTAGGCCCCCTGTTATTGTAGGACGTAAGCCACCACCGTGGTGTTGTCGCACATCAAAACACCACTGAGTGGTCCCATCAAGCTGGTCTGAAACTCTTGGAGAGCGGAGGGAACGCTGCCCTTGAGTTTCCAGTACATTGATGTGGAAGGTGGCGGCGTTCGGGTTTTTTTTTCTAGTTACCCACACTCCTGAAAGTCAGGCAACTCCTACCCCCAGGTGTGCTGCCCCATCCCTCGGTCGATGCGTCAGAGAAACCAGCTGCATGTCCGGGGGGGGAGTGCGTAGAGGCACTCTCCTCCTTAAGAGGTTCTGTCGGTCCAAGACCACCAGGGGCTAGGTCCTCGCCTCAACCTCCTGTGTCAGTGACACTCCGAAAAAGCTTTGGGGGATCGTCGCCATGCGACCAACTCCTCCTTTAGTCTTTCCAACGGAAGAGACCGGCAGGTGAAGACGCCCGTTGGAGGGACTTAACTTCTCGGAAGTGACGACAAAGGTAGTCCGATCCACGACTTGCGCCATCGACTGAGGTTACCTGTTCCTCGGCCGAGGACAGGAAACTGGGATTGGCTGCCTCCCTGAATCTGACCTGATCCGCCGGAGTCTGCGGGGAAGACTCGCCCCTGCCTACCGTGGCTCGATCAGCATACCCCAGGGGTACTTCATCCTTCGCTTGTGGGGCTCGAGATCGGACTTTCTCGAAGTTCACCACGATCCCCAGATCGCGACAAGAACTCGAGCAGTCGATCCCACGTTACCTGTCAGCCAAACTGCGAGCGGAGGGGAGCTAGCCAGGGTTACTAAACCAATCGTCGAGATACCTCATCAGACGTTATCCCGTGGGCGAATTGGGGCCCAAGCAGGACACCAGAAGTGCAACACTCGCCGATGAACAAACCTGTGGGGCGGTTGAGAGGACCGAAAGCACAGTGCCCTGAACTGGTTACACCAGGTCCCGTCGACGGATGAAGCGGAGGTACTTTCTGGAGGACTGATGATAATGGGTATTTGGAAATACGCATTCCTTCAAGTCCACTGAAAGCATGAAAATCGTTTCTCCCGGGTAGATGGAGTCGGAGCACTGAGGAGTGCCGTCTCCCATCGTGTGAAAACCGGGTTCTGGCGAAACAAAAACCGGTCTTTCAGGGGAGAGAAGATCTTATAACCACCGGGGCCAGGCCTCCCAATAGACTTTTCCACCAGGAAGAGTCGACTGGGTAAAAGCCCGGTGACTGATAAGTGGACGCTATTCTACAGATCTCTTGCTCAGCATGGTCTGATTATCCTGTCTCAGTGCTACGTCCTTCGAATGACCGGAACGTACGACTGCTTGTTGGGACACGGGTTGGAGGTGGGAGGGGTGGCCGAGATTCGCAAGTGCGGGGTAATAGATATCCCTTCCCGAAGGACATGCTTACAATTCCAGGTCTCGGCGCCGTTAGCGCTGCCAAGTTGACCCAATGGCTGGCCAGGGCACCCCTCACCCCAACCTTCCGGCAGCAGGTTGAGGGGGAACGGCCGCCCTAGTCCCTGTTTCCCCCACTTTTCCCCCCTTTCTTCGACTTCTTCCCAGAGCCTCCAACGGGATGGAGGAGGGGCGTTAGGATGGGCTGGTTGACGGGATCCCCTGCTAGATTAAGACAGACGAAGAAGGACAGAGTCCATTCCACCCCGGGGCTTCGACGCTAGCAACGTCTTAGCACGCCGAGGAAGCGCTAGCCGAAAGCTCTTAGACTCTTGGCCGGCAGTCCGAGCGGCTGCCCAGAACGCCTTTCGAGGACTGATGGTCGAACCAAGACGGTCAACTGTCAATCAGTGGCGCCGTTGGTTCCGTCCACCGCAGAGTTCCACCATCATCCTCCTGGGAAGGAGGAGAGCGGAACTCCGTAAAGGCTTCCGTTGCGACAGTCCCAACGCCGACCTCACGCCCGGCCGCCCTGGAAAACAAACCCGAGTAAAGGACAGCGTCCCTTCGTCGGAGGGAGAAACCAAGGTTGGCCCACAGGTTCACCGTCTGGTGGGCAAGGAAGGTAGATGGCTCTTCCCCTTCCCCCAGGACTGGCTAAAGCGTCTCCTTGCAAGGCCGAGTCATCTTCGGGAGAAAGAAATCCCACCCGGCAGTTGGCTGCGGGACCTTAGTAGATAACTGTGAGGGACCACAAGATATAGCCAGGAGAACGGCCTGGAAAGATGCCATGGCGGTTAGATTTCCAGCCGAGTGCCTCTTGCCTGCGAGAAACCAACTGGTTATCGGGACAGGAAGCCTGTTGGCAGGAGGACACCACCCCCCCCCCCGTGGAGTCAGCCTAGCTAAACTACCAGAGGGTTCACCTGATTTGGCCGGCATAGGGTCCTCCCAGATGGCACGTAAAAAAACAGCCGCTGTCGTAGCAGAGGAGGTGGAAGCAGCTTGCTAGACCATGCCAGACTTGATGCGGAACGTCTTGTCCAGGAGACAAGCCCCCGATTTCAAACCTGGTCCAGCACTGAGTCCGCAAGCTACCGAAACGCCGTGGCAAAAACCCACCGTCGGTCTTGGGTTCCCTACTTCGGGTCCCCAGAAACGACTCCCGAGGACCGGGAGCGTCGGCTCGGATGGTGGGAGGGGCGGGGCGATCCTTACCCCGCTAGGTCGTTGTGCTGACGAATCAGCGCAATAACCTCGGCAAAGTTCCTCTAGGATCTTCAGGAGGTGACTGCATTCCTGCGGAGTCCGGGATCCGTCCAGTTCCCTCAAACAGGGCAGCACCTCCTCCGATGACCCATACCTCACCCCTCAAAGGAGAGCAGCAAAGCGACCAGCCCCCTCTAGGCTCCCCTCCAACCACCCGTGCGTACGACCTGGCTGGTCCGCAGGACCGAGGGCCTGGTGAGTTACGACGATACGTGGTCGGGATTCCTGAGGGGCGCACCCCTCACGATTCACTCCTCAATACCTCGCCCCTCCCTAGGTGTAACCCGAGGAGGTTGAAGGTATGGGAGAGGAAGACCTTCCGACGCTCTCCTCGATCGCTGGGCAGAAAACCCGCGGGCTTGGAGGGACTGCAAGGCGATCGCAAACCCGCCCAGTGCGGGGCGATCGAGCTTGCCAGAACCTAGTCGAGCCGTTCTCGCTGTGGAGAACGGCTTGGGACCGAGAACAGCGGCCCCGGTTCTCGGTGTGTCAGAGGAGCTGGGTGGGCTGGTCGCCCGTACCCGATCCGACATCTATCTGTGAGAGCTGACGGTCAGGCGACCGGGCGAAGCTCCCACTGTCACGGTGGTGAGATCGGTGCGTATCCTCACGGTTGCGGTCAGTTCGCTAGGTACCAGACCGCGGCTGGTTGCCGGCGCAAACGAGGGGGGACCTCGTCCCAGCCTCAGCCCGTGGTCCGGTCATGGACCAGTCACGTATTTCCGCCCAGGGGGTAGCCAGCTGCTCCGCCAGCGGGAGGAGAGCGAGAGCTGGCCATGGATGAGAGTTCGCATTTTGCGAGCGGTCCTGTCACCAGTCTTCCGCTCCGTGCCATGAAACCATGACGCTGGAGCGGACTCCAGAGGTCTGGTTCCATGGCCTTGCCACGGTCGATGGTCAGTAGGCGGATCCGTACACGCGGTTACCTCTCGCGAAACGACGCTGGCCGGAGACCGGACCCGACCTGCTGCGTTGGCAGATAACCACGGACAGCAGGAGGAGGAACGTGCCACCGGTGTTAGCCGGCACCCCCTCTTGGTCCCCGTCAGTTCTTCTTCCTTTGCGGGAGAAAGAGGACAGGGTAATTGCTCCCCGAAGGAGCAGGGCGACCAGCGGAAGAAACCCCCCGTCTCACCAAGAGCGGAGGACGGGCCCTTAGAAGTTCCCGAAGGAGACTTCTTTTAGGGGGGGAGGGGGGGGGGGGCGAACCGTCTTCTTTCCTTTTAGGCGGGGGAGCCTTCAGAAAGAAACAAGGGGAAGGGAAGAGGCGGGCAGAACGGACGACGACGACGAAGAAAGACGATAGAAGACGACGACGACACCTTCCCTCCTCTTCTTCCTTATTCTTCCGTCAACCTCCCTCAGGACCGGACGTTCAGATCTGTCATCCAGGACGGACAGCAGGGGGCTGCTGTTGGGAAGCAAAGCAAACAAAAGGGCCCTGGACGTAACCTGTTACGAACAGGACCAGCATAGGGGGAGCCAGCGGTCGCCAGGAAAACAAACAAACAACATCCAGCAGAGGTGCGAGCATCACCAGGGAACGGCAGACGATAACAGGAAGGAGGCAGTTACAGGAGGGACAGCAGCGGTGTGGGTCACGGGCAGGATACGGGCAGACTGTGGGTGGGCGGTCCAGATGGGCGAAACCAGCGGCACAGGGACGGTCCTAGGTACCGGGTGGGGAGGTCCCAGGGGCCGAGCTCCATTCGGGACACCATGGAAGTCCGGGTACCGCGGCAGCACAGGGCAAAACCCCAAGGTGGCGGGCATCACACTAACCCCCGAGCACGGCGACTACGGCCCCTGCACCGATGTAGTGGGTGTTTACAGAGGACCGCCGTGCTGGGTGGGGGGGTAAACCACCAGGGAGGAGGTGAAGCGCTAAAGACCGGGGTTGTTTACGGGGTAAGGGTCGGTGGTGGGGTTACGTGACCAGTTGCATGGTTGACCGCCACGGAGACAGCGAGATGATAGAGCAGCCCCTGGACACGCGGGCACGCCCCTGCAGCCCCAACGATGCCCACTACCTGTCCGAGGTCATCCTTCGCGGCAACCGCCAAACGAGGAGGCAAAAGTGAGGGTGATTAGAACGGTATCCTCTTAACACCCGCTCGCGCGAAGAGAACGGATAGAGCGGTACCCGATGGACCCGAGTACAAACTCTACGTCAGGGTATCTAGGCGGCCCCTCCTCCACACTCGACCACAGTCAGGGAGAGGAGAAGGATCCATAGACACCCCAACCCCCCGAAGGGGAAGGCGCGAGACGTGGAAGTTGAGCGGGCGGCAGGAAAGAAGACGAAGTGTCCGTCACCAAAGGAGTCGCGGGGAGAGCTTTCCGACGACTCCTTTGCAGGCCTTCGCTTCTTCCTGCCCTCATACAAGTCCACTGGCGCCTCCGACCAATCATTACATACATCACAGGGCTCGGCTCGGGTGCATTCGCGCCCCCGACACCGAGCACACAAATATGAGGGTCAATCTCCGGGAACGATCGGAACTTCCCACATTTACGCCCTTCGATACCCGGGCAAAGTCTCCGTGGGGTAGCGAGGCGAGGAGATTCCATCATAAATAGATAATTGATTGAAGCAATTAATATGAAAAGAGAGAATGATTGTACTTACAATAACTCTTTCATACCACAATTACAACCAAATACTCAGAAAGCAACGACGAGAAGCGGGCAGAGAGAGCGTCGAACACACACGTCCATCCACTGTGAGGCCGAAAGCAAAAGTGATTTGTTTACCTCCCAGTCGCGCGCGCGCGCCTGTCGGACAAGCAGTTAACTACCGAACCCCTTGTTCGAAAGCTTACGACCTATCCAGCTGCCGCTAGTACCTTCCTATTGTAAAAGGACCGAAGGTTTGTATGCCGTGTCGGAACAAATGAATTAATTTTTACCTTGTAATCGGTGGTTTTTATCCTTACTGTCATCACAACTGAAACTCCACAGTGCTTATTTGATTGTTATTTTGGTCTCGATTCACTCCACACATTGCACTTTAAACAAGTTGCTGTTCCAAGTTCCTAAGCGTGCGCCACAAACATGGTTATGAACAGCAGACGACGACATTGCAAAGTTTTATTCCCTAAATTGTATACTTTACTCGATATTTAGTTCAACTTTACTTTGTTATTTAAAAATGTTAATTTAATTCATGTATATTATCCCTTTTTTGCAACCTAATTACCCCAAAAAATTACAGATATTTCTAAAGTAGATACAATCCAATGTTTCTACCCTTGTCGTATATCTGGCTGCCGAAAACCATAGAGGAACAGACTACTACGGATTATTAGATTATGTATTTTTTTGGTGCTTTTTTTTTCTAGCACTTTTCATTGATTTAAGTCTATATTAGTATTTTGATTTTTTTTAAATAACTGTAAGCCAGAAATAAATGTAACCTTTAATGTTTGCATGCTAAGAATGGCAAAATCATCGTTGCCACATTAGTGGAGCTTGACACATATGCCGATGCATTATTATAAACTGTTTCCATGAATTCTAGTTGTCATAGTAATGCAATAATGATAAAATTGCTTCAATATTTATGTATGTATACTTTTCAATACATAGGCCGATTTCACCAATTTCCACGTTTTGTGTAAGTCTTATACCCAGTTTGGAGGGTGAAAACATACCAATTGGCAACAGAGAGAGAGAGAGAGAGAGAGAGAGAGAGAGAGAGAGAGAGAGAGAGAGAGAGAGAGAGAGAGAGAGAGAGAGAGAGGCGAAGGAAGGAAGGACAGGGCTGGCGGTGTAAGGGGGGGGGAGGGTGTAGGTGGAGCTTTTAATGCGTGTTTGTATCCATTTCTGGATAATGGAGGTTTTGTCTCTTGGTACTAGGACGTGTTGTTATTCTTTACGATTAGTGATTCACGATACCCTTATAAATTACGGCACTGGGTGTAATGCACTATAGCAAAATCTCGTCGATACGAATATTCGTTACAGAAATATTGCCAAAAAACGTGCTTGCACTGTCTCTGAAACCCATAGTAGGTATGCTGCTTAGTTGTCAATCAAGTTTTTTGTAATCAAGTATTTTTTACAAGCTAGCTATTGCATAAATTTGTATTTTTCTCAATCAAAACATATGCGCCTCAATGCCAACTTTCCTCTTTTAACAACTTTCTGGTCATTGCAAATTCGGCCCATGGACCGACATTGATTGCGTCACACTACGGCGGTAATCCGGCAGTAAAACATCTTCATATATCCATAAAGTAAATAATAAAGATATATATTCGCATTACGATTATAACAATTACATGAATAACTGATAACAATCTGCATGAATAACTGGTAAACTGTTCTGCAAGAAAGTTGAGTATAGCAATTATTTACAATAGGTACAAGAGTCAAGATGTCGTGACGTCATAATACAGGACTTAGAAGAATGTTATAATACCAAAAAATAATTACTTAAATTTGAGTCAGAATCGAGTTACTTTTTCAATAACGAATATTTTCATATTAATCATCATAAATATGTAAAATATTAGTGTTTTACTATTTATTTAAAAAATTATCTAAGTGCACGCTTCGTCGTCGTCTTCTACCAAAACAGTTGTTTACTTAAAAACGTCCTGGTAAGGGACCGTGTTCCGATTGTTGTGATGAAAGTGCCCCAGCGTCTGTAGGTACAAGTGGAGTGTGGATTTATCATAGGAAATGGGAAGTTTGTTGACACAAGTGACTCCGTAAACATCAAGATGGCGTCAATCTTCTAAAAAATAGAAGTGCAAGAAAAATTTCGAAAGCATTTTGGTGAGATTTCCACTGCCGTGGGCACCCTTTTCACTACCCTCTGTTTAAATCTTAAAATTTGGCCTTAATTTCTAACTTTGGAGAAAATACTAACTTCGAAAGGAGAGTAGAGGTCTTTAGCTCCGTTTCTCACCAACAACAAGTCGCGACTGATGCCCATCTCCAGTGTCAGGACGTGTTATAATGTACTTTTTCGGAGGGTGGCATGCATTGGACGTACATGGCCTGCTGCGGGCCATGTGGTGTTTTACCCTAATCCTCCCCACCCTACCAGAGGACTGGAGGGTACTTGCACTTCCACATGTCAAACTAGGGTAAAACATCACAGCAGGCCAAACAGGCCACCTACAATCAACGCTTGCCACCCTCCGAAAAAGTACATTATAACGCGTCCTGACACCGGAGATGGGCATCAGTCGCGACTTGTTGTTGGTGAGAAACGGAGCTAAAGACCTCTACTCTCCTTTCGAATTAAGTATTTTCTCCAAAGTTAGAAATTAAGGCCAAATTTTAAGATTTTAAACAGAGGGTAGTGAAAAGGGTGGCTACGGCAGTGGAAATCTCACCAAAACGCTTTAGAAATTTTTACTTACAACTAAAAATGTTTCGAAGATTGACGCCATCTTGATGTTTACGGAGTCGCTTGTGTCAACAAACTTCCTATTTCCTGTGCTAAATCTGCACACCACTTGTACCCATAGACGCCGGGGCACTTTCATCACAACAATCGTAAACCAACCTCTTACCAGCACTTATTCAAGGGGACTACGGCATTCTTTGCGGCCTTTTGCGCTCTTCAATTGTTTATCAGTGTTGTCAATTGGTGTGTTTACCCTCCAAACTAGGTATAAGACTTGCACAAAAACGGGGAAATAAGTGAAATTAGCGTATCTATTTGTATTATATATACGTACATATTACAGCAATTTTATCATTACTGCATTACCATGACAACTAGAATTCATCGAAACAGTTTGTAAATGCATCGGCGTATGTGTGACGCTCCACTAGATTGGCAACGATGAGTCATTTTTCCTCACGTCGTCTGCTCGTAAGTATACATCCGAAAACATTTGTAATTTTTGGGGGTTAATTTGGTTGCAAAAAAGGGATAATAGACATGAATTAAATAAACATTTTGAAGTAAAGTTAAACAACTAAATATTTGAGTAAAGTAACTAAAATATTGAGTAAAGAACCAATTAAGGGAATATAGCTTTGCATCTCATAATCAGTGTTGTCGTCTGCTGCTCGTAACTGTGTTTGCGGAGTGAGTGCTTAGGAACCAGGAACCACAGCATGGTTCAAGTGCACTGTGGAGTGAATTAAGAACCAAAATGTGTATAATTACAATCAAATAAGCACTGTGGAGTTTCAGTTGTGATGGAGTAAGGTAAAAAACCACCAGTACAAGGAAGAAAAGGAATTCAGTTCAAACCAACCCGGGAATAACAAGTTTCATACTTTCACTAATATAGGCAACAAAATGTTGTTTTTTATGCTGATTACAACTGCAATCTTGAGTAAGATTCAATAATCGTTACATATATACGCTAACATTGTTCAAATGAGTGCTGGGAAGGCTGGGGAAAGATGGTGGCCGTCACTGATGAGAACCTTCCATGCAAAACGTAGCCGCCATATTGGATTTCAAAACTGCCTTGAAAACATATTTTACGAAGAGCTCACACGCTTATTTTAGTTCGTAGGGGCTTTCATATAATCACATTATGTTGACGAAACTTCAGTCTTTTAAATGGTATGCTTAGAGTTGCAATTGTATTCTTGTTTCTCCAATTAAATATCGAGTGAATAAGACCCGTCCACCGTGATGAGGGTTGGCCTGCCGTGGTGTTCTACCCTAATAATATGCTCCTCAATGCTACCTTTCCTCTTTTAACGACTTTCTGGTCGTTGCAAATTCGGCCCCATAATTTCTTATGGTGCAAAAACAGACAAGAGTACCAGGGACCGAATGCGATTGCGTCACACTACGGCGGTAATCCAGCAGTAAAACATCTCCATATATCCAAAAAGTAAATAATAAAGATCTATATGCGCATTACAATTATAACAATTACATGAATAGCTGATAATCTGCATGAATAACTGGTAAACTGTTCTGCAAGAAAGTTGATTATAGCAATTATTTACAATAGGTACGAGAGTCAAGATGTCGTGACGTCATAATACAGGACTTAAACGAATGTTCTAATTCCAAAAAATAATTACTTAAAATTTTGAGTCAGGATCGAGTTACTTTTTCAATAACGAATATTTTCAAATTAATCACAAATATGTAAAATATTGATGTTTTACTATTTATTTAAAAAATTATCTAGTGCACGCTTCGTCGTCGTCTTCTACCAACAGAGTAGTTTACTTAAAAACATCGCGGTAAGGGACCGTGTTCCGATTGTTGTGATGAAAGTGCCCCAGCGTCTGTGGTTACAAGTGGTGTGCAGATTTATCACAGGAAATAGGAAATTTGTTGACAAAAGCGACTCCGTAAACATCGAGATGGCGTCAATCTTCTAAAAAAATGAAGCGTAAGTAAAAATTTTTAAAGCGTTTTGGCGAGATTTCCA
Organism: Macrobrachium nipponense; assembly: GCF_015104395.2. Classification (NCBI taxonomy): domain Eukaryota; kingdom Metazoa; phylum Arthropoda; class Malacostraca; order Decapoda; family Palaemonidae; genus Macrobrachium; species Macrobrachium nipponense. Next base: position 36,930,865 of record NC_087206.1, read on the forward strand.
CTGCTGTGGACACCTTTTTCACTACCCTCTGTTTAATGCTTTAAATTTGGCCTTAATTTCTAACTTTGGAGAAAATATTTACTTCGAAAGGAGAGTAGAGGTCTTTAGGACCATTTCTCAACAACAACAAGTCACGACTGATGCCCACCTCCGGTGTCAGGATGCGTTATAAGTATTTTTTCGGAGGGTGGCATGCTATGATCATTGTTGAATTGATGCAGGCCATGCGGTGTTTTACCCTATTTTACAAGAGCGTCACATGCTTATTTTAATTCGTATGGGGCTTTCTTATATATAACATTATGTTGATGAAACTTCAATCTTTTGAATGGTATGCCTAGAGCAGCATTTGTATTCTTGTTTCACCAATTAAATATCGAGTGAATAAGACCCGGCCAGTGTGATGATGGTGGATCGTCCGTGATTGTTTACCTTAAGTAAAAATTTCGAAAGCGTTTTGGTGAGATTTCCACTGCGTTGGCCACCCTTTTCACTACCCTCTGTTTAATGCTATAAATTTGGCCTTAATTTCTAACTTTGGGGAAAATACTTACTTTGAAAGGAGAGTAGAGGTCTTTAGCTCTGTGCCTCACCAACAACAAGCCGCGACTAATGGCCATCTCCAGTGTCAGGACGCGTTATAGGGTAAAAAACCGCATGGTACAGGGGTGGACCATGTACGATCAATGTGTACAACCCCAAGAAAAGTACATTATAACGCGTCCTGACACCGGAGTAGAGGTCTTTAGCTCCGTTTCTCACCAACAAGATGCCCACCTCCGATGTCAGGACGCATTATAATGTACTTTTTTGGGGGGGTTGTACACATTGATCGTACATGGTCCACCCTTGTACCATGAGGTTTTTTACCTTAAGTACTTTCTCAGAGAGTGGACATTCATGACCTTCGGTGTGTTGAGCCAGTCCATGCGTTTGTTTACCCTATAGCTAAGTCTCGAGCTCTTGCTCTCACCACCAACAACTTGTGACCGGTGCCCATCTCGGGTGTCAGACCAAGTTAAAGTACTTTTTCAGAGGGTGGCTTCACATGCGGTGGAAACTGGATCCGCTGGTCCAGTCGGTTGTTCCCCCTAATTCAGGATACTGGATGTGCTAAAGTTATTTTTTGGGCAAGTGACCGCGCAACGGTAGTGTCCGCACAACAGTGTTGTACCCTAGGCTAGCAAACCAGGAAAACTTAACAGTGATTGCTACGAGTTGAGTACCACAGACCTTGGACACGAAAAAGACAACCAGAACGTCGCCGGCACTTATCTTAGTAGTCTAATGCAACTTGACTCCGGTATGTCACTGAAATGCATACCTTAAGTAACCTTCAACTACTTCAGCAATAAACTACCATCGGCACAAGAAATAAAAGGCGAATAACGCCACTGGATATGTAAAACACAACAGTGCTGTGCCATGGTTTCCATGTGTCCTTAACGCGAACCACAACAAATTACATTTCTTTGAGCTAATATCCACTAATTTTACTATTCTTTCGATGGTGCCTCTTAACAGAAAATCAGGACAATACGCAATCTATCTCTGCAGTTAATAATAAGGGGTAAATTGTAATAATACCTGTAAGCGAATCTCGTTCCTTACACACCAAAACTCACCTCGCGTGGAAAGGAAACATACGTAAGCAGACGAGTACAAAAGGAATCTTGAATTTAGCTAATATTTGTCTTTCCTGCTTGAATACTTCGTTTATAATACAAAATTGGCATAAATTAATTTTAGAAGTCATAATTGCAAAATATACTAGACATTTTCCCAAAATAACGTATATTTAAGTGTAGTCCCTTTCATGTTGATCGTGGATGCATATCATATAACAACAGTAAGGAGCCATTCTAATGACGTCATAAATTGTGTCGATGAGAAAGAAACATCTAGATACAAGATTATTCTAAGAAAATCACTCAGATTTGTAAGTTTTGAATAGCTAGCGAATATTCTTTGTATATTTTTGTTATTTTAGATACAGATTTGCGTAAATTTCAAATGTTCTTCGATACATGAAACTTTACAAAACGGAAATATGAGTATGGTAAAATCATTTGCCATTTTGCATGAAATACAATGTTTTTTTTCCTTTTAGTGCCCCTTCTTTTTGGACTACCTACAATTATTATTTTTCTTGTCTCTGCTTTCTTTTCCCATACTTATAATGAGTTTAATTAAGCTCTTGTAAATTGTTACTGTTTTAAATGTCTGTAATTTCTGAAGGTTAATTTGGCAGATAGTGAGTGCTCTGTTTTAAACTTTTAACAAGAAGAAAATGTGTACGATTTTTCAGATAAAGCTATGGAAGTTTCCTCGAAACCATTCCGTATCGTTTTTGTTACTTGTAACATGGAAGGATAACCTTTACGAGAAAATTGCAAGTAATCCCGTGGTGATAATCTGAAACTGTCAGCTAACACTACATTACGAGTAAGACTATGATTATTATTATTCTGACAATTCTTTTTTCTTCTATACAATGTGCAATAAATTATTGAAATCCAGTCTATATTCTTTCGATGCTCCCCGAGTTCCCGTTATGTTTTACGGTTTAATTCTTACTTTTATGGGGTAAATTTTTGAAATTAAACTATTATTTTAATCATTCTTAAATATGTCAATTTTTATGCAGATAGCAATTAGCTGTTTTACCTAAAGTGGGCTTCACAAGGGCATCAGATACAATTACCGACAAGACTGCATATAGATTTAGCGGTGCGCCGAAGCAAACCCGATGAAACAACCGGGCTCTTGCTCCTGGAGCAGCCCGTAACTGGATAAGATGGAATTCTTGAAGCATACGATTAATGATATTGATAACAAGCGTGGGAAATGAACCTGAGGTCCTGAGATTTTTCAGCCCTAACATCACCCTTGACTAGAGCAAGACTGCGGTGATGGTGGTTGCCGAGTACGTTTGTGCACGTGAAGCCACTTCTGTGAAGGAATATGACTATAAAAATAATAACGTAACACGGATCTATGTTATTAGCTGATGATCACTGAAGCAAACAATATCCGATGCTCAAGTGATTCTGATATCAGCGAGGGAAAAGAGAATTAAGGGTAGATACACCTACAACAGGTAAAAGAATAGCTTTATATAACAATGTAGAATAACGAATAGTCTTATTTTTTGCATCTAATGCATGAGTTGTTCAAATAATTACGGAACCACATTTTCCCACCCCTACCACCTCCCCTTGCTTCTTTGACTACATGTTTTCTCTGAAACTAGAAGAGATATAAAAATTGAAACTGGGTTTGTTTGATCAACCGGTCTCTGCCATAAGAGGCAAAAAATCGCACTGGCGCTGAATGTTTTAAGTTGAACGAAAGGAAGCAAACGGCTGACGTAGTATGTTGGAAAAGTAGACACCGAGATGTTAATTAAATAATCGTAGTAACTTAAGCTGAATACTTCATGGTAACAATGACAAGAATTCGTGGTATTGTAATGTTGACCCGTCATCTGTGAAGGAAAGGTCAACGTAATGTGGTGAAATAACAGAAAAAAAGTTTTGTGTTCAGTGTCTCGATCAGGTCCGGGTAATCACCCAGGTTCAGTAATCATTAACAAGATCCTTTTGAAAACGATTTTCATTGTTAAAATAATCTGAGTGACTCTGAAGTTCATTCTTGTACAAGATTATAACGTAACATAGCCCTAAGGTTATCTTCAAGATAAGGTTCCCTCTTTCTCTCTCACATTACTTCGTCTCCTGTATTCAAAAACTTACGGCCTCGCTCTTAGTAGGTATAATATAGGCTGCATCCCCGATACGATGTCGTAGTCTAATAGACTTTCATGAGGTAACACACAAACACATCTCTCTCTCTCTCTCTCGCTCCTCCTCTCTCTCTCCTCTTCTTCTTCTCTCTTCATCTCTCTCTCTCTTTCTCTCTCTCTCTATCTATTATATATATATATATATATATATATATATATATATATATATATATATATATACATATGTGTGTGTGTATAACTGTATCACGAAAGTTAGGAACGTGATAAATCCATAAATAAAGATATATGCCACGAAGGAAAATAAACGACGGAGTATCCGCGAGACCTTTTGACGTTTAAACGTCCTTTACTAAGCAGATGAACTGACATACATGAGGAAAAAGACAATACAAGAAGATTCGTATAACTGACAGATAGGGATTATAAAGAGATTAGTACCTAGAATCCGACACACCTGAAAATGAGTAACCTTCCCAAACAAGCATAAACAATGGGTGCAATTAAAAGTTTAAGACAATCATCTCAGATACAAGGACAAGACAATTAAAGGATTATAGGTGACAGCTATTCAGAACTTTGGTAAACAAAAACCATATTCACAATACATGTTAGACATACATTACAACGAAGATAACTCTAAGGCAACTAATTTTTATTTAAGTCTGTAATTATATCTTTGAGGTCATTCTTAAACATGTTACAAATACAAAGGTCTCAATGAAAAAGGTCATGACTAACATTGAAATTACAATGAAAAGTAAGTTTTATTAAAGCAGATTCTAAAAGATTTTGTGATAAGACATCTCGTGGCCTTGCAATTACTGAACTACCAACCCAATTTTATTCGGTGATTGTTTTCACTTAAATGAATGAATATTGCATTAGATGTTTGCCCAGTTTTTACAGAATATTTATGCTGGCTTAGCCTTACTTCTAGGCCCTTGCTAGACTGTCCGAGATAAAATGAGGGACAATCCATACATGGAATTTTATATATTATGTTGTTGCTTTCTCAGGGGCCATTTATTATTAACATTCCTTTTAGTGTGTTATTATAGGAAAAAACAAGGTTGACATTAAAAGCTATTAACAATGATTTAATGGTTTCAAATCCGTTAAAATAAGGCAAACTGAGAATGTTCTTAGAATTTTCTTTCTGCGTGTTACTTACACTATAAAACTTTTTGTGGGCTTTATTGTAACAAATATCTAATATATGTGAAGGATAGCATAAATCTTTCCCTATTTTTCTTATGTATTCAATTTCTTGATCCAAATATTGTGGACTGACAATGCGCAATGCTCGTAAAAACATAGAAGAAAAAATTTATATTTTTATGTTAAGATGGTGGCCTGAGAAGAAATGAACATAAGTTAGGTTGTTGGTCGGTTTCCTATAAATATGAATCTACATTGAAATGGTTCTCTATGTATCAAAACATCTAAGAAAGGGAGGTAATTGTCTTTTTATAATTCTAGAGTAAACTTGATCGATGGTACCTGGTTATTTAATTTAGAGAGTAAATCATTTACATCAACACCGACAGGCAGAACAGCTAAAATATCATCAACATAACGATACCACTTTACAGGAATATAAATTATATTAGGTAAGTAGCGTTTTTCAAAGAATTCCATGTACAAGTTTGAGAGTAGTGGTGATAAAGGATTTCCCATTGCCATGCCAAATATTTGTTGATAAAATTCACCATTGAATATAAACTTACAATCACAAAGGCACAAACTCGTGAATGAAATAATGTGACTTATAGGTAGAGGTAATTCATGCTGAGTTAGTTCATTACTAAGATATTCTAAAATAGAGTCTATAGGGACTTTAGTAAAAAGAGAACATACATCAAAACTAACGAATCTATCAGTAGGGCAAAGAGCAATTTTGTTTGATTTGTCAACTAAATCTAGAGAATTATATATATGAGAACCGGAGATGGTTCCAAGTGACGGGGACAAGATCTTAGTGATATATTTCGAAAGTTTATATGAAATTGAACCAACAGTACTGATAATAGGCCGCATAGGGTTATTTTCTTTGTGCGTTTTGACTAATCCATACAAGTAAGGTAGCGAAGGAGATTTGACTGACAATTTGCCTAGTAGTTCTGTTTTATCTTTAAGGATATTTTTCACTGTGCTATTGAAGTTTTTATGACTTGATCAAGGGGATTTTTTTTTTTTTAGTTTTTTATAAGTCATATCATCATCCAGTAGGGCTTGCATACGTGATATGTAGTCAGCTTTATCTAAAATTACTATACTATTTGACTTATCAGCTTTTGTAATGTGGATAGTATTGTCCTTTTAAGATCGGTCAAACTTTTCCTACAGCGAGCAGGGAAGTTACTTTCATGCTTAACGTTGGCAGCTCCGTAAACAATACGGAGCTGCCAAAATCATGTTGACATGATTTGAGAAATCATGTCAACATGATTTTGAGAAAGATCACAATATTTTTTAAATTTACTTAGGGATGACGCAATCATTAAAGCAGAAGGTCGACTTGTTATAAAGAAAGATAAACCATATCCAAGCGCACTCACAACATTTTCACTCATTTGTTTACTAGATAGGTTAACAACACAATCTTGACGTGCACGATTAGTCCAATCACTGCTATCAATAAGATTTTTTAGTTTGTCGAGTTTCCTTTTCAGGGCATCTGTAGTCCTACGTAGTTTTTCGTAAATTTCCCGTCGCGGCGAGTCCTTCCAATCAGCCGGGATGGAATGATTGAGAGATCCTTGTTTTTTCCAGTTCCTTGAATTTTTCCTTCTCTTCTTGCTTGGCAGCTGCTATGTGCGGTTTCAACATCATGGCACTAAATTCATTGAATGGGTGATTGTCATACCTTCTTAGACGGCGTGGCAGCAAGGATTTAGGGAGCACTTGTTCAGAAAGGCACTTCTTCAAGAACTTAAGACGAATTCTGGTCGAATGTGCAGCCGCAAGAGACTTGGAGAAGGTAGTGACGACACATCTCATAAGAGGAAACAGAATAGCGAAAGTAAACGTAATTGCAAGGTGAAGAGATGTCTTATCATAAAATCTTTTAGAATCTGCTTTAATATAATTTACTTTTTATTGTAATTTCAATGTTAGTCGTGACCTTTTTCATTTAGACCCTTGCATTTGTAACATGTTAAGAATGACCTCAAAGATATAATTACAGACTTAAATAAAAATTAGTTGCCTTAGAGTTATCTTCGTTGTAATGTATGTCTAACATGTAGTGTGAATATGTATTGTGAATATGGTTTTTGTTTACCAAAGTTCTGAATAGCTGTCACCTATAATCCTTTACTTGTCTTGTCCTTGTATCTGAGATGATTGTCTTAAACTTTTAATTGCACCCATTGTTTATGCTTGTTTGGGAAGGTTACTCATCTTCCAGGTGTGTCTGATTCTAGGTACTAATCTCTTTATAATCCCTATCTGTCAGTTATACGAATCTTCTTGTATTGTCTTTTTCCTCATGTATGTCAGTTCCTCTGCTTAGTAAAGGACGTTTAAACGTCAAAAGGTCTCGCGGATACTCCGTCGTTTATTTTCCTTCATGGCATATCTCTTTATATATCTATATATATATATAAACATTGGTTTAAAGCTAAGGATATACTTCGGTGGACTGATTCCCTGATAAGCAGTCCACCGAAATATAGTCCTTAGCTTTAACCCAGAGTGTTTTAATGGGCTTTTTCTACTTGAGACGTATCCTGTTTTAACAGAAGTACCTGGGAACAAGGCGCACGTTTCTGTAACCCCGTCTCTCTCTCTCAAGAAGCACTCTATCGCGAGTCATTATCTGTTATTCCATCATTCTGGGTTTACTCAAAATTTCCTGGTATACCAAGCAAAGTGTCCCTCTGGATAAGATTTGTTAGACAAAACTAATTGGACAGAGTAAGATATGACGGAACGACTGATGGAAAGAACAATGTCGTGGTTTACATTAGGAAGAGGGTATGCGTGTGTGTGTGTAAGAGAGAGAGAGAGAGAGAGAGAGAGAGAGAGAGAGAGAGAGAGAGAGAGAGACGTTTTATGACAGAAGGATTGACAAGAAAGTGAATTCATGGATCAACGTTCACCCTTGGAACAGTTACGTTGAGGAATGGAAAGGAAGACAAGCTGTAGGTTTGGTACTATATAGCCCTTAAAGAAGCTATCACAAAATATAAATTTAAAGATTTACGATGAAAGTGAAGAGGCCATAGAACATGTGGATGCGAGAGTGGCTGGTTTGCCGTAGAAGTGTGTTTACAAGTGTAGATTCATGTGGCTGATTAATATCTTTGTGAATGCAGTGTTGGAAGAAGTTCAAAAGAGGAAATTACATATAGTTGCAAGGTAATGGGATATTTACAGGATTGAACAGTTCATCTTTGAAGATGATATAGGGGGATAACAAAGATGGCCTGCAGGACAGTGCAGTTTTACTTCGCAAAGGCAGAAGGCCAGTGCAGATGCAACATCAAGGTTATGAAAATGGAAACCAAAACTTGAAGGAATGTTTGTACAAATGTTGGAAATTAAACAGGTATTTGGAAATCTCTACAACAGGCGATGGCTGTATGACAGAAATGCCGAGTTACCGAATAAGTAAAGCGAGGGAGTTAGCACGGCGCAACAGACAAAAGAAAAAAAAAAAAAAAAAAAAACAGACGTATATAAAACGACAGTCGAGCCAACTATTCCTCATGGAAGTGCAATGGGGATGTTGAATACTGCTGGCAGTAAAACTTTGTATAGCTTTCAACGGCTCATATTCTCTAACTTACACTAACATCCTTCACATGGGCGTTTTCGATTTTATTATTTTCGTGCCCCCCTTGTTTTATTTTGAACTGCTGACTCACTTTATACGTCAAGCACTATCTCACACACCCTCTACCTAATGTAAACCCCGACATTGTTCTTTCCATCAGTCGTTCCGTCATGTCTTACTCTGTCCAATAAGTTTTGTCTAACAAATCAAATCCAGAGGAACACTTTGCTTGGTATATCAGGAAATTTTGAGTAAACACAGAATGATGGAATAACAGATAATGACTCGCGATAGAGTGCTTCTTGAAAGAGAGAGAGAGAGAGACAGGGTTACAGAAACGTGCGCGTTGTTGTCAGGTACCAGTCATGTCCTCGGTGGCGGTGGATAACTTTATTGTGCGCAGTGCAATAAGTGGTGAAAATCGTCGCATCCAGTTATGTAACCGTCAAAGTTAATCAACATATTTCAGTCCCTGCTTTAAAACTGCAAGAGTCTGATCATTTCCCGGAGTGAGAACATATATGGTATGCGGGTATACAACCTCGCAAACACGCACATGTAGCCTACTATATAATGTACTTCTGTTAAAACAGGATACGTCTCAAGTAGAAAAAGCCCATTAAAACACTATGGGTTTTATATAATGTATGTGTGTGTGTACTGGTTTGATTTGCCTCTCATCTTCCACAGGAGATCCCATTTCATACTTTGATCCAAGTGGATCTCGTCTTCTAACTTTTCTGGTGGCCGACGTAGCCCAGCTGACATTACCTTCTGTCGTCATTCTCCCAGGGGATGCGTCATCTACATCTCACTTTCATCTCTCATTTACTTGGAGAACTTGGCCCTGTCATCTGACTACCAGTATTCATCTTAAAACCCTATTCTGAAATCTACATCTTTTTATAAATATAGTTTCACTGTTATGTCATTGATGCCTGTACAACACTCCCGAAAGTACCTAAATTGAATATAATCCTACTTCCATATGCAATTTCATTCTATTTGAATTCCAAGTCATATTCAGTCTGCCAACTGTTTGATTTACTACTAAATTCCAAGTCAAAAGACCTTAATGGGTAAATTTTCCTTATTATTTTGAAAGATTCGGAGATTCCACCTCACAGCATTAAACGTTCTCTGCTTAACCTTAAGATATGTTATCCCTCGATGCGTAATTGCCCTCATTACTTCTTTTTTTCTTAGCCTTAAATTGAGTTCAGTAACCCTGTCTCTTTGATGATCGGAACAGCATCATCTGAATATTGCGACACTTTCAACTTTCTAATCATACTCCATCTAAAACGTTCTCTTCACCTTCGAGCACTTTTTTTTTTCTTTTTTATTAGAAAACCCATGAGAAAGGCAAACAGTTAAATTCACTTGACAAATCCCCATTAATTAACAGTAATTTTGTTTTTGCTGTATTCATTGAATTTTCATTTAGAGTAACATATTTAACTGGAATGTCTGTGACTCCAAACCTTCGATAATATTGGTCGATGGACGCTGGTAAAATGTCTTCTTGTAATCAGAAAAGCCACAGAACCCTATTTTCAAATGGAAATATGTAAAAATGTCTTATAACTTAAAATATTAAAACAATTCAAACGTCGCAACAATGAACGAGAAATTTCGCGCCTTTTCTATGTAAAATTACAAGGGGAAAATAAATAACAGAACAGTGCAATTAACCGCGATGAAAATGTCCAGTACACGTATGAGCCATGTCCCGTGTTCGAAGGGCCGATCGGCCCACCTTTGGTTCGTAAATCGCACGATCGGCTTCCGTTCGGCGGTTCTCTTATATTTGGTTTCAGGCATCTCCGAAATATTGTTTTATTATCTGACTTTGTCATATTTTCCAAATAAAAGTAGTAATAGTTCCAGAATTTATCATGGGATACTGAATCACAAAAGATTGGTCTACTTCCGTGGTGCACATAGAAAAGACAGGATTAAGCAGTGAAAGTTACTAAACATATATTAATTATTAGATAAAATTATTAAAAGTAGGTATATGGGAACGAATAACCATGCAAAGGAATTGTGTATACGAGTGTAAAGCTAAAACTATGGAAAGATGATTATAGTAAATTAGGTATATTTGAGAATAATAGATATGCATGAGACACGATAGAATTACGATTGTTTACTATTTTCTGCGTTTTAGGAATTATATGCTTGTCTGTACAGGAAGACAAGCGAACACACACACACACCGTTCAATAATTTCAACAAGGTCCCAATTGATCGAAGGCAGTAGCTACACGTATGCTGCCATTTACGCCATGACTCGCTGAGCATTATTTCTTATGTACCCAAAATACGTATGTGTCGACATGCGGTAGGAGCGCGTTGGGTTGGGCCTTGCTGGCCATTTATCTGTTTGTCCCCTGTGACCTACTGAAGGTGATTCTTCCCTTTTACTGAGAAATTTCTACGGTTAATTTTGTGTCTTTTACTTTAATTCTAATCAATCGCAGTTATTGTATATGCAGATGTTTCAACTGCTTTCTTATGACCTCTGGACCCTTTCGTGTAAGCAGGTTGCTCCTGTCATATATTTCTTGAGTTTGCACATGTTTGTTCATCTAAAAGTACCCGATGTGTAGCTTTATACGAAAACATGCCATTCAACGCTGTCCATTGTTTTTTTTTTTTTTCTTAAAGTATGTGGACACTTTCTCTGACTCTCGTTTAATTAAGAAATCGAGTATTAGAACATTCTAAATGATATTTAAATTGAAATAAATCCAGTAGAATAACGCGAAAATACTATCATATTGGAATACTGTACGGGTTTGATCTGAAATCACGTACATCTATATATATATATATATATATATATATATATATATATATATATATATATATATGAATAATTATCACATCACCGTGATTCATATAAATTATTCGAGCCACAAATGTTCTTTAATATCTAATTCGCTCTACCTCGGATTATATATTCTTATTTATGTAAATCGAAGGGAAATTTTTTAGTTGAATATTATTAATTTCGTCCTCTCGTGGGTTCAAACCAAATCGATAACATCACTGAAGTCCTGATTTCTTCACTGTCCGTTGGGCGGTGGTTCGAACCCACGAGAAGCCTAAATTATTATCAACTAAAAAAAATTCCCCCTCTGTTTACATAAATAAAAGTATAATCCTTCCGAGGTAGAGCGAATTAGATATTAAAAGACATGGCTCGAATAATATATATATATATATATATATATATATATATATATATATATATATATATATATATATATAGCCTTTCATAGCTCTTTGGGTTGAACGAAAAGAATAATAAAATGGGTCCCTAGAGATTGCAAACGGTGCAGAGAAAGGAAGAGAAGACGAAGGATTGACGAGCTAAGAAAATTTGGGGTTATAGAACGGCATAGAAAGACCATATACAGAAGGGAGTGGAAGGACATGTCTGAGGCCTTTGTCCTCCAGTGGACTAGAAACGGTTGATGAGATGGATATATATATATAATATATATATATATATAATATATATATATATATAAATTATATATATATTGAAACATTTAAACCTGAAATCAAGTTAAATCTTACTCTACTAATGTTTGAAAAGTAAATAACAAATGAAATGACGAATGCATTACTACCAGCAATCCAATATGCATATCCTGACGAAACTTCTTAATCCTTCTGCATCGCAAGCTTTGGATTTCAATAATATTCTGTAGAGATGCAATGAGGTTTGTCTCTCTCTCTCTCTCTCTCTCTCTCTTTTAATTAATATGAAATGACAAGGTCTTGCGAGCAATTTTCAGCCGCAGTTTTGTCTCAGAGTTAGTAGAAAAAGTAACTTTAATTTTAAAAAAATGATAGAGTGGTACTTATAATCACTTTTCCCACCGCTAGCCCTACATTAAGGGGTCGGTTGCTTGATGCACCTTCTCCACTGTCCTTTATTCAAATGCATCATCCTCCACCAAACCTCTTTTCTCCATATCTTCCTTCAATTTATCTAGCCATCTAATTCTCTGTCTCCCTCTCGATCTTCTGCCTCTAACAGGTTCCTCCGGAGCCCTCTCCACTCCCTCCTCGTCATCCATCCTCACCACATGCCCACACCATCTCAATCAATTGTGACTCTTACCAACTCTGTAATCTTTACTAAGGCTGCCCTTCTTCTTATTTCATCATTTTCCAATCTCTCAAGCAGCGATATTCCTATAATCCATCTCAGCATTCTCATCTCTCTTCTCTGAAGCTTTGCTTCCTCTTTTCTTCTTAGAGCCCATGTTTCCGATCCGTATATTAACACTGGTCTTAACACTGTGCTATTGGGTGCTGCACTTATAACAGATGTACATAATTATGAACATTATTTTGAGCTATGCATCTTACAAACTGTGGTAGATTACCTAATTGTTACATATTGACAACACTTGTCATAGCGTAATGATTATGCATGAGCAGTTTGAATAGAATAATATAAAAATCTGATCAGTTTATAGTAGGACTGTAAATAAATGCAGAGAGGACATATCACAACATGTTGTAACATGTAACAAGCATTTGTGCAAGTTTTCTGAAGGTCTCTGTACAGATAAAGAGAAGAAATCTTTCCAAATGAACTTGTGCGAATTCAGGCAGCTAACAGGGTCTTGTGATTGATATATCACTCGCATAAAGGTTTGGTGCAGGTGTTGTCTCCGTTAATGTGTGTGTGTGTTTGATTAGATAGGGGATTTTTTCCACCGTGGTGGCTGAGTAAGATAGAATAGGGGGCGGGGGAAGATAACGTGGTACTGAGTTTGCTTTCAAAATTAGTTCCCAACAGTCAGTAACTTTTGAGTTAATATTAATCAATGTTTTAATTATTATATACTTGTGTAAAACGCCGAAAATAGCTTCTGGAACGATGATATCATCGTAGTTATCTGAATTAGGAAGAGGAAACTGCCGCTTGATGTATCGTCTGGTCCAAACATATATATATAGATATCATATATATATATAGATATATATAGATATATATATATATATATATATATATATATATGTGTGTGTGTGTGTGTGTGTGTGTGTGTGTGTGTGTGTGTGTGTGAATGAAGGATTTTAAGTTATCAGGTATCGTGACGTTTGTTGTCAATTAAAAGACTACGTATAGTGTAGTATAATAGTATATTTGTAATAGTATAATTAAAACTTGAAAGAACTAAAATTAGATATCATGGAAAACTCCGGCTTCCAAAATATATTCAAAAATGCCGCCAGCATCACACATCACAATCCTCTCCAAGGATCATGGGAAGGAGGTTCCCGCCATCCCCACTCCGAGCTTCAGAGGGCTATCGAACTCTTAAATCCCCAAGACTGGGGCATTCGACCAACCAATGCTATACAGTCAAGGGGACTAAGCAACCCTCACAGAATGGGCAAGGCCTGCCCCTCATTAAAAACTCACGTGTTAAACGAATATGGCCAGTGCGAAGACGACAGAGGGTTGTTTCCCATTTGCGGGGCATAAAGTTATACTTTCCAAGGAGGTATGACCCTCTTGATCTCTCTCGCCTTATTCTGGCCTAAAGAGCCCCAAAGTTGTCGCCGTATATCACAACGAGACCATCTGATATTCACAGTGCAATATTGGGTGTCTAAGTAGTTCTGATGCTGCTGCTGTTTTTGCCAATTGATCAGCCTCTTCATTTCCAAGCACACCAACATGTACTCTGTGTGTGTGTGAGTGAAATATCGCGAAAATGTCTTCTTGATCAAAATGTTCCATGGCAAGAGAATTCAAATGAAAGATTCCCTCCCTCTCAGCAGACATCAATAAATTTTCGTCAGTTACTTGAATACCCTTCATACTTTCATAGATAGATCCCAATGCGAACCACAGGTCGGAATCGCAGCTCCTGAAAGATCGAGAGAGGAAATGCTTTAGGCAACATCGAGGTGGTTCTCACTTCCAAAAAGATGAAAGGCTTAGAAGACCACGAGAATGTTGAGCTAAGCTGATAACATTGACCCAAGTGTTCGTTTCTTTACTCATGTTTCTAATCATTCAACTTATATTGACTTTATTTTTTATTGAGTATGACTCTTGCAAATTCGAGTCCTGTTATTTTCTGTGTTAATTAATATTGTATCTTCTCTACAGGTAAGTTAATATTGTTAACAAAAAAGTATTGATAGAGATGAAATAGCTGCTAGTGGAGTATAGAGCGTGAATCTGGCTGGTTAGTGCTTTCTAAACCTCTTCCCAGAAGAGAATGAATTCATCAAATGTGCAAAGTGTCATCAGGTCAAGGTTTCAAAATGCAGTGGGGAATAAGGAGAAAACGGTGTGGCTTAATCTTGGAGGCAGAGTTCCAAACATTGCATTTCATTATTAGAACGAAATAGAGAAGGTGTCTACTCAGGTCAAACACTGGCGGAAAGTGGAGAGAGGCGCAGAGGGACTGCACCCGAAGACTAACAAGTCAAAGAACGTATACTTATAACACCATGTTTTACCCTCCATCGAACAAAAGTAAAAAAGAAAATAATAATAAAAATAAAAAATAAAAAAAAAGTTCTTGTTTCGGTATCCACATCCATTTCAAAACTTGACTTCTGGGGGCAATAGCTCTTAACTCCTCAAAAATCCATCTATACCTTTTTGAGAAGATATAGATGCATAAAAGATTATTGAAAATAAAAGTACCACTGGTCAGATCTACTGAAAGGTGCCCCGTAGGAGAGTAGTGCCGTCAGCGTACCTCATGCGGTGCAGTAGGCATTACTTAAGGTTCTTTGCAGCGTCCCTTCGGTCCCTACTGCAACCCCTTTCGTTCCTTTTACTGTGCCTCCTTTCATAGTCTCTTTCTTCTCTTTTACTTTTTACCCTCTCCTAACAATTGATTCGCAGTGTAACTGGAAGGTTTTCCTCCTGTTAACCTTTCAAACCTATCATTGTCAATTTCCGTTTCAGTGCTGAATCACCTCATAGCTCCCAGTGCTTGGCCTGTGGCCTAGAGTCTGTATTCAATTCAGTACTGAAAGATGAACTTATTCAGCTGACTGGAAGGAAGAAACTTGTGCAGGCATTCAAATACGAGAGAGCTGAAAGATTGAACAGATGAAATCGAGAGGCACGTGGCCACAGTAACGGACAGACAGACAGACAGACGGGCGTCGCGTCGTCACCGCAGACAAAGACGATGGATGGAAGATCTTGCTCTTGGAACCTGGAGATAACGACAGATAAGGCATTAGATAATCAACGCTGCTATTTCAGAGCCATGGTGCAAATAGACACTTTGATAATGGAACGATAAATTCTATGTACGTACTGTGCTCAGATAAGTGAAAAAGATATATTCCAGATATTCAAATGCGCAAACCTTTATTTATTTATTAATTGATATACCCCAGACGAGATCGTTCTTGGAAAGTATTTTTTGATGAATATCCAAAAGATTTCGATTAAGATGCGTGAGTTGACGCTGTCGAAATCATCACTGCAGTCTCAATCAACTTGCAAGTATCAGGGCTTCGCTAATTCACGCATTTGCATTAAATAGCATGAAAAGATATATAGTTTAGTTCACCGTGACACTGCAACACTTTGTCAGAAAAAGTGTCCCTCTTCTGTCAAAGATGCTGGAAGTTCCCCAGTGAAGAACAACCTATGGAAAATGTCTGAATCATAATTTTCTGATGATCATATAAATATTAAATCACTGCCACCGTTAATAAGATGAAGAATACTTACAGGCGATGTTTTTATTTTCGATTTGCGCAGTTTTTCCACTTTCTTCAATTACAATCACACATTTTAAAAGATGGACCTCTATCTTCAAACGTGGCGTACCATCTTTTTCATTTTCTTACATATCTACCTAAGATAAATGAAATATTTCAAAGGAACTTTCGTTGACTTTTTAAATTCTTAGATAATTATCAAACCTTTCCTTTCCAGTGCTTCTTTTATTCCATCTCTCCAGCATTATCTAGATCTTCATCTCCTCGTGTCTCTCAGTTCCTCTGAATTATACACGTTTCACTACCTATCTTTGTCCATTCTTTCTATATAATATGATCAAACCATCTCAAAACACTCTGATTCTGGCTTCATCTGTTCGTTGAATCGCCTATTTTCTCGTCCAACTATCCACTATTACATTCTCTCCCAAATACCTTTAAGAATCCAGCGCTTCCTTTCTTTCAACACCCACAATGACATTCCTTGAGCCTTCTTGGTTTACATTCACCCTCATAACTGTACTCTTGCTGACATTCACTCTTAACTTTCTCCTCTGGCAAATATTTTCAATACCTTTCTCTCGTTTCTACAATATTTCTTCACTATCCCTAATCCGTACTTTAGTATATACCAACATCAACCACTCCACATTTCACTCACAGCTCTCTGACTTCTTATGTCTTGGACCCACTTGCAAACCAAACCAGTGATCCGTTATAAAAAAAAACAATAGCCACTTCAGACAACTTCTGTATTTATTCTCAACACTCAATACTTTGCTACTTTACGGAGTCTTTCATAAACTTCTTATATGTCTATGTCAGCAGTCACAGACAGTTACCCGCCACCCCCCCGCCCCCTTCACTTTAGCGCTTCTCGCTTAAATATACTTCCCCGGTTGAAATCCTACCACACACCTTCCCTGGTATTGCAAGTACGGGTAATGTAATGACCCTATATTTCTTACAGTCACTTCTATCACCTTTAACTTTCTTCTTCTTCTTTATTTTAATAGGAAGTCAGGCTTCTTTTACTGCAGCCATTGTAGTCCCCTGCAAAATCCCATCGGAAATGCAAAGATTAATCATACTAATTTTACTTTAACTTTGATGCAATGTAACAATTCCCCTTCTCGCTAAATCCTTGAGAACCTTTTCCCAATCTAGACATACCTTACACACCCAGTTCAGACAGACTTCATCATCCTGTCGCCACCACCCGCGGCATCTCATTTGTCGACTCATCAACTCATGGTGTCTTAATTTGCCTCGTTACGTCTTCAGCAGTCGCTCCTACAAGCAATCTCAACCTCAAGTACCCCTTTCCACTCATACATCACCCAGTTATGTCTCATCTTTATCCTCCACATTCAACAAATCTTTAGATCAGACGTGGGTAACCTTTGAAGCATCAAGAGCAACCTGTCCTTTGTTTTTCAAGACGAGAGCAATAAGCATTCTGTTTTCATAATCATTTTTAAATACTAGATTAATATAGTTTATATTGCCAATATAGTATAACTAAACCTTTGAAGTACCGAACACTAAAATTTTAGGATTAATATGAACTTTGATATCAGATGTTAGATTTAGTGTTGACGAAAACTTGTCAATGTAAAGGAGGAACATATTTCTTTGTAAGTTTCGTTTTTTTTTCTTAAAAGACCTACTGGAAGCAAATCGCTTTCCATTTCCTCAGTATGAAGTACAGTAAGTATATGCTGCTTGAAACTGTAATTATAGATATCAGAAGAACATGTAGCCAATGGGGTTATAATGTTATTTGGCTTCTACTATATATATATATATATATATATATATATATATATATATATATATATATATATATGCACACATGTGTTTGTGTGCACTCAACGGTCATTTGAGAGTTTAAAAAATGATCAAAGAGCAGGAGTGAGGGTACTCGCGAGCAACAGGATGCCAACTCAGCAGGGACCATCTACCCACGACAACATTTACTATTTACTTACAAACTTGTAGTCTACATACATAATACATAAACACACAGATGCACACCCACACACAATATATATATATATATATATATATATATATATATATATATATATATTATATATTGCTACTTTATCAAAATGCATATATCCCCTCTCAGACTGTATAAAATGTTAGAATTGAATTTTACAACATTTTTTCAGATTCCTAGATAGCTTAGAGATAGGATGTTTTAAATGTGTGTTCAGATTTCGCATAACATGATGTAAAAGAATATATATATAACGTAGAATGTAAAAAGAGAGAGATTTTCTTTGTCCGTTCAAAACTACGATTGTTTCCCTATTATGTCAGCACTGTGAGATTAGAGGAACTGCGAGATCCGTTTGCTTTCCTATTCTGTCAACACGTTTGATAAGCGAGCTCGAATCTTCAATGTGTTTTGGGAATCTGTCATCATGTGTGATAAGGCCTTCTGCTTCGGTCGATCGAGTAGAGTACATGTCTTTTTTTTTTAACAGACTGGACTCATATGTGTATGTCTTTGCCGAGTGCCACATGCAGATTACACATTTTGATAAAAGTTGCGTAAGATTTCGAAGCTTCTGGAAACATTTGTGCCAAAAACGTTTTGTGTCATATCCCCTGTCCAGCTTCCGAAAGGAAGAGAATTCATTATATCTCAGAACCACGAGGCGTTCAGATCTCTCTCTCTCTCTCTCTCTCATAGCACTTTTGATCTTAAAGTAACGTAACGATTTCGTACTTATAAACTGGTCACTCGTAATTTGAGAATTTCATATTTGATATTTCTTAGAGTTTATTTAGTGTTAAATAGTGTTTTTGTGGAATCTGAACAAACATTGTTTTTGTAACGGTACCTGGTTTTTGGTAAAGTGAAACAAGACTGCAGCAAAGAAAGAAGTTGGTATACCAAAAAGGTAAAGTGTGTTATATTTTTATTAGTTGCAACTAATATCTAATGGTTATGATGGTTTGGTAAGAAACTAATAGCTAATAACTGATAGGAACAGTGGTTTGGTAAAAACTGATGTTTACAATGATTTGAGTGAAAAGATTTACACTTTTACACATTGCAAATTTTTGTGTTTTGCGTTTGTTTCATTTTGTGCATTTTTTCATTTTCTTGTTGAAGTGTGCCTCTTTATTTTTACACTGTCCACATTTTTCTGTATTTTCATTTACATTCACAATTCAATTGACTTAGTTATTTTCATTGCTTAATCATTGCTCATTTAATTAAATTTAACACTTGTGAATTAATTTGCATTTACTTAGAATTCTTTGCAAGTTTTAAATTGTTTAGCACTTGTGAATTAATTTCAAATTTTCAATTATTGCTTAACACTTTTGAATTTCAATTGAATTAATTTTCTTGAATTTTGTGATAAATTAATTTTGATTTAATTTTACTTAATTGATTCAAGAATTAATTAAACCTTACTTTGTTTTCAAGTAACAGTAATTTTCCCTGATATTGTGAATTTCACTTATGAATTTTGAGTTTCATAATAAATTTTTGTATTTAAAATTTTTATAAGTATTTCATTTCTAACCAGTATATTTGCATTTGATTATATTGATGTTAGGTAGAAACATAGAGTGGTAATGGATCTGCTTTCCTTCAATTTACTTGAAGTGACTTAGAACCAGGGAAGTACTTAGACTTCTGAAATCAGGGAAATACTTAGACTTTTAAAGTTGTTGATGGAGTGATGCCCTTTGATTAATTTAATTACTTACAAGATTACCTCACACCTGTTTTGATGAACTTGGTCTGATTTTCTGCAATACTGGTAAGTTGTTAAGGGATCACTGTTGCCTTTAGAGTATTCAATCGTTTAATACCTGTGATGAGGGTTCAGGTGTCTGGCTTTTGTGAGGTAACAGTTGATGAATGGTAACCAGATACTTGGCACTTCGTAACAATATATATATATATATATATATATATATATTGTTCAAGATTTTAAGCCAGAACCAAGGAAAGTTAAGATTTCTTATGACAAGACTCATTTATCCTTGTCTATATAAGTTGCCCCTTTGAACTGAAAGCCTCTATTCTCTAGACAAACTCTCTTTGTTCCCATTGGCTCTCCTGAATTTACTCCCCACAGGGATTGGGCAGCACTTACCGGGAGAAATTTTAAAAGGAGCAGGAACCCAGCAACTCGCTCTCAGAACCTCTCAGAGCTAGGAGAGCTCAGAAGCTCCTCAGACATTGCCCTGCAGACACTACTTCACCCTTACTGCTCCCCCTGCCTCCTCTGGGAAATTCCCAAGTATTTTTACACTTCCATAGTGCACAGAAATATCAGCAGATAAGAAGACTACCAAGCCCAGGATTTCCAGGTACTGTGAGAGTAAATTTCAGTTCAGCCAGGGAATTGTTTTGCCTTTTGTCTGTATTTCATTTCCATTCTTTCAAGGCGACTTTCCCCCTCCTTTGTTTAGCTTCTCATTCCCCCAATCTTGGTTCAATGCTGTGATTACTCCCGTTGTGATACTAGTAAACATCCCCTAGTTAATTCAAGCAACGTAATAGTTCCTTCTGTGAACTCCCAGTCATTTCCATCGCCGCTGAGCGCTTTGTAATTTTTTTGATTGAAGGTAAGTAGTGTGTAACGCTCGCCCACGTTTTCCCTTGCCTCAGTACTTATCCTAGGATGCAATCTCTTTGCAGACAAACACCGTGCCTAATTTTGCGAGAAATTGGGAACCCTTTGGAGTAAGCCTTGCATTTCAATACCCCGTTTGCACAAAATTCTAAACTCTGTGTCTGGTTGCCCCAGCCATGTGTGTCTGGGGGATCGACCGTCAACCACCTTATTAGTTCCTGGACCTATGTAAATATAGTGCATTTAAAACTAAAGTCTAGCTTTTATGTAAATTCCTCCTTCCTCAGTAATATCGGCCTTCTGTCATAGTTTTTTTTTTTCTTTGTAGAGTGATCTCTCGTTCCTTCATTCAAGGCCAATTGTTTTAGTGTTAGATTACATTTTTCAGGAGTCAACGAGCAGTTCAGAACAATATATATATTTATTATTATATATATATATATATATATAGATATATATTTTTATTTATATTTATATATATTCTATATGTATATATGTGTGTGTGTGTGTGTGTGTGTATAGTACACACACATACACACACACACACACACACATATATATTATATATTATATATAATATTATATATATATAATATATATATAGATATGATAGATGATAAGAGTTCTCGACCTTATCATGTCTTACAATAAGCGTTCGAATAACAAAGAGATAACGCCAACCTTTTCATGTGAAAAATGGATACTAAGAATTGTTTGACAACCCGTTTGAAAAAAAAATGATCGAGATAGCTACTGTGATATGTTATCTTATAAATTTTGTCATCGAACGCTCCCAGGAAATTTTGCCGAAACCGGTAACCGTAGAATTTCACACTAGCAAGTGAGAATTTTTTTTGCGTCGAGTGTAAAATTATCATCAGCTCATGTACTGTACGTCAACATCTGGAATGTGGCGGATTTACATTGTTTTATTTTTACAATTATCACACAAACACGCAGGCAACTGCACTTTCATTACAGCAGTGTCAAGCCTGTCTCCGTATAAAATTGATATGCTGAATGAATAAAGAAAAGAGATTTCCATTCAAGAAATACTGATCAGCCCGCAAATTGTCAGGTTTTCAATTGCAGGACCCCAGAGCAAGTGCCGTAAGATATTTGCAATACTCCTTACCACCAAAATTAATAACTTACAGCCAAAAGGAATTATATGTTGTAAATGCTCTAGCTCCGGTCAGGATTCGAATCTGAGCCGTTGGTTTAATAACAACGATAGACATTGACTTCGTAAGTGCCTGGTCATCAGTTCAAGCGTATAAAATTTAGCAGTTAGTACTGTCTGTCATTTTCTTCTTTTCGAGGAACCATCCCTGATAGTGAATACGGAATATCTGCGTGTAATTATTGCCTTTTCATCAGAAATTAAGTACCTCAAAGGAACCGTAAATCTGCTTGGAAGGAGCATCCAAATTTAACTTGAATCACGATGATGTGTGAAGTTACATCAGCTGGTGCTACCCACTAGATTCCTACGTGTTCCACCAACACCCCATCGATCGACCCGGCTGAGAACGAAACGTTTTGTTGCCTCGTATTGCAGCACCGTCATATGGCGGCTGACGCAACCAAAACACCCAAGTGGTGAAACGTTAATTCAGGCAAGATAATCCATAGGGAAATAACGTCTGAGATTATATATATTTGTACCTCGCAAAAGTTTAATTAGGAATTTGCATTAAAAAAAAGTCGCCAACACGTCAAGAGCACCGTCTTCGTAGCCATATATGACGTAAACATTGAGTTTCTCGACATTCTAAAATAATACGTTGTCAATAAATGTGGTCAAGCGACGTATCTTTTGATAATATGGTGAAAAATGGCTGACCAAATTTTGGTATAGATAATGCAACTCACACACACACACAAATATATATATATATATTATATATTATATATATTATATATATATTAAATATATATATATATAGATAATAATATATATATATATATTTTATATCTATATATATATATATAGCATCATTCAGCCAAAATGCAGTTGCGCATTAGATGATAGGAAGGTCTGTTAATGAGGTAACTTCTATCTCATTCAAGTTTATTCATTCCATATGTGGTCACATGAAAGCGTTATGAAAAACATATTAATTCAACATCCACGATGGATGTAAGAAATAGGTTGATATGACCTCATTATTTTCATTAGTAATATAAGTTTCTTGCTCTTTTTAACATTATAATGTTTCCAACTGCATCAAGAAATCTCTTGCTGTTGGGACCAGGGAGCGATTTCACATGATTTTAAACATATAATTTAAACTAAAGAAATGAGCAAATTAACTTGCAGAGTAGTATCTACTATAGAAACCCGTGCCGTACTACTTCGAAACTCATTTAACATGCTGTGCCTTTTCATGTCAGGAATGAATGTAACGTATTATCCCTTAAACAAACAAAAAAGTATATAATGAAATACTGACAACCTCCAGTTTATTGATCGTTGTTGATACGTGATTAAGACGGTCAAGATCTGTGCAAGCAGTGGTCCAGTGGTGCATGCCAGACAAGTTACGAACATGACTGAGGTGAGTTCGTTGATACGAATGCGGCTCAGTTCTATGAATAAAACACCGCCGCCCAACACTCTGTGTCCCAGTCACTACCGGAGCTCCTGTCGCTTTGTTACCCTGACAGGCTCCACTACTTTTCTTTGTAGTCGTGTTAGTATAAGGACAGGAGATTTGGCATCAGTTATCGGCTGAACATATCAAGAAGTAGTTGTCGCACAGTGGTCACATCCCAAATGTCTGGGTTTAGTGTAAGTACTAAAGTTGTTTGTTGGGCGAGAGAGATGAGGTGAAAGCGACTGACGAGTCGCGGGCGGGAAATTCGTTTTCACAGTCGGTCTGTCCCTTTATGCGGTAGACACACGTCCTGCTTGTTCTTGGAAGCAGCAGACTAACATCCATATTTAATGCCATGTTAAAAGTCAGTGATTGAATATTATGACAGAACTCGTTTCATTGTAACCAGGTATCTAATGGGCGGTGACGTAAACCAACTAGTGGCAGCCTAAATGCAATAACCTACCCTAATACCTACCACCTAGTAGGAAAGTTCAGCACAGGTATTGTTTTAGCAGTGCGAGTCTGTGTAAATACTAATCAATGTGTGAATCGCCAAGGCCTTTGGAGGTCATCCATACTTTGACACCTTATGTTTGGACAACGTTACAGTTTCATAGCCTAATCTAGACCTACGTAGGCATGTTGATAGGTCGGTATCGACGTTGTCAGATGAGGACACTTCATACATGTATGATGAAGGAAGCTAGTGATTAAAAGTATAAGAGCATTGATTATCTAGTTCATTTTACTTCACCAGGTTTTGAAACCTACAATGAAAACAGAAGGCCGGGCTCGGTCTTCTTGTGTACCTGTTGTAGGTAGTTTCCCTTTACTAGGGGGAAACATCAGTACAGGCCAACCCTCATCACGGTAGACGGGTCTTATTCACTCGATATTTAATTGGTGAAACATGAATACAATTGCAACTCTAAGCATACCATTTAAAAGACTGAAGTTTCGTCAACATATTGTGATATATGAAAGCCCCATACGAACTAAAATAAGCATGTGAGCTCTTCGTAAAATATGTTTTCAAGGC
Source organism: Macrobrachium nipponense (assembly GCF_015104395.2). Classification (NCBI taxonomy): domain Eukaryota; kingdom Metazoa; phylum Arthropoda; class Malacostraca; order Decapoda; family Palaemonidae; genus Macrobrachium; species Macrobrachium nipponense. The sequence continues at coordinate 36,955,403 of NC_087206.1, forward strand.
AGTTTGAAATCCAATATGGCGGCTACGTTTTTTCATGGACGGTTCTCATCAGTGACGGACACCATCTTTCCCCAGCCTTCCCAGCACTCATTTGAACAATGTTAGCGTATGTATGTAACGTTTATTGATCTTACTCAAGATTGCAGTTGTAATCAGCACAATAAAACAACATTTTGTTGCCTATATTAGTGAAAGTATGAAACTTGTTATTCCCGGGGTTATGGTTGGAACTGTATTCATTCTTACCTTGTAATCGGCGGTTTTTTATCCTTACTGCCATCACAACTGAAACTCCACAGTGCTTATTTGATTGTTATTTATACACATTTTGGTCTCAGTTCACTCCACATTGCACTTTAAACCCGTTGCTGTTCCTGGTTTCTAAGCGCGCGCGCCATAAACACAATTACAAACAGCAGACGACGACAGACGACGAAACTGCAAAGTTTTATTCCCTAAACTGTTTACTTTACTCGTTATTTAGTTTAAATTTACATTGTTATTTAAAAATTTTGATTTAATTCTTGTATATATCCCTTTTTTGCAACCAAATTACCCCGAAAAATTACAGATATTTCTAACGTAGATAAAATCAAATGTTTCTAACGTTTTCGTACATCTGGCTGCCGAAAACCATAGAGGAACGAATACGGAAAAGTGCATAGAGGAACGACTACGTTTTTTTTTTTTTTTTTGCTTTTTAGTTTTTGCTAGCACTTTTCATTGATTTCAGTCTTTATTAGTATTTTGAATTTCTTAAATAATCGTATGCCAGAAATAAATGTAACCTTTAATGTTTGCATGCTTTAATGTTTGCATGCTAAGAATGGCAAAATCATCGTTGTCCACATTAGTGGAGGCTTCACACATACGCCGTTCCATTATCCTGTTAAGCGTTCCGCACCCCTGATGAGCTCGCTGCTCAACGTACCGTCACGCTTTTTTTGTAATCAGGGATCATAGCACTGATGATAGTTTTTCAAAGTTAATATTGATTTTTATGCTTGTTATTCATACTGTAATTAACTGTTGGAAATTCTCTCTCTCTCTCTCTCTCTCTCGGAGTCCAGTCACTCGGCAAAGAAAAGTCATCTTCACTCCCGCAATTGGAAGAAAAGTTTGTATCATCACTGGAGGATTCAGAACTAGAGCTCTCATCATCAAATAGGTTATCAATATCACACTCCTCATCTAGTATTTGATTGATCTCACCTAAAGAAATATGCCTCCTCTTTGGGACATTCATTGTGAAAGACGCGAAATCCAATTTGTCTCGATAAACGCCCGAAGCGTATTGAAAGAAAACCAACAGGGACAGGCAGTTTTCTAGCATAAGCGACCACCAGGAAAGAGTTGCCAGGCTGGAAATAAGTTTCCCATGTGCTTGAGAGTGTTACCAAATGATGTTCCTACACTTTCTATGCGAGTAAAACGTATTATTACGGGGCTGACGACTGACAAGCACAGTTAAAGTCTTGAACGTAATATCCCGTTGAAGGCGCTACCGAGTAGATCGCGGTAAACGTATTATTACGTGGGTGACACTTAACAGGTTATAAACTGTTTCCATGAATTCTAGTTGTCATAGTAATGCAATAATGATAAATTGCTTTAATATTTATGTATATATACTTCCAATACATAGCCTAATTTCACCAATTTCAACGTTGTGTGTAGTCTTATACCCAGTTTGGAGGGTCAACATACCGAATGGCAAAACAGAGAGAGAGAGAGAGAGAGAGAGAGAGAGAGAGAGAGAGAGAGAGAGAGATAGAGAGAGAGAGAGAGAGGAAAGGAAGGCGGAGGAAGAAAGAAGAAAAGGGAGGGGGGGGGGGGGGTTGGGGAGAGGGTAGGTGGAGCTTTATACGCGTGTTCGTATCCATTTCTGCATAATGGAGTTTTTGTCTCTTGGTACAAGGACAATGTCGTTATTCTTTACGATTAGTGATTCACGATACCCTTATAAATTACGGCACTGGGTGTAATGCACTATAGCAAAATCTCGTTCTGTTAAGAGTGTTCGTTACAGAAATAGGTATTGCCCAAAAACTGCTTGCACTGTCTCTGAAACCCATAGTAGACATGCTGCTTAGTTGTCAATCAAGTTTTTATAACCAAGTATTTTTTACAAGCTAGCTATTGAATAAATTTGTATTTTTCTCAGTCAAAACATATGCCCCTCAATGCTAACTTTCTCTTTTAACGACTTTCTGGTCATTGCAAATTCGGCCCCATAATTTCTTATGGTGCGAAAACAGACAAGAGGCCCATGGACCGAAAACGATTGCGTCACACTACGGCGATAATCCAGCAGTAAAACATCTTCATATATCCAAAAAGTAAATAATAAAGATATATATGCGCATTACGATTATAACAATTACATGTATAGCTGATAACAATCTGCATGAATAACTGGTAAACTGTTCTGCAATGACAGTTGAGTATAGCAATTATTTACAATAGGTACGAAAGTCAAGATGTCGTGACGTCATAATACAGAACTTGAAAGAACGTTCTAATTCAGAAAAATAATTACTTAAATTTGAGTCAGAGTCGAGTTACTTTTTCAATAACGAATATTTTCAAATTAATCATCATAAAATATGTAAAATATTGATGTTTTACTACTTATTTAAAATTAGCCAAGAGCACGCTTCTCGTCATCTTCTACCCCAACAGCTGTTTACGCCTGGCTTGTTGTTGATGAGAAATCGTGTTTCGATGTTGTGATAAAAGTGCTCCAGCGTCTGTGGGTACAAGTGGTGTGCGGATTTATCACAGGAAATGGTTAGTTTATTGACACAAGCTACTCCGTAAACATCGAGATGGCGTCAATCTTCGAAACATTTTTAGTTGTAAGTAAAAATTTCTAAAGCGTTTTGGTGAGATTTCCACTGCCGTGGGCGCCATTTTCAGTACCGCCCTCCTGTTTAAATCTGTTTAAATCTTAAAATTTGGCCTTAATTTCTAACTTTGGGGAAAAATACTTATTCGATAAGGAGAGTAGAGGTCTTTAGCTCCGTTTCTCACCAACAAGAAGTCGCGACTGATGCCCATCTCGGGTGTCAGGACGCGTTATAATGTACTTTTTCGGAGGGTGGCTTGCACTGATGGTAGCTGGCCTGCGTGGCCTGCTTTGATGTTTTACCCTAATACTTGAGCATTCCACGACACCATCGTTTTTGTACAGTTAGTCTAGGAAAACCCTCAAGGGTAATGGAGTCGGTTCTGATAGGCGAATGTGTAAATTCCTATACGAATGTGGGTAATGTTGATGAAATTAGGATAGGAGTGGATGTAATTACCTAACCTAATGAGGATTGGATGTAAATACCTAACCCAATGCAGTACAGGTTGTAGAAGGACCTGGTTTGTGAAAGACAGACAGAGATACTCTGATAATGTTCCAGTGTGTTTGCATGCAACTGTGTTCTGTAGAGCTTCTCTGTAGAAGTACTGGAATGTTGAAGTATTTCTTTGGAAGATAGGTAGGAAGCGCCAAAGGTGTGGATATAGGGTAATGCATCACTGTGCGGAGAGGCGGACACTGTACACTTTCCCAAAGAATAACTTTTCACTTCCAGTATCCTGAATTAGCCTAGGCGCCAGTCATAACCCAACCTGCATGGAAACAGATTGAGAGGAAGACCTCTGCCTTCCTCTCAAAGTTCCTCTCAAATAAGTGTTTTCTTTCAAGTCGCAAAATAATGCCATCCATAATTTCTGGTTAAACACTAGTTGATGAAAGTAACCATGCACGGTGCAAACCTACCTCCATGACACTTTCAAAATTCTACTTATAACACCTAATGTGTTGAAGATTACGCCATCTCAGTGTTTGCGGAGTCACTTGTGTCCATAAACTTTCCATTTCCAGTGCTAAATCCACTCACCACTTGTACCCATAGAGGCCAGGACACTTTATTCATAATAATCTTCATAGAGGCCAGGACACTTTATTCATAATAATCTTAAGTGACAAGGTGTATCGGGTCCGGCCGGGAAAACTTGCAACGATGGTTTGGGTAGAGAAAGAAGAGTTGACACTATTCATAATAATCTTGAAGAGTTGACACTTTATTCATAATAATCTTAAGTGACAAGGTGTATCGGGTCCGGCCGGGAAAACTTGCAACGATGGTTTGGGTAGAGAAAGAAGAGTTGGCTAGATAAGATTCAAATAATTAAAGACCAGAATAAGGGTGTGACTTGCGGAATTTCTACACAAGCAATCCACGGTGGCCTAGACTATGGCAATTAACCTTTTCCTATGTTATTTTATTTGCTGAACAAGAATTTAAAGGTAATATTTATTCGGACAACTTTAATTAACCCCCAGGGGCCAGTACTAAACATGGAGGAATACATTGGACGCCCCAATCCCTAGTGGATGTCGTATCCGCGGTTACGTTCCTTGCAGTTTGTAGGGAACTTTTCTTTAGAATAACCCTGCAAGAAACGTACCCGCGGATATGACATCCGTGTTTAGTACTGGCCCCTGGGGTTTAATTAAAATCATCTGAATGAATATTACTTCAAGATTCTTGTTCAGTTGGTAAAACTGCAAAGAAAAACCGCAACTGCCATAGTCTGGGCCGCCGCCGATAGGTACCCTAGATCTACCCGACTTGCATATATTAATTGCGTATTCATGATAATTTATTTGAAAATATCCGCGGTATTTCTACAAAAGCAGTCCACACGGACTGCAAGGAATGTAACCACAGATACGACATCCGCTAGGGATTGGGGCGTCCAATGTATTTTGCCGGTTTAGTACTGGCCCCTGGTGGTTTAATTACGGTGTCCGAATAAATATTACTTAAAATTCTTGTTCAACAGGTAAAAATGCATAGAAAAACTGCAACTGCCATAGTTTAGGCTGCCGCAGAAAAGTACCCTAGATCTACCCCAATTGTCTTTTGTCTTTACCCTCCAAACGTGTGACAAGACTTTAAAAAAAACAGTGGAAATGAGTTAATTTAGTTCAACTATAGGGTAAAAAACCGCATGGTACAGGGGTGGACCATGTACGATCAATGTGTACAACCCCAAGAAAAGTACATTATAACACGTCCTGACACCGGAGTAGAGGTGTGTAGCTCCGTTTCTTATAATGTACTTTTTTGGGGGTTGTACACATTGATCATACATGGTCCACCCCTGTACCATGCGGTTTTTTACCCTATGTAATGGGGAAAACATTTAAGTGGACTAGCTGATCAAGTCTTGCCCGCTTCCTGCTTGTTGATCCACCTTCCGAAAAATTACTTAACACTTCCTGATACCGGAGATGAGCACCATTTAGGAGTCATCAGTGGTGGGACCAATTGAGACCTCTACTCTCCCTTTGAAGCAAGCAAAAGTACTTTTTCGGAGGGTGGATTAACAAGTGGGCAAGACTGGATCAGCAAGTCCACTTGGTTGTTTCCCTTATATTTATACATAAATATTAGATCAATTTTATCATTATTGCATCACTGTAACATCTAGAAGACACGGAAACGGTGTGTAAAGGCATTTGATGACTTGCATCCCTAGCACACATTTAAGATTATATAATTAAAAATTTTAACAAAATTATTTCGGCCATACAATTAATTTTTTAAGGTCAAAATAGTAATATAGACTTGCCATGAACAAGCTCACATATTTAAAGTTGAATTTTGAGTGATTTAAGAACCAAGTGTGTAAAATTACAATTAAATAAGCATTGTGGAGTTTCATTCATGATGGCAGTAAGGATAAAACCACTGATGACAAGGTAAAAATGCATTTCAGGTCAAAATATGATTGCAGGAATAAGACATCTCATACTTTCACTAATGTGGCAACATGATATTTTATTGTGCTGATTACTACTTCAATATTGAGTATAAGCAATAAACGTTAAATAGATAACTCAAATAATTGTTGAAATGACCGCTGATAAGGACGTGTCTGCCAGTGTATGCGTGGTGTCCACGAGACTGTACCACGCCATCCATATTTGATTAAAAAATTTTAGTTCCTATGGCGGTTTCATATATAGCACTCTGTTGACAAAACTTCAATCTTTTGAATGGTATGCTTAACTATCGAATTATATTTTTGTTTCACTGGTTAATTCTTAAGTGAAAAGTGGCTCATTAGGCTGTGCAAATGTCCGCAGAGTGATGCATTACCCTAATACCTATTCTAGGCCCTCTTTCTGGAGTCCCAGCCATTGCTGAAAGAATTAGTGATGTAATTCACTATGCATGCACCCTTAGTAGTTCTACTGTACTTTTAAATTTTGCCTGCCTATCCTTAGTGCGCCATGCCTTAAGATGTTAGATATTTTCTCCTAGGTGTTCCCAAACTTTTGCCATTTTTTTTTTTTATTGCAGTATTACTTCAGTTCAATCATAGTTTCCTGTCGAGCAATAATTCTTAGTAGGACAGCGACCAGTAAGGTTCAATTATCTAGCCAAGGAATGTTGTTATTTGTGCCACCACAATGAAATTTAGCCAGAAAATTTAGTGAGCTAAACATAAGCTAGGAAATTTAGCCAAAAAATGTAACTTGGTAAACATAAGTTTAGTATGTATATATATATTATACATACTAAGTGTGGGGTCTATGGTACACCTGCTTTTACCTTAGAATTTTTTTTTTTTTTTTGGAGTGTTAACTGTTGTTTTACGTCCTAGCTCTACCCAACAACGAAGGGAAGGTATTGTAAGGGGGGGAGAACATAGTTTAAAAAGCGACCATGTGTTTTCTGGTAGAGGCCGAGGACTACGCAAACCCCTCAGGTAGTTATATTTGCTATGGTTGGGGACCACCTGAAGGGAGGTTGGTAATTGTTGTGGTGGGTGGTGAAGGTACAGCCCACCCTCTGTTTTTGCACTGAATTCTTCCCAGAACCTCCCACAAAGTCAAACACAAGGTAACGCTCTCCAGGCCCCCTAGAAAAAAACCTAACATGATGTGCATTATATGAGGAATAAAAAAAGCATGGCAGTAGGACCACCTTTTGAGAATAATGGGATCTATGATGCACAAAAAAAAGAGAAAAACTAGACCGTTTTTTCAGGCATCTTTAAAAAGTACCTAAGTGGAAGATGCTATTGTCATTGAATATGTTGGAGTTACGGCTTACATCTTTACTTGGAAGATGATTTCATACAAGTAATTCTTGAAGTAATTACCTAACAAACTATTAGTCTCGCACAGCATCCGAAATTATTAAAAATTTGTAAGCAAGTAACTCACGGGCGACAAAAGCCAACTGTGCCATTCTTATTTGTGCCGCGGAACCAACAACACATCGTATTGCTCCTGAGTTCATGTTTGCCAAGGTTTGATTGCCTTGCTGTAGTTGGCGATGTTACCCTCTTTAGTTGTATTTTGTCTGTTGCCTTCAGCTAGGTTGCATCAACTCCTTTAGCCGTTTTCATCTATCAGCTTCAGATTATTGGTATGTCTGACTCCAGTGCTTCCACTCTTGACTATTGTAGTGAAGGCTGCTAGACTAGATTGATAAAGCTGTTATGATGCACACACTTCTCTGATGAGTGTAAGGGAGGAATGATAAATGAAAGTAGGTAGAAGATTTTGTAAACTTACTAATTAATTAGGTTTGAACTGGATCTCGAGGGCGGTTGCAAGAGCTGAAAGTAGACCTTCTGTCAGTACGGACCCAGAAGATTTTGAAAACTTCTCAAAGTTAGAACTGGATCAGGAAGGTACGTGCAAGAGTCGAAAGGGCCCTTCTGTCGGTAGGGACCCATCCCCTTATGCCAAAGGCAGAATCTGGTTTGGCCCTTCCTTCTACTCCTGCTGTCAATCTTTCATCAATCTACAGCCTGCCCCCCACCTCCTACTCCAGAAGACATTCTGTAGGCCCAAAGGAGGTTGATAGGGTTTGCCCGTGGCTGCCACCCCCTCTGTGGGTCCTGTTCTGAAGTCTCAGGATGCAGCTGACTTCTATAGTGAAGGCATTTGTGGAGCTGCGCCGTTTATCATCCAGTTCTGACACCGAGTCTGAACACAGGCGTCATAGATGCTATGGGAACGCTACTAGGCCATTGAAAAAGGCGTGTGTGATCTGGCATACGGACTCCTATGACCTCGCCCTTCCTTCGTGTAGGTATGGCGTTGATTGCTGCTGTCTCCTAAGAAATTCAAATGTCAGAAGCTCTGTGGTAGGCACTTGTCACCTTAACATCTGGGTCGGCAGAAGGCTCCGGCTCCTGTAAGCTTGGTCACTGCCACACTCCCATCTCTAGCGAACGCACAGCCACCACCATCTCCTGCACCACCAGTTCTCAGTGCCTCTCCCATGATGTCTGCTTCTGCACCTGTTCAACCTGAATCTACTTTGATCTGCAACTCGCATCCTTTTCTGCCTCATAACAGAGCCCATCGGCAACAGCTGTCTAGTTTACCAAATCAGATGGCTGCATCCGCCAGGAGGGTCCTCTTAGGTGGCTGAGGACCTTTCTCCGCGTTCTTCAAAGGACGAGGAGGATAATGATCAAGATTTAGCTCGGTTGGTGGCATACATGACCGTAATAGTTTGCCTCCTCGTTCCTTGTGTCGAACTCGAACTTGCTCCTTCCTAAGATGGTTCTTTCCACCCCAGGAAAGCTTTGAAAGTAGTCAGAGTGGCTCTTGATGAAGAGGGAACAAGAGAAGGTGACCTTTGCTCATAGCCCCTCCCTGAAAGTCTCTGCCTTCTCCCAAGGGGACTTTTCTAGTCTCATTGACTCTTCGGGGTGCCAGCCTTCGCCTTGTCCAGTTTTCTTCATCTCATAGGAATTGGGCCACCTCATTAAGAGCCTGTTCAAGATGAAGTGTTCAGTTTCCTCAACTGGACAGAGGGTGCTCTCACAAAGATCAAGAATGCCACAAAGATAGTTGACTACAGCAAAATTTCTAGGCATGCTTTCGTGTATGGATAAAGCTTTCGAAGATGGCTCTGCAGAGCTTTCTTCATTTTGAACTTGTGAGGAAGAGGGTCCTTTGGTGTTCTTCTGCTCCGAAATGAATAACGACCTTGCAGAAGGCGGCTTTGCTTTTCCCGCTTCTGAATCCCTCCCATCTCTTCCCACAGGCCATGGTATAGCAGATAGCTGCAGACCTGCAAAAGTAGTCTATTCAGGACCTCCTAACTCTTCGGTGGCGCCCTTACATCTGATCGTTTCTCCACTCCAAGAGCACCCCTTATAGTACAAAGATACCCCAGCATCGATCTAGACCCCACTCTAACCTGCGCTTTTATTCCAAATCTGTTAAGAAACACCCACCTCCACCAAGTCTTAATTGAAGAAGTGATCCTGAATTCTTTCCTGCCCTTGTGGAGAAGCCAGGCTCCGTGATTTCTGGGAGATTTGGAACCAGCAGAGCCAAGGATTGTTAGGGTACTGAAGGAGGGCTACTGCATCCCTCTTTCAGAGACTCCTCCTTTAGTCTTCTCTCCCATCACATTGATGGCATACTTGGGATGCTCAGAAAGACAAATAGACCTTTTGAAGGAAGTATCCTCCCTCCAGAAGAAGGCTATAAAAGAAGTAGAGATCCATTCTCAGGGATTTAACAGTCGCCTTTACTTAGTTCCCAAAACATTGTGGAGCTGGAGTCCAGTGCTGGATGTAACCGCTCTCAATCGCTTTGTAGAAAAGACCACAAGATGAGGATGGAGATTTATAAACAAGTTCCAATCATAGCCTCAATTTTGGCCCCTGAGGAATGGTTCCAAGACTTGATAAGACAGTTGGCTTTCCAAGATTACACCCACAAAAGTGCAAGCTTCAGAGACAACTGTATCTCACTAGATGCCATGCCATGAAGGGGTTTCTGCTAGCTGTGACATGATTAAGACTATCAAGAAACTCAAAGTTCAGAAGCCAGTCTTCCTCCAATGTCTATCAAACAGGTGGGCGAATTTCTGCAATTGGTGCAAAAGAAATTCCATCTTCTGATAAGTCTGTTTAGGACCTCGAGAGGCTTGACCTCTGCAGAACTTATTCCAACACTAGTTAGTTAATGTAAGGGCATAGCGAAAGTGTCATGGAACTTGGAACTAGTTCTTAAAGGACTCTGGTCCTACTTCCCAACCCCTTGCATCTGCTTTATTATCGAGGAATTTGACGAAGACGACTCTCATCCTAGGAGCTTTAGCTACAGCCAAGAGAGTAAGGAAGATTCAGGGTCTTTATGGTCTTGGGAAAAAAGGAAAGAGTTGGGTTCTGTATCAGAGATGCTTCATGTTCTTACACTCTAGGTTTTCTTGTGAAAAAATGATGAAACAGGTAGGTGCTGTATCAGGGATGCTTTATGTTCCTGCACTCTAGGTTTTCTTATGAAAAACAAGAATCCAACAAAACTGCATGAATAAAATTGTCAACTTAGGTTTTTGTTTACTATGAAAGTATAAAATATTAAATTAATTAATATATATATATTTATATAATACAAATAAAAATGAAAAGTAAACATGCTAAGTTGTTTATTATACACACACACACACACACAACACACACACACACACATATATACATATATATATACATACACACACATATACACACACACATATATATATATAATATAATATATATATACACACTACATACATACATATACATACCTACCACACACACACACACACACACACACACACACACACTATATATATATATATATATATATATTATATATATATATATATATATATATATATATATAATACAAATAAAAATGAAAAATAAACATGCTAAATTGTATGGAAGCAATTACTGAATGTAATGCTTTATAAAGTATTCAAATCCAATTTACAAAACATGTTTTTATACATTCAACTTACCTGTCAGATATATACTTAGCTTTAGAGTCCGTCGTCCCGACAGAAATTCAAATTTCGCGCCACACGCTTCAGGTAGGTCAGGTGATCTACCGTCCTGCTGCTGGGTGGCAGGAATAGGAACCATTCCCGTTTTCTATCAGATTCTTTCTGTCGCCGGTACTATCAACATTGTTGTTGGTACCTCCTGGCTGGAATTCTTTTTTCATCGCAATTGATCTTCTTGACCGACTTTTGGTGACGTACCTGGATCGTTGTATTGGCATACTCTATTGTGGACCGTTTCTTGAACTTGATTTTGGATTTTTCTAAGAATGTCTGACTCGAGTGTTGTTGTGAGGTGTGTGAATGAGGGCTGCAGGGTGAGAATGCCGAAAACTTCGGTAGATCCTCACACTGCATGCAGGCGTTGTAGAAAGTATGAATGTTCTTTTTCTAACACCTGTAAGGAGTGCGAGAACCTGAGTGCAGAAGAATGGAAGAATCTTACTTCTTATATGAAGAAGCTAGAAAGGGATAGGCTGAGGAAAGCTTCCAAAAGCCGAAGTAGATCTAGGTCTAGCGAACTAGTTTCTAGCTTTCTAGCTTCTCCCCATGATGCATTAATTAATCCTTCTCCCCCTATTTCTGCCCTTTCACCCATTTTAAATCCTACAGATTCAGCAGCGGAAATTGCGGATCTGAAGGCTACCCTTCATAGAATGCAGGTCAAAATGGCGGCATTAGAAGGTAAGAGTGGTGATTTAACAGTGGACAGTGATGCGAGTGTCCCCAGTGTAGTGGAGGGGTCGTCTGATCGGCTCTACAACGCTTCCAGGTCTAGACCTCTTCCAAGCTCCCTGGCCCAGAGGAGAAGGAATGTCGAAAGCCGTACGAAGGTTGTAGAGGTTCCCCACCGGTCAGGCATCCCTTCGGCAGGTTCTGTTACGCCCCAGACTGCCAGGGATCGCTGCAGGAAAAGCATCCTTCGTGAGTGTTTTTCGTCGTCAGAGTCGCCTTCACCTAGAAGAGGGTGGAAAGACACGAATCTTTCTCGCCCCTTGAAGAGGAGCTGGAAAGCTACGGTGCTTGACTCAAGTCCAGAACACTTTCCTGAAGAGGCTTCTTCAGTAAAAAAGAGAACCTTGTTGACTCCAAGTGCTGTAAGGGAATCTCAGACACCTTCCAGATCTCCCTCCCCTCGTTCCAACACGGACAGGGATGCGACTACTGCTCAGATCCTACAAAAAGTGCAGGAACAGATCTCATTGGTTGGAGTTCTTTCCAAGAAACCTCATAGGAAAGATAACTCCCTTCCTATAAAGAGGTCCGCGGCGCTCTCAGAGGTACCTCCCTCGAAACGAGAGGTTCCTAAGATTGTTCCATCTTCTCCCAAGCAACGAGCTCCTATAGATGAGTGGTTTTCTTCAGACCCGGAAGAACCATCTTGGCGAGAAGCGCCAGTTAGGACAGAAGCCCTTTCCAGGCAACGAGAACTTTCCGGTAGAGGGGAGAGAATGTCCAGGAACGAAGAAGTAGACGAACTGAAGGACCGTTACATGGATTTTTCCGAGCAAGAGGCACCTTCCAAAGGTGAGCCTATTAGGCGCTCGGAAATGGTCAGACGCACGGAATCTTCTACTGTAACAGAACGTACCAAAGAGTTTCCTTCCAAGCGCTCGGAACATCGCGGACGTTCCGAACTCTCCTTACCCGTGGAAGAACTTTCCATAAGACGCGCGGAATCTTCCAGGCGAGTGGAACATTCCGAACGTTCCAAGCGGAAGTTTCCAAGCGCTCGGATCTTTCCGAGCAAGCGGGAACTTCAAAGCGCGGATCGCCTTCTAGACACTTGGGACTTTCCAAACGGGAATCTTTTTCCGGAAGAGTGGAACAGTCCAAACGAGCGGAACTTTCCAGACGAGAGGAATTTTCCGCACAAGAGGAACTCTCTGAGCGCGAAGAGCTTTCTACAAAAGCGGAACGTTCCAGACATGCGGAACCTTCCAGGCTAGAATCGCCTTCCAAGAGTTCTTCTCCTCGGAAGCGATCTTCCTCTTTGGGACTTCAGAAGGAAAGATCGGTGATATCATGTAAACGAATAGAAAGGACTTCCAGCTCTCTTACAAAAGAACGTAGAGAGAGTTTTTCCGCCAGTCCTTCCCCGAATAGAGGCTCTCCTAGTTCAGAATATGTGCGACCTAGGGAGTGTTTGTCCGTTGCAAGGGATTGTTCTCCTTCAGCTGGGCTTGAGCTAGAGGATATCTCAGAAGACAAAGCCCCAGCTAATGAAGGACTGTCTAATTATAAGAATTTATCCTCACTTCTGCTCCAGGAATACGGAGAATCGCTGAGCCCTGCCGCTCCGCCTTCGCCTCGGTCTCTCTATTCGAGCAATAAGCCATATAAGTCCTCTGCCTTCTTGAAAATGAAACCGGCCATTTCAATGAAGAAGGCTTTTCAATCTCTCGGTTCTTGGATGAATTCCAAGAAAGAACTAGGAAAGACTGTCTTCTGTATGCCTCCCTCCAGACTGACAGGTAGAAGAGGCATTTGGTACGAAACAGGAGAGAATATTGGCCTATCTCTTCCTGCTTCTGCAGAGTTGGATTTCTCGAGTCTGATAGACTCTTCTAGGAGACACGCCTTATCCTCTGCACGATCTACTTGGAGCATGTCTGATTTGGATCATCATCTCAAGGGACTCTTCCATGTGCTGGAGGTTTTTAATTTCTTAGACTGGTTGATCCCTTGGGGTAATTTCTAAGAAGTCACAAGAATCGGAAAGTCTTAGCCCGGAAGTGCTTCATAGCATTCTGGCCTGTATTGATAAGGCGGTCCAGGATGGTTCTGGAGAAGTATCTTCCCTCTTTGGAGCAGGGTTACTAAAAAAAGAGAGCGGTTTTTGGTTCTTTTCTGACCAAGGCTGTTCCTTCTCAGAGAACTGTCTTGCTGTTCGCTCCTTTATCTGAACATCTGTTCCCTTCTCAGTTAGTGAAGGAAATATCACACTCACTTACTGAGAAGGCAACGCAAGACCTTCTTATCCAATCGGCAAAGAAGAACAGAACAGTTACGACGGCTGCTAAAAAAGTCTCGCTTCCGTATCAACAGCCCTTTCGTGGAGGTCCCAAGACACGACCCCCCTTCAAAAGGAAGACTTTCGACAAGCGAGGAAGATCAGCCTTCCGTTCCTTTAAGAAGGGAAAATAGCATGCAGAACGTCCAAACACACTGGGCGCCAGGCTACTGGAATACTTGGAAGCCTGGGCAAAGAGAGGAGCCGACCCTTGGTCGATGTCTGTTCTGAGAAAGGGATGTCGCATCCCCTTCAGGGACAGACCTCCCCTGACGTCGACTCCTCTCGAACTGTCAGCTCGTTACAAGAACCCTGTGCTGAGAAACACGCTCCTTCAGATGGTAGAGGAAATGTGGAACAAGGGAGCCATTGAGCCGGTGCTAGATCCACACACTCCGGATTTTACAACCGCCTTTTTCTAGTCCCCGAAGGCTTCCGGAGGGTGGAGACAGTTCTGGATGTAAGTGCTCTGAACCAATTTGTAGAAAAAAGAGAAGTTCCGTATGGAGACTTCTGCATCGGTGATGTCGGCCCTTCGTCCAGGAGATTGGATGGTCTCCCTGGACTTACAAGACGCCTACTTCCATGTTCCCATTCATCCCTCATCAAAGAAGTACCTTCGTTTCGTAATGAAGGGGAAGATTTTTCAGTTCAGGGCCATGTGTTTCGGCCTATCCACAGCTCCTCAGGTTTTTACGAACCTAATGAAGAATGTAGCGAAGTGGCTTCATTTAAAGGGAATAAAAATCTCCCTTTACTTAGACGACTGGCTAATCAGGGCCAGATCGGAAACTCGGTGTTTGGAGGACCTAAAAACGACCTTAGACATGATTCAATCTCTAGGATTACTCGTGAACCTCGAGAAGTCTCAGATGATCCCCAGCCAGAACCTGGTTTATCTGGGGATTCAGATGGATTCTCGGGGTTTTCGAGTTATTTTTCCTTCGCAGGAAAGACTCATACGAGGCTTTATGAAAGTCTCAAACTTCCTTAGGGAGAGAAAAAAGTTCAGCGATGGGAATGGTTTGAGCCTTCTAGGAACTCTTTCCTCGCTGGAACAGTTCTTCCCCATAGGGAGACTTCATATTTGCCCCCTGCAGTTCTTCTTAAAGAAAGTATGGAACTGGAAGACAGGACAACTTTCGGACTCGTTCCAGATACCTCTCGAGGTAAAGAATCACCTGAGATGGTGGTTAGCCCCTCTCAAAAAGAACGAGGGAGTGTCCTTATCCATGCCGAAACCCAAGGCAAGTGTTGTATTCAGACGCTTCGGAAACGGGGGATGGGGTGCGACGCTAGGAACAAGAGAAGTGTCAGGCACCTGGACGAACGAGCAGATGTCATGGCACATCAACTGCAAAGAATTGATAGCCATACACCTTGCCCTCAAGTACTTCGAATCAATAGTCAGAGACGGGGTGGTCCAGGTCAACTCGGACAACAGCACCGCTCTGGCATACATTCGAAAGCAAGGCGGGACTCATTCGTTCTCCCTCTTCGAACTGGCGAGGGATCTCTTAGTTTGGGCAAAGGAGAGAAACATCATCCTCCTCACGAGATTTGTCCAAGGAGAGAGGAACGTGAGAGCAGACAGACTGAACAGGAGGAACCAGGTCCTTCCCACAGAGTGGACCCTCCACTCAGAAGTCTGTCAACATCTTTGGGCTCTATGGGGGAGACCTCACATAGACCTGTTTGCCACGTTCCTCTCCAAAAGGATAGACATCTTCTGCTCTTCAGTAGAAGATCCGAGAGCATTTGCTGTCGACGCCCTTCTACTAGATTGGTCGGGCCTCGATACATATGCCTTTCCCCCATTCAAAATTCTGGGCGAAGTAATCAGAAAATTCGTGGCCTCAAAGGGGATGCGGATGACTCTTAATAGCCCCATATTGGCCAGCTCAAGATTGGTTCACAGAGGTACTGGAATGGACGGTGGACTTCCCCAGATCTCTTCCAAGCAGAGCAGATCTGCTCAGACTTCGAGAGGTATCATCAAAACCTCCCCGCTCTCGCTCTGACTGCCTTTCGACTATCGAAAGACTCGTCAGAGCGAGAGGCTTTTGTCAAAAAGCTGCAAAGGCTATCGCTAGAGGCCGTAGTCTGTCAACTATACGGGTCTATCAATCGAAGTGGGAAGTCTTTAGGAGATATTGTAAATCGAAGAAGCTGTCCTCCTCCAATACCTCCAATACATCTTTCCGTATCCACTATAAAAGGGTACAGGAGTATGCTTTCAGCTGTTTTCAGAACAGAGGCCTAGAAATAGCTGATAATAAGGATCTTCATGATCTGATCCGGTCTTTCGAGACTTCAAAAATCAATACTCCTAGAACCCCGAGCTCGAATCTGGACGTAGTCCTAAAATTTCTAACCTCGAAGCGGTTCGAACCTCCACACCTTGCCTCCTTCAGAGACATTACGAGAAAATGTTTATTCCTGTTGTCTCTTGCTACAGCCAAAAGAACGAGCGAGATACACGCTCTTGATTCTAGGTTGGTTTTAAAGGAGAGGCTGCCATTTGTTCGTTCCAGACTTTATTTCTGGCGAAAAATTAAAATCCTTCAAAGCCTTGGCCCAGGAGCTTTGAAGTAAAGGGCCTGTCTAACCTAGTAGGCAAAGAGATTGAGAGGTCCCTTTGCCCGGTAAGAGCCCTTAAATTTTACCTGAGTAAAAAGAAGCAGCTGGGAGGTTGTCAACAGGGTCTATGGTGTTCTGTGAAAGATCCTAAAGACCCATGTCTAAAAGAAAAAAAAAACGCCTTGGCCTTCTTTGTAAGAAGTGTAATTACTAAGGCTCACAATGATTGCCCAGATGACTCCTTCAAAACTTCTTAGAGTTAAGAATCATGAAGTTCGAGCGGTTGCTACGTCTCTAGCCTTTCAAAGGAATATGTCGTTGAAGAATATTCTCGAAGCGACATATTGGAGATGCAATTCAGTTTTTGCATCTCATTACCTGAAGGATGTCAGGGTAACTTATGAGAAGTGCTTCTCTCTCGGTCCGTTTGTGTCAGCGGATACGGTGCTGGGCTTGGAGCAAAAACTGATCCTTAATTATTGTGTATGTACTTAAACCCTATAGTTAGAGATGTTCTTGGTTTTCGACTGTCAAAGGCACTAGGCGTCGCACAGGCGACCGCTTTTTGTCAGAAGGAACTGAGGAATATCCGACAAATAAGGGTGTACAAAATTTTTTTTTGGTACTGGTGTGGGTGTGTGTATATATGGTGGTGTTGAGTTTTTGGGTTGTTGTCAGGAGGTGGGGATACTCCTTACAATCTTTAGAACTAACACAGGTGTTAGGATCAGGTGGTCGGGATGTATGTGTTTGCTCCTCGTATATGCTTTTTAAAGAAGGTGTATTGTCATATTAGTGGATTAGCACCCATTGACAAGGCCATTTAGGCTCTGACGAGTAAGTGGATAAGACCCCATTGGCAGACCCACAAGATCTCTTAGCCATAGATCACTATCTCGCTGAGGCTCTTGAAGCGAAGCAGACTCCTGGGCAGTAGCCACGAAGTCTCCCGCTTAATCAGGTAGGAACCAAGGTTTATTTGTACCTACAACATATGTTGTTTACTTGTCTATTTCAGTATTTAGCTGTCTCTTACCCACCACCGAGGGTGCCAATCAGCTAAGTATATATCTGACAGGTAAGTTGAATGTATAAAAATGATATTGTTATGATACAATGAAGTGCAGATATATACGATTAATGGCCCACCCAGCCTCCCCGCAGGAGACAGGTGGTAGAGAGAAAGAATCTGATAAAAAACGGGAATGGTTCCTATTCCTGCCACCCAGCAGCAGGACGGTAGATCACCTGAACTACCTGAAGCGTGTGGCGCGAAATTTGAATTTCTGTCGGGACGACGGAGTCTAAAGCTAAGTATATATCTGCAGGTAAGTATGTATAAAACTTTATTGTATCATAACAATATCATTTTTATTTTCTGAGGAAAGTGCAGTCAAAGGTTTTATTTCTGTCACTCAAAGGTGTCTTGAAAAGCCCAGCTGGCATCTGGTTCCTTCTTATTTTTTCTGAGATAATATCCCAGTTAATATAAGATGAAGAAAGACCAACTGTTTGTGAACATTAGTCAACAACTACAAATATGATTTGGTTGCACCACCACCTTTTGTAGGGACTCTTATCTTTTCTCTTTCTTCATGCTTGCTTATATTATGAGAATTCGTGTCCCATCTTCAACGAAATTTTACAGGCATAATTATGGTAAAATACTACATGTAAGCCAAGAAAACCACCCCAAAAAGATGCTGGTAGAGGTAATAAAACTGGAACAGCTCATCTATACTGGGATAAACATGTACATACATATGTACCACAAAAAACTAAAAAAAAAAAAAAAAAAAAAAAAAAAAAAAAAACTAGTGGGGGAGGGGGGGAAATAGAGGGAAGCAGAAGCTAACTCCTTTTGCCACCAAAGTTTCACTATCCAACTGCATACACAAAATTGCATATTTTACCTGTAGTGTGTTTCAAATCTGCACCATCTTACGTCTGGTAGTGCAGTGCACCATTGACTTTGAGATACTGAAAAAAACAACTTGGTAAAAAAAATAATCCAAGATGGGCAAATGAGAGGTCGTATGTCCAATAATCTATTGAGTTCAAAGGAACCCTCTTGACCGCTGATCAAGAATACCCACTCATCCGTCCTTAGAGACCTCATTTGTGAAGTTCATTCCCAAGTGGGAGAAGAGACTGCCTACTCTACCAGTCAAGATGACCATCGCTGGTGGCAGTATTTTCCTACAACAGCTCTCATCCCAGATGAAGGAAACAACAAGCAATGTTTCATTGCCCTCATTACTTTTAAATTATTTTGGGGGAAGAATAGATCCATGAATCCCCCCACCTAGGAATGTGGGAATCGGCTATGTAATTACCAGCTAAGTTACTTACTTTACTACATTGTCAGTAAGTTTGAATGGTGGCTGTTTCAGGTCATGTTTGCAGTTAAACTTAAGGCTTGTGTTTTAGGAAAGATACAAAATACTTCTTATAATTTACAATTTTAGCTAGCATTGCTACCATCCATTGATAGTGTTGCTTTGAATTCTAGTTGATATTGTCATGATTTAATTAACAATTATGCCTTAAAGTGTAAATTTGTCATTTTATATTTCAGGCTGAATATGAAAAGTTTACTGATACCAGAGATGTGAATACGGCCTTGCAACAAGGATTATTGAAGAAGGCTTTTGTTGGAGGTCAGGTAGGCAAACTACCAAATTTGTGTACTATGTCCCAGTCTCTAAACACTACCAAATTTGCTTACCATTTGTGTACTATGTCCCATTCTCTAGACACTACCAAATTTTCTTACTGCTTACCATTTACCATGTTTCCCAGCCTCTTAAAACCCCAACCTCGTGTACCCCAGTTATGGAAGCAAAAGTTAAAAAAAAGAAAGAAAAAAAAAAAAAGGATAACATTATTAAACACATGATTTGGTGGCAGAGTATTTGATTTTTTAGGTTTCAGTTCTTTTATTGGAGCTGATGCAGAGTACGAAGATGGGTATGCGTTGGCATGAAGAATCCTAACTTTTCCTAAAGGACCATGACCTAATTTGAACAGACCCCCACCTTCTTATCCTAACTTAGAGGCTGTGGCCTGGCCCCAGGTTGCCACCCACGTTCGACCTAACCCCAACCCCCCTCTTACTCCCATTATACTTTTTTTTTATATAATTTTTGTTTTCTGCGTAAGGCTATACAAACCTTCCAGTGCTTTTGCCTGATTTTTTTATATATTTTTTTTTATTTATTGTTGTTGTTGTTGTTGTTGTTATTGTTATTATTGTTATTATTATTATTATTATTATTATTATTATTATTATTATTATTATTATTATTATTATTATTATTATATACAAACCTTTCCACTACTTTTGCCTGCCACAAAGTCCAACCATTTATTTATTGAATCAACTTGATGAGTAATCCTTTTCCTTTTTGCCTGTTGACTGTGTGTGTTTGTCAAACCCATCAATCATAAGACTTTTTGCAAGGGATTAAGTGGTGTTCATTATGTGAATACAAACCCTCCCTCCTCCTTTACTTAGCTACAGGCTAGATTTGTCTTGTACCAGTTGCAAGAGGAAGTGTGTGATATCTTGGAACGAGATATGAAGAATGTAGGGAATTGAACTGAGAAACTTACGCCTGCATATGACAGATAGAGGAAAGAAGGGAAACTGATAGATTGCTCTCGCAATCAGTTAGGTCAGCTATCCTTACTCAGACTAGGGAATTTGGTAGTGCTATTATTGACTTACTTTGGAGCGCCTTCTGCAGCCCATTTGGTACAGGAAAAGTATATCAAGAAGTTAAAACAACATTAAACATGTATTTAGTTCTAATGCAAGTTGAAGAAATGAGTTTATGATAGTAACATTCTGAATCCTTCAATAGTGTGTGCCCTCTTTTTGCATTCCCCTGTTACAAGTAAGGTGTTGGTGCCCTAGTCTGTACATAGCCCCAGCCTAGGACTGGCCTGCGAACAGTTGGTAATGCCCGCTGCCTGGGAATTGGGTCACTTCTCAGGATGATGGGGTTCTGTGCCCTCCAATACCTACTTCACTCTTTTCACGCTCTAAATGTGTAAAGTGTTCACCTAAGGACCATATTTGTAAACTTAATCCTTGTTCCTTAGGTGTTGGCATGCATAGGATTAATAATATATAATATAGGTGTAGACAATTTTATTGAGATTGTCTCTGTAGCAATTTTTACACTATGATATGTCGACTGTTTATCTTATATCATGGTTTGGGTATTCTAAGGCTATTGGCAAATCTCTTACTAGTGCCTCAATTATTGTTTCTCTTTCAAGTCTACACTGTTGATAGTATCTAGGTGCTCTCCAAGTTAGATATTATTCTTGCTTCAGAGCTTTCCAACCATCTGTCATATAGGAATGCTTTCGAGTATGTATGCTCCCTTTGGACGAGGCAGGAGAGTGATCATTCTCTCTCTCTCTCTCTCTCTCTCTCTCTCTCTCTCTCTCTCTCTCTCTCTCTCTCTCTCTCATATAACAAGTGTCAAAAAAACTCGTATCAAGTGTCACTTTCTATCGCCCAGGATTGCAAACCTTGAAGCGCTTTTCTTTACTACCACTGTTGGCAGCTCTCTCCTGTTGCCTGCTTCAGAAGAAGAGTTTGAAATGGAATTGGAGAAAACCGTTCAATTTGGTCGGCTTTTGTTGCAGCATTATGATTTGGTGTATCCTCATTTAGGAAATAATGCTTTGCTGTATCCTCATTTAGGAAAGAGGCCACATAGAGAATATGTCTTGCTTGTCTTACCGTATTTCAGCACACTAAATATTGGGGAAGAGAACCAAAGCTTGCTCTTGTTTCGTGAACTTTTCTCGCATTTGGACGCACAAAGCTCCGTTTAGTTCTGCCTTGGCTTCTCGTCTTGTTTTAAAGTCGCGTAGAGCAGAAGACTGCCTCCTGTGATACAAATGTCTATTGCCACTTTGACCATCTATAAAAGGAGGTTAGGTTGCTTCCTCTTTCCTGTGGGGAAATGAACTCTGACTGACAGGCATGCTGATGAAGTTTCAGTCTAGCTTGTTGAGTTGTTTGTTACCTTTTACTGTGTAGCTACATTGTCTCCTCTCTGCACCAACTTAGAGAAGTGTAGGTGCCAACCCAGCAAGGTTGGTAAGCCAGCTTTAAGGGTTTGGTGCCAGTGGGAGGTTAGCAAGGAAGAGTTAACTCATATCTGGTGCTGCTGGGGCTAATAACCCTCATGTGTATTACTCACTTTGTTTTGGAAGAAGTGAGAACACTTCGCTTTCTGTCTGATCATGCAGTTTGGGGCTAAGGTGATGAGGGAGTATCTGTATCTAATGGTAGTCTTGTTTGATACCTTTTTGGGGGATATGTGCAGACCTTAGCTTGTGAGCAGTACTTGTGAGCAGTACCGGTTCTGGGATATGGACAGTTACAACTCCCAACATCCATGGAGAGACTAGGGACCAGTACCTTACATTGTGGAAATGGTGAAGGGTTGTTGTGATTCATTTTTGGTTGTCCTCCACTGTTTTAATCTCCCTCTTATAGCTGCCTTGGTCTCGGAAGTAATTCTCTGGGATGAGCTCTGTAAGCAATTGGAGATATTCTGGGATATTTTAAGACTGATTAACAGGAAGTATCTGCCGACATTTGATTTTTTAGGGTGATTTCAGTGCCTTTCAAAGAACAGTCAGACTAGTGGGACACATGCAGAGCGTATTCCTGTTAACAACAATACATCCTCAGTCACGCAAATTCCTTCAAGATGTATTTACAAGAAGAAGATTGCTGTTCTGTGCACTTTGGTCGGGCAAGTTTACAGCACATCTAGAAGTTTTGTCAGGGACTTTGTTGCCCATAGGTGGATGGTGTCGACTTGAGGAGGAAGACACTCATCTACTGAATGAATTATTAAAGTTGGCCAACGCAACAGTATTCCAAAGGCCAACGACCTGTTGCTTCTTCTGGCCCAATTTCTGTGCATTATATTTTTATATTTTTAATTAAATTTCTGTATCCCCATTCTTTTCTAGTGATGTGGGGATGATAATTATGCATGCTTGTTGGTCAAAGATGAGTAGCCACATGCTTTTCCCTGTAAGGAAACATGGTCTCACTGGGATTCTTTTTCAGATAATCATGCTCAATTCATGGTCTCTCGGGAATTTTGTCAGATAATCATGCTCAATTAATGTACAGGTTCGGCGTAAGAATTATGTCTTACAATTAACATTCATTAAATTTGTAAGTAATCCAAAACCGTCATTGTCTCCAGGCCCGTAGGAGTGACTCTGTAACCAAGAATTGTCCGTTTTGTTCTTGAGCCTAAGTCCAGGGTTGGTTTTTCCCTTTGTCGTGCAACTCAAACAAAGTGTGTTAACCAGCGTCATTATACTTTCATGCAACATAGAATTGTCAACACTATACTCTCAGGATGCAAAGCTGGTTTATCCTTGTCAGAAACTAAATCTTAGTGGGAAGTTTGCTCCTTTGAGTGAAATGAACGACATAGTGGTTTGATAATTCATATTATGGAAGGACATGTTTTTGGCAAGTGGGGATTCAGAATGAAAAAACTGCCTACAATGGCCTTTGCATCTGTAAGTTTGGCAGTTGCTGTGGGAACAGGAACAGCCGAACGATTGCTACATTGATGGCCCTCAGGGTAGACCAGTGAATGTTTCCTTAAATTGGCCTAATTCAGACTCGAAAGGCTGCCCCTTGTATATTTACTCTTAAATACTATTGGGCAAAATTAAGTTCAAGACTTGCTTCGTGTCTCCTGTAGAGCCTTTGTAGCCTTAGGGCAAATGATTTTCAAAAGTTCTAATGCTCTCTGTAGGTCTCTCTTTCTTCCGTTAAGAGCAAATCAAGTCAACTACACAATTCCATACACATCTGTTAACTTATGCATCTCCTTAACTGCTCGGAGATTTTAGAATGCCCCCTCCTAATAATAGATTTTGAAATTATCATAGGATCTGTACTGAATTGAAAACTGCTGTGTTGCCTTGGGCCAGAAACGGTAGTATATGTATTGTTGAGGGTGCTGTTCTAGAGGAATTTTCATTACTTGGAACCTTGTAGACATAGTGTTTTCTGTTTAGAGATAGTAAGACTTACCACTGTCTACTTCCAAAGTTATTGTTCCATACTTTCCTCGTTATTGCATCATGTCCTTTAGATCTTGCTGAGGATCAGCACTAAAAGGTGTTGACTCCTTCATCTCTATATCAGTCTCTCTGGAGTTTAGATGTGGTTCTAAACTTCTATCTGAATTTACTATGAAACCTTTTATTTATCACTATCAGTAGTTAACAGGTAAATTTATTGCCAGCACCCATCTTTAAGCTGTTGTAAAGGGAATGTATCTTTTTGCCTTAGAGCTAAGGGAAATGTTACAGCTACATTTTACCTTAGTTGGGAAGAAGAGGAAACTTCTCTGTCCTGTTGGGGCCAATTAAAACCTTTCAGATTTATTAAAAATTTTTGAGATTAAACCTTGAACATCTTTATCAATGGTTAAGACACCTAGAACATTTTTTTCAAAGGTTAATCCTAGAAGAGGCAAAGTTAACCTTTTTTTTTTTGTGAATTAGGGAACATAGATGTTGTCATCGAAGGTTTAGAAAACTTAGCTGTCTTTGCCAGTGGTTAAGCTTGGAGGCAAAGTTGACTTATTAGTGTTCAGTTTGTCGCTTCAGAATAGGATTGATGTGGCGCAGTAGAAATGCCTTTTTTTATATATATATATATATATATACATACTATACCCGCTCACTACCTGAGTATGCAGAACCATGTTTGAAAACAGTAAAGACCTTAG
Organism: Macrobrachium nipponense; assembly: GCF_015104395.2. Classification (NCBI taxonomy): domain Eukaryota; kingdom Metazoa; phylum Arthropoda; class Malacostraca; order Decapoda; family Palaemonidae; genus Macrobrachium; species Macrobrachium nipponense. Next base: position 36,979,675 of record NC_087206.1, read on the forward strand.
TCCACTACTAGTTTGCGGGTAGTCTGTTCCTGGACAAAAAAAAAAAATTCTTTGGCTGTTTTTTAATTTGGTGGGGGGGGGGTTGGTGAAGGTACAAATTTTGTATAGGAACGTACGTACCTTTATATCATTAACCCCTTCCCTCTCACATTTTTTATCCCAACTTCCAGTCTTTATGAAGCATATTTGTTTTATTGTTTATTTCTAAAGTATATGCTAGAGTGATAAATCACCTCGAATATTTCTTTAAAAAAAAAATTATTTTTGTCAGGATAGTCTTCATTTATTACATAACTTCTCAAGGCCGAGTTTTCTCGGAAATTGTCTCGTCTATCACTTGAAGACTGTACTTTAGAGCTGTTGCTTCTCCTGATTTGAGACACAAAAGATAGGAATTCCACAATGCGAAGTAGACAATATGAAAGAATATTTTCTTGTAATACCTTTCTCCTTTTCCTTGTAAGAGAATAATCCTGGAGACATTGATCTACTTTATCAACCCCTCCCATTGTGTTATTGTAGTCCATAACTAGTTTAGGCTTCTTCACCAATTTTCCTCTTTTTTTCTGTTTCTACCATTTCTGTGTTATCCACTGTGGAAAGTAAGACAACATCTTTCTTATCCTTCCATTTTATTGCTGTTACTTTTCTTCTTTTGTAAGCCACCATACCGCCTTTCTGCAGTTTTTCTTTTTTCAATCTAGAGGGCATTTCCTTTTTACTCACACGGACAGTGCCATATATGTCTGTTTCATTTTCTGTCAGTAAATCTGCTAATTGGAGAGAGTTATAATAGTTATCCATTGTAAGGCAATAGCCTTTTTTCAGTAATGGCTTCATCAGCGTCATAACAATTTTTGAAGACACGGGAAGGTCTTCATAATCATTATCAAACATTGTTCCTTGACCTGTATAAATGACGAAATTCCAAACGTATTCTGATTCACACAACATGAAATATTGTATCCCAAATCTAGCTCTCTTTAGTGGCAAATATTGCACCCAACCAAGACGTCCTTTATAAAGTAAAAGACTTTCATCTATAGCTACGTTTTGTGCAGGCGTGTACATACTTTTGAAATTGCTAACAATGCTATTATTAAACTTCCAAATTTTTTTGAGCTTTGGGCAAGGATGAGTGGCAGGGTCAAAATCCTCATTATTTGACAAATGCAAATACTGCTTTATTTTGCAAAATCTGCAATGTGGCATAATTTTAGCAAAAATTGGTGTGTTACAAAGGCATCTTTGACCAGATTACCTTTCTTCAGGTTTCTTTACAATCCCCTGTAGCTTCAGGAATTGCCGAGAGGGATTTCAACCTAGATGGAGGTAATCCGCCGGCGAAACCTTGAAAAGAATTAGAAGACGAAGGAGAATTATCAGAAGCGCTCAAGGAAAGACCCGGAGCACTAGGAAGAATAGCCTCATTACCAATCTTACCATAGCCCATGTCTAAAATCAGGGGCTCTTGAACCATATCCGGAGCAGGCTCTTCCACCATTAGTTCCTGCTGCGAAGTGTCCTCCGACTCTTCAGCAACTGCGGCCTGAGTAGAGGCGATGACCGGGGCTGCTAACTTCGGATCCACATAGCTCACACTTTTTCCTGCTGGAAAGATTATTATAAAAATAAAATGAATACATTAATGAAAAATAACGCTTGTCCCGAAGAACACGAAACAAAGAGATGTACACAAAAGAAAAACCCTGTGCCAGTGCACAAACAAGAAACAACAAAATAAAATAAAATAACACAAGAATAAATGTATAACCATCAAAAATAGCATCCAAAACACGGGGAAATAAATAAAAAGCGCTATTACTAATCGGATCACAAGGTATGGAAGACCGCGTGAAACCGAAGCGATACGCAAAGGGAAGGCTCTAATGACTAAAACCAGTACTTAAGGGGGCCGGCCGGAACCCCTATATATGGAGGTATAGGGCGAAAAATGCAAAGTCATGAAAAATTTTGTGGAGCTTCATATGGCAATTGAGAATACGTATACGAAATATTTTGTCAAAATTCCTCTTACTTTCGTAGTTACAGGGTAATTAGTTAACGTAACTCATTAAGCCTATAACATTGATCCGTACAAGAAAATGCAATATTTCCTCTATTATCGTAAATTTTGATAATTATTGTCAAAGAAATTGGGAGAAATGGCATCTGTAGACATTCCCCGAGTCGAGAAGGAGACTTCAGGCTCAGCTACCTAAGTCGAGTCCTGATTTAGTGCGATCACAGACTTCGAGTAGTCTACACGTTCCATTTCACCTCTGACATACGCCTGCTTTTACGTATGTTTCGGCAAGAATTTCATCATGCCAATGAGGAAAAGACAAGGAAAACATCTCGCTAACATACAGACGAAGAAAAATCGCTCTAGTATTATTACAGAATATCATAATATATGCGTAGTTTAGTGAAGAGAGAGGGGAGGGTTGCTTAGTAACCGCCCACCCCCGTCTCTTGCTTGACAGCACACGTCACACTTTGCCCAAGGCTACATCTTTGAGCAAAGAGATCTTCATTTATGATAAATAACAAAGTTTTGGTTTTTTAAAACCCAAAATGTAATATGAAATTCATAATAATCATGATTTATTAAATTGTCTTTGTAAAAAAAGAGTACGCCTTCGAGTTTCACCTCTTGACATTCTCTTGCATTTACGTTTGTTTATCTTTGTTTCGGGCAAGAATTTCATCATGCCAAAGAGGAAAATACAAGGAAAACATCTCGCTAACATACAGAAGAAGAAAATTCGCTGTAATAAGCCGAGTTAGTGAAGGGGAGAGAGAGAATTGCGTAGGAAGGAGTGCCCCATGTTGCCTCAAGCAGTGCCCCAGGCTGCGATATATGAGCAAAGGGATCATCATTTATGATTAAATTATAAATAAAATAGTTTTGGTTTATTAATACAACAAAAAAAAATATACATTCATAATGATCATTATTTTATTAACATTGTCTTATAGAAATACAAAGGAAAACTTTGAACGCCCGTATCTCAAAACTATACTTTTTGACCTTCAAAATCTATCTTCTCACTTAGTTTTAAAGCTATAACATTGGAATTTGGTATATAACTCAGAAAGACATTATAGAACAATCAAATAGAGCCCTTTTTTCCAATTTTTGTTTCGTATTTTTTTTATAAATTTTTTCTCCTGATTTATACGGTTTATTTTTTTACCATATTGAAAAATTCATATCTTGCAAAAAAATTACTTTTAGAAAAAAAAAACTCCATTTGATTGGAGGTCTACATCAGGTCCATATATGTTAGTAATCCCAGGTCTTAATATTAAATATCAAGGGAGGAGATAGAATTTGAAATGGTTATTTTGGGATAAATTGCCCTGGCGACACAAAACCGAAGGTCAGAGGCAAAAATCATAAGTGGTTTGGAGATGCTCCAAGTCACCTTAGTAAGTGGTATGAATATCAAAGTCCTGTCCTTAAAAAAGGGCATTAGCCGGCCGGCCCCCTCAACTTGGATGCAGATGGAGATTGACGATCCATAACGAAGGAAAAAATCCAATATAGCAAAAACACAAAGAGAAAGAAAAAACTTGTGCGTATGGCGTACGGCTACCTGAAGGAATGTAGGAGAGGCTAATTGGAGTGGGTGCCGTGGTAGTGAGTTTCACTCGCCCCAGATCTATACCGACACCTTTTAAATGAAGGTGAGCGAGCTGTAATAATCTGGCAGGTCCAATTTAGCAGTTCTCTGGTATTTTAGCAATATCTTACCTTAGAAATAGTGCTGAAGGAACCTACTTCATGGAGCGACACGGCTGAGCCCATAAATAACACTAAGGAAAATCCTTATTTCTTCCCGATATGTTGGATGCCATTTCTTTTTCTCTGTTTCTGATTTTCCACTTGACTTTTGTTCAGCATTCCTGTTTGTCTCTGTAACAATAATGTCTAAAATATTGTCATCAAGAAATGACTAAATACTGAATATATGTATATTCTTCATCGTCTTCAGTATTATATACATGATGAATATTATATTATCACTAATAAAGGGAAATGGGGGCTTTGGAGGGGAGGCTGGTTTATCATCTGTAATGTTTATTCTTTGCCAGCCTTGGTTATCAGGAACAATATCATCAGAGAATTCCGACGTCATATCACCATCACTTTCGCTCCCTGAATCGTCCATTCCATCATAATAACTCTGTATCACTGTCACACTCACTACTCATGATAGTTATATAGTTATAATAAAAGAAAATACACGAAAAACAATGGAAATCCTGCTTGATGAAAGTACTAGTCTCCAATGCCCAACTGGCGCCAATGTAGCTACAATATTCTTTAAAAAAAAAAAAAAAAAAAAAAAAAAAAAAAAAAAAAAAAATCCATAAAAACGGCGTCTATAAAAAAAAAAAAAAAAAAAAATAAAAAAAAAAAAAAAAAAAAATCCATAGAAAACGGCTGTCTATAGTGGGAGAATAATATAAACAACAGCCGAGCTTACTCCCCCATAGAAAACGGCTGTCTATAGTGGGAGAATAATATAAACAACAGCCGAGCTTACTGGGAGTTGCTAGGAAAGAGATAACAGAATTTAGAGTATACTTGGGCTTAAAATAAAAAAAAATTAATAATAATAATAATAATAATATAAACAACATATCCATAGAAAACAGCTTTCTATATATCCATAGAAAACGGCTTTCTATAGTGGGAGACTAATATAAACAACAGCCGAGTTTACTGGGAGTTGCTAGGAAAGAGATAACAGAATTTCAAGTATACTTCGGCTTACTGAAATATGACAGTTATCTTAAACCCGAGAATACACGGGGTTGAGCGGGAAGAGGTTAAAGTATAGTTTTGGGCCCAGGCACAGGGGTCCCCTTATGTACCATGCTGGCTGAATCGAAGTATAACTTCTGATGATAGTAAAATCCAGAAGGGTTTCCGGATCGGGTGAATCTTTTGGGTTTCATGCAAGAAACCTTTAGCTCGAATGGTAGGTTATTTTTCTCCAGCTGCACTACCCACCATCCTCTTCTTATGCGGGAATCTGCTAACTTTTAACAGGTAAGATTCATCACAAATAATATCATTTTCATCGTGTGATGCAGAGAGGCACAGTCCTCTCTCTCTCTCTCTCTCTCTCTCTCTCTCTCTCTCTCTCTCTCTGTGTGTGTGTGTGTGTGTGAGAGAGAGAGAGAGATGTCACTAGCCGGGTTGATGCCACGGCTTCCCTCTACTCTACACAAAGCGGCAGTGAGCAACCAAGAAGGGTGGACCCAATAGCCCAGGTGTCCCCCAGAACGCTGCCAATTTGAACACCTCCGAATCTGAAGTTAATGAAACTGATGAAAAAGCTGCCTCACTCTTGGGAATTTAATTAACTCGCGAGGAAGAGGGACCGACATTGCATAATACAGCAGCCAGAGGACCTCCTGATACTTCCAACGACGAATCGATGGAGGAAAAGGAACCAGACAAAGGCACAACACTAGCATGGGGTGTGACAGCAGCAGGAGATGAGGCATCGGGAAGGAGAAGAAAATGCCTCCCACGAAGGAAAGAGTAGAAACTCTACGATGCTCCCTGCTATAAAATAACTTCCACTGCTCTTTGGGCCCCACACGACATTCTGTGCAGGAATTCATTGTACAAGTTTAGAACGACACCTACTAGAAATTAACGGGATTTGACGAAGGAAAAATCTATTTCTGGGTGATTGGTCGTGTCGCCCTATGAAAGTAATCCTTAATATCATCTTTCTAGGTAAAATATCCTAAAATTACCAAAGAGAGAAAAAACAAAATTAAGAAAAAAGTCAGTAAGACTGACTCGCTCACTCTTAAAAAGAAGTGTCGGTATGAAATAGGGGCGAGTGTGGAACACTACCACGAGAACAAACACCAATTAGAACTTCCTATCAGAATCCCCCTAAGAGAGAGCCAGATACCAACGGGCGATGCAGCCTCTACTACTACTACTAGAGGACGCCACGGACAGCAGCGCCCCTAGCGGTCATCCTTAATTAAAATATAATTACATCTTGTCCTGCAAGGGGGGGAAAGCAAACCATAAAAAGGGATGGGTTTCATAGGGCGACACGAGCCAATCACCCAGAAATAGATTTTTCCTTCGTCAAAATCCCCTTTTCTGGGCTCAGCTCGTGTCGGCCTATGAAAGAGTACCAGAGAAACAGACAAGATGGAAAAACAGGAAAAAATGAAAAACATGTTAAAAATGATGGATATAATATAAGTAAATCAAATACAGCATACAAAAACTAAGTACTTTAAAAAACTTAAACTTATGGTAAACAATAACAGAATGTTAGTAAACTTAAAGTACTTAAATGGTAGTAACAATGACATAATATGCATGTAAAACAAAGAAATTGTTTGAATTTACTTATTTAGAACATATAAGTACAATTATATACATACATGTGTCCTACCCTAGCATAAAAATAAGGGTAGGTACACTCAAATCCATCATTAATACAAATAATACAAGTAATTCAAATATATACAAACACATTGTGACTGAAGTTATCACAAGTCTAAATGGAAAATTTATACAAACATATTGTGGCCTAACCTAGTATAAAAATAAGGGTAGGACCACTGGAGTACATATCAGTACCAATGTGGTTGTCCCTAGCAAAAAAATAAGGGACAGACCACTATAACACACAACGGCTAAGGCTATGATGATGAGTAGCCTGGTGATAGGTTGAGGCATGTTGGTTGAAGTAGGTAGAAAGGAGACCTGGATCAATACTACAACTACTAAGCAGTATCAGGGAAAACTATGTTTTTCCCGCTGCAATACGCTGAAAACTTTAAAGATTCCAAGGACTTTTAAATAATGCCGTTTAAAGACTGTCGGGGATTTCCATCCAGTATACTTCCTAAGATCCTCAAAGTTCATATGTTGGAAATAGTTAATAGAGGTGGCTAACATCCCCCTGATATCATGTGCTTTTGGGAATGACTCAGGGTTGGCTTGTTTAATGAAGTAAAGGATTTGTTGCCTAATACCTTTAACTGACAAAGTACCACCTTTTTTCTCTCTATGAAGAGAGCACCCGAGGATCTAGAAGAAGTACGAGATAGAAAGGCTCTAAGGGTTGATACTGGGCAGAGAGAAGGATCCTGTGGAAGTGGGATAACCTTCCAAGGAGCCCACCTTGCAAGAGGATCTTCATTTTTGGCTAAAAAGCTACGATCCGGAGCAAGTAGAACTTCTCCTGATGGGAGGAATTCCACATGACCCGCATCTCTGGATAGAGCCGACAGTTCTGAAATTCTTGCTCCTGAGGCTAGGCTTAATAAGAATAGAGTCTTCCTCAGGAGCATTATGAATGTACAAGATGAGTTGTCAGTATCTGAAGCTAGTTTGAGAACATCATTCAAGAACCATGAAACTGTAGTAGGCCTCTGAGAAGGTCTAAGTCTAGCACAGGCTTTAGGATAGATGTGAAATAAGATTCAGTTAAATCTATCTGAAAACCTACTTGAAAGATTTTCTTCAAAGCCGACTTGTGAGTGGTAATCGTGCTAGCTGCTAACCTTTTTCAAATAAAGATCTGAAAAAGGATATAGCCAAATAACTGTCATGGTTGTAGTGTTCGATTCTCTCAAGAAAGATGCTAATTTCTTAACAGCTGAGTCATTTGTCTGATGGTTGACTCCCTCTTATCTGATTCCAGGAAGAGAATATTCTGTGGATCAATGTTAGCATCTTTATTAGCCGCAAACTTCATGAAGTCCATAAAGTTAGGGTCCGGAGAGTTCCTGAGGAAGCGAACACAGTCCTCATTTGTACTGATTGTGATAGTTTGGGATTGGGATCCGTTGAGGTCGGAGACAATTCCAAGAGTTAAGTGGATACCAGTTGCTCTTGGGCCAGTCCGGTGCAATCAGAGCTACTATCCCTTTGAAAGACCTTAGTTTGTCTAGGACTTTCAGAGAAGATTCACTGGAGGAAAAACATAAATTCTCCTCCATTGATTCCAATCCAACGACAGGGCGTCCGTGGCATAAGCCAGAGGGTCCAGGTTGGGGGCCACATAGCAAGGGAGCTTGTGGTTCGCTTGTGAGGCGAAGAGGTCCACTTGGAGACCTGGGGGACTCTCCGGCTTACCCACTGGAATGACCCGATCGTCCCAGAGACCCACTCTGATTCACCAGAGGGACTGACCGGGACAGGCGTCCGCTATCACATTTCTTACTCCTGCCAGGTGAGTGGCAGACAGATGCCATTTGTGTTTGCTTGCTAATGCAAAGATGGCTATCATGACATGGTTCACTATGCTTGGATTTGGACCCTCCTCTGTTGATGCAATGAACTACTACTGCACTGTCCAAAACTAGCCTTAGATGAGACTTTTTCGGGGGAAGAAGTCTCTTCAGAGTAAGAAATACTGCCATTGCTTCCAACACGTTTATGTGGAGCTGGCGAAATTGAACTGACCAAGTCCCTGAACTGTTTGAACTGAGAGTATCCCCCCCAACCGGACTAGGGATGCGTCCGTGTGAATGGTTAACATTGGGAGGGGATATTGGAAGGGGTACTTGTTTCTTGGCTAGGTTCTGTACTCTTGACCAAGGCGTAGTTGGTTGCGGAGGATCTGTGGGATACTGACAACTTGTCTCGATATTTGGAGTTTGCTTTTGACCGCCAAATTCGATTTTATATCTTTTTAACCTTGCTTTGAGAAGGATATCTGTTACTGAAGCAAACTGAAGAGACCCTAGGATTCTCTCCTGGTTTCTTCTTGACGTTTGTTTGCACTTGAGAAATTGCCTGACAGATTTTGCTATTTCCTTCCGTTTGGCTACTGGAATTGATAGATTGTGGGAGGACACATCCCACTGGATTCCCAGCCACTGAAAACGAGATTCCGGAACAAGTCTGGATTTCGTTTTGTTTATCTGGAACCCCAGATGTTCCAGAAAGCGAACTACCTTTTTGGTAGCTTTGAGACATTCCTCGACTGTTGGTGCCCAGATTAAACCAATCGTCGAGGTATGCCGCTACCATGATTCCCTGAGCTCTCAATTGTACAACCACTTCTGCTATCTTTGTGAATACCTTGGGGGCTACACTTCAGACCGAAGGGCATCACTTTGAATGAGAATGTCTGATTTCCTAGCCTGAATCCTAGGAATGGGCGGAAGTGCCTGGCTATAGGGATATGATAGTATGCTCTGTAAGATCGATGGAGCATGTGACGGCTCCACGCGGCAGTAAGGTCCTTACTTGCGAGAGGGTAAGCATCTTGAACTTGTCGCAGCGAATGAAAGAGTTTAGCTTTGACAAGTCTAAGATTACCTTCTTTTTGTTGAGCCTTCTTTGGAACGCTGAATAAGCGACCTTGAAATTTTAGATTGCTTGACTCTCGCAATAGCTCCTTTCTGAAGGAGTTCTTCCGCGTAATCTATCAATTCCTTTGACGGTACCTGATGGAATGATTTGATTGGAGGATCTTGGATCCAGCTCCAGCCTAATCCTTTGGACACTATGCTCTGTGCCCAACTGCTGAACCCCCACCTGTGGCGGAAAGAGGAACAGCCTCCCTCCTACCTGGAGAGCCTCATTGCTGATGGGCGGGTTTTGGGTTGGCCACGCCCTCTCTGAACTGCTTACTCCTTGCGCCCCTTCCTGCGCCAACACGGTGACGAAAGTAACCTCTCGCCCTACCCCTCGATTGAGAGTAGCCTTGAGCCTCATAAGCAGGGTAAAGGCAGGCGAGATGGCATAGGAGGTCGAAGGCTGGGATTGCTGGGGCACCAGGAGGAAAGGCTGAGTTTGTTTAGATGTAGCAGGTTGTCCTTGTTGGGTGACTGGGACCGCCTGCACAAACTGCTGCTGAGGCGTGGAGTTTTTTATATGGCTGGAACCTCCTACCAGCCTTCTTTGGTTTCTTGCCAGCAGTGGGAACGGATTCCTGTTTCCTCTTAGAGGAAATGCCCACCTAGCTCTAAGGCTCTGGTTGAGTCTAGCAGCTTCGTGATGAACTTCGTTCACTGCTGACTCTGGGAAGAGATCCGCTCCCACATGCTGGCAGTCAAGAGTCTATTTAGGCTCGTGCCTGATAGGTACACTCTTGAAGAACATGCTTCCGACAGTTTCTTCCTGGCTTGGAAGAAGTCAAAATGCGTCTAGCACGAACCAGTGTGAAATTGTGATTTGCGTAAGATCTTGAATAGCGGTTCGTTCGCATAAGACAGCGCAGCCATTTCCGTGACTATGATAGAGTTAAGGGACCTGCCAAACCTAGTTCGCTCGCTACGAACTCTGCCTGGATTAGGGAGTCCCGGCAGCCTAGGCAACTTCTCACCGAACTGGTCCATAGCGCAGTCCGGCTTGAGTTTACCCTGCGTGAAAGTAGCTGGCAGGTTTTCCCCATAACTCTCCGAAGGCGGGAAAGAGTGGAGAAGTGGACTCCGACTCTCTCAACTGCGGAAGGGGCTCATCCTTGAGGACTGCCTAGAAGCCTTCTCCACCAATTTCGTGGGCGAACGGAAGAGAGACCTCCTCTTCCGTGGCGAAAATAGTGAAGGGGCTCTTATAGGCCTGGAGTTTAGTATTAGTACACTCCCAGTCCTCAAGGCAGTGAACCCATTCCCGTTGGGCGTGGTCTCTACTGTAGAGGACAGACTCCTTCGAGATCTTGTCCTCCCTTGTAAGAGCCGTTGGTGTCAGCCTAGCATACCCGATGAAAGGCTGTGACAGACCCGGAGGATAGAACTCGAAGTCCTCAATCCTTCGAGTGCCAAACTCCGGGATCGAAATCATCCCGTCCTTAAAGGGAGCGTAGGCCGCTACTCTCCATGGATTCTCCATAGAGAAAGTTGGCAGAGAGTCGTTAAGACGGGAGTTGGAGGAATCCCCGTGCCTAGAAGAAGGAGGGGATACTGGGGAGGAGCCTGGGATAGCCCAGTCATCCGATCCTCATCTCTCTTACTCTATTCGAGTTCCTGGACGGTCCTGTCCAGTTTGAGACGAGTGCTCGACAATTGTGCGAACATCTGCTCAAAACGGGTTCCCCAAGCTGAGATTTGAGAACCAACCATCACTCCTACCTGCTCCATCATTCCTGGTGAGACAGGAGAAGGAACGCAGGAGCTGGTGCTTGCTACCCCTGCCGGCATAGCCGGAGAGGGGGCAACGGAGGCGGGAGAAGGCAACGACTCGGTATGGTAGCGCGAGCTATTCTCTTCGAAGCCTTGCCTCTAGAGCTCTTCGACTGGGAAGAGCTTGGCTTAGCCTTCACCGCGTCGGCATAAGAAGTCGATGACTTCCTAGCCGAAGAAGACGAAGACGACTTTCTAGAAGTCGACTTAGACAGAGTCTTCGGTTCTCTCTTTCCCTTCTCCTTAGGAGGTACAGAGAGAGACGGGAGTGCTGGGCTAGGGATCTCAGATCCCGGAAAGCCTTGGAAAGAGGCGGAAGAGGAAGGGACAGGAGAAGATCCAGGAGCGCCCAAGGAAAGACCTTGGGCGCCCGACAAACCTACCTCAACCAACAAATCCTCACTCACTACCGCCATCGGCTCGAGGTTCAGGTCCAGGCCCGGCGACGTCCGGGACTGGCTCCTGGGCGGCTACGAGCCCCAACGACTGCTGGAGATCTTGCTGGATGGCGGGGGCTATTACGGGGGCGGCGGACAAGGGGTCGACGTAGCCCGTCGACTTGCCCGCAGGGAAGATCTGGATGGCCAGCTTTCCTATCCAGTATGTAGGGCTGGCCCTTGGCGGCGTTCTTTCCAAAGCCGCCATACCCACGCTTTCAGAGTGGCGAGGGCGACTTCCCTCACACGCTAGCCTGAAAGAAAGGCTGAATTAGCTACCAATTGCGGACAGGGTTAACAAACTTACGAACTAAAAGTGTTAGTAAATTGATAAAATAACCTTATAATGGTCTTACCCCATCAACCAGCTGACCGACCAGGTCGTAGCAAATGGTGCAGGCCTCCGAGGGATGCCAGACGATGGACCGTCGTTGAACAGGGTGGCACAAGGGGCGTGAGACTAGCACTCATCGTGTCCGCAGGGGTCATGCAGCGTCGCATTGCAAGCGAGGACCTGACAGTTGGTAGCCTGTAAGTGGAAACGTACATGAGTACAGAGTAAACACTTACAGCCTAACATATGCTCCGCTGGTGCCGGAGCGATAAAGTTAGATGAAACCAGAGCCCTGCTAAAATACGTGTGGTAACCATGTGGAAGAAAGGCTATGGCTCCGCCAGTGGCGGAGGCACAAGAATCAACCAACTAGGAGTGGTGGTAAAGGAAACCACAACGGAAAATGGCGGGGATGGGTTTTGATAACATAATTAGTATAAAAACACAATTCATTGCAAATATCTTAATTAGGGTATATATCCTTAACATAGTACAGTAACAACATCAAAACCAACTTCCTCTCCACCCGTTACTGCTAGAAGAGTGCGTAGGTAAGGGTGGGTAAGCTCCCTTCCGGTAGCGGGGGAGAGATATAAGGATATAGTAGGCAAGCAAACGACCATGCCATAGTAACCCACCCACCCTACCAGCTAGTGGAGCCAATAACCTATAACCAAAGGGGCCCCGGCTGCGACGGAAGGCTCCTTTCGTATCGTAAGGGAGGTGGCTGAGTAATGGGTATGGGGGGGAAGGAGGTCCCGGTGAAACACGGCGGGAGCGAGGAAAGGGGTGGGGGAAGGGATGGCCTACTCCTCCCCACCTCCACACTACCCATATGTAGACCCGGTACCAATCATAGTGGTCGCCCTAAAACCCCCTGCTGGTGGAACCCCCCGGCACCTCCGGAATGAGAGAAGGCTATGAGGTGTTATGACAACCCAGGGGTCCCCAGCTCCTCCCTACATCAGAGAGGGAGGGAAGGGGCAGGGTGAGGTGCTATGGAACACGTGACCACTAGTGGCCTAGGCCGCGAACACCACAACCGTGGTAGGGCACGTGAACCAAGCTGTACCAATACATGGAACAAGCACCTAGGCTAGCCTAACACCCTAAATAATAATAATAAAATACATCGAAAGGTGGAAGAGACACTTTTAGGAAAAGAGAAAGAAGCCCAGGAGGAGGCAACTATTCCAAGAAACAGTAGCCTACTCGGAGCCAGCGATAGCCGATGTAGAGCAAGAGCCGGGATGCTGGGCCAGAATAAAATAATGATAGCCCTAAATACCAAGCTAAGAGATGGTAAGAGGGCTAAACTAGCTAAAACTCGATGTAAAACAATGAACGTGATAAATAAGCCCATAAGTATAAGAGTCCCAGTATGGAGGACCGGGAATTCTTACGAGGCAGCATGGCCGCCACGAGACAACCGGGGAACCGTATATGACCTATAAAAAGGAAAATACTGGTACCCGGAAGATAAAACTATGATAAAATATTACTTATGAGTTACTTAACTTAGCCGTGGCAATTGCTGAACGTTCCATCGTAGAAAACGAGATAAATCCAGAATAATAACAGCACGAGAGAAAACTGCGTCAAGATGCTGGCGCTAAAAATTAAGGATGACCGCTAGGGGCGCTGCTGTCCGTGGAGTCCTCTCAAAGTAGTAGTAGTAGAGGCTGCATCGCCCGTTGGTATCGGCTCTCTCTTAGGGGGATTCTGATAGGAAGTTCTAATTGGTGTTTGTCTCGTGGTAGTGTTCCACACTCGCCCCTATTTCATACCGACACTTCTTTTTTAAGAGTGAGCGAGTCAGTCTTACTGACTTTTTTCTTAATTTTGTTTTTTCTCTGGTAATTTTAGGATATTTTACCTAGAAAGATGATATTAAGGATTACTTTCATAGGCCGACACGAGCTGAGCCCAGAAATACAAGTGATATGAGGATTGGTCGCTGAAGCCAAAAAATGACAGCACAGGAAACCTAAAGTTCCCAGGCACACAGGTTGACGATGAGAAGGAACACACACACACACACACACACACACACACACACACACACACACACACACACACACACATCAGTAGAAATTAATTAAAAATTAATGCATTGCATTAACATGTGTATTTAATATGACTTTAAATGCACTTGAAACTAAAATTTTTTTTTTTTTTTTAAATTGACCCTTTAACGCCGAAGGGGTATAAATGAAAATCGTCTCCCGTATGCCGAGGGGTTCTCGGAGTGAGCGCCGAAGCGAAAAAAATATTTTTGTCAAAAAATCACACTGCGCTTAGTTTTCAAGGTTGTGTTCATTTTTTTTTTTTTTTTTTTTTTTTTTTTTTTTTTGTTTATTTTTTTTTTTTTTTTTTTTGCCTTTTTTTTTTTTTTTTTTTTTTTTTTTCAAGTTTTTAAGTATGCAACCATCAGAAATGAAACAAATATCGTTTGTAATATATAAATAATGTGATATATGATAGAGAGTAAACAAAATTTCATATATTTTATTCAAATTTGCGCTGTGAGCAAAACGGTTAAAGCTAACTAGTTAATATTTGTTCATTGTATACACTAAATTGCAATCATTTTGGTATATAACACATTGTAAAACGATCAATGTAACACAGAGAAAATATCACAAAATTATGCATGGATTCGTAAAGACTGACGTAAAAGATTTTTTTTTTTTTTTTTATTTTATTTATTTTTTTTTTTTTAATTCACCATAAATCTATTGTTCTTGAGACTTCCAATTTGTTTCAAAATGAAGATAAATGATTGAATATTACTATACTGTAAGAGGTTCAGCTAACAATTGCAGTTTATGACCATTTTGGACAAGTTAAATTTCACCGAATGTCGAATTTTTTTATATATTTTTTTATATGCAAATAGTTCGAAAATGAGAAAAGCTACAACCTTCAATTATTTTTTGTTGTATGCTACATGAAATTGCGCACATTTTCATATATAAAACTATGAAACGCTTGATATGAAATGGAGCAAATATTACGAGAATGCGACGTACGCATTTCAGAGATATGCGGCAGAGAATCCGCGCGCAGAGTTAATGAAAGGTGTTTTTTTTTTTAAATTCACCATAAATCTAAACATTGTGCTAGAGTAGTCAAAGTTGACTGAACGTGGTTTTTTCTATTTATTGTGATTTATATGCAAATATTTCAAAAATGAGAAAAGCTACAACCTTCAATTTATTTTTTGTTGTATTCTACATGAAATTGCACACATTTTCATATATAAAACTAGAATATAAGAGTTTTAGCCTACAATTGCGTTTTTCGACCATTTCGGTAGAGGCAAAGTTGACCGAAGGTTGAAAATTTGGCACTAATCATTATTTATATGAAAATATTTCAAAACTGATAAAGGCTACAACCAAGGGTTGTTTTTAGTCATATTGTGCATGAAATTGTGCACATTTCCATATTATAAAACTTAATGTAACGGCTAATTTAAAATGGTGCAAACATTACGACAATCGCACAAAAAAATTTATCTGCGCCCTCGGAGGTAAGAAAAAGTTTTTTTTTCATAAATTCACCGTAAATCGAAATATTCTGGTGAAGACTTCCAATTTGTTGCAAAATGATGGTAAATGATTGAATGCGTTTTTCGACCATTTCGGTAGAGTCAAAGTTGACCGAAGGTTGAAAACTTGGCACATCATTATTTATATGAAAATATTTCAAAACTGATAAAAGCTACAATTATGATTTTTTTTTTTTCCTTTTTTTCCCCCTACATGAAATTGCACACATTTTCACATACAATACTCCTTGTAACGGCTAAATTTAAAATGGTGCACTTGTAACGGCTAATTTAAAATGGTGCTAAAATTATGTCAAAGTGACGAAATAATTTCCGAGATGTGTCACTGATACGTTTTAGTGCGATAAAGGCGCGTGATTCAAAAGTTTTCTCCTGGTAGGCCTTTTAAGTATTTTTCCGCGAAGTAAAAAAAAAAAATACTTTGTATCGACGTACCATACGTCCAATCGGCACCCAACAGACAATTTATGTCTACGTTTAATACGTTCAATCGGCATTAAAGGGTTAAGCAAATTTCTCGGCAATAATTGACATGAAACAAAAGTGCATAAGCATGTTTTGATGATATTCTCTGTTCACTTTGTGATGGACACATTTATTCAGGACTTGTGCTGGTATGCTATGTAAGGCACCTACATGCACTTACAAATTATGTGGACGTTTGCTTTATCGAAGAGGGCGGAAGAGCAAATCCACACACACACACTCAACACATGCACACTCCTAAAGTACTCGCTCAACACGTTCACACAACAGGTGACATCTATATCAGGGATACAACACAATTTGTTCTCTCTTCATTATCAAATTTAAAAATCACTTCTCTTTCCCAATGAAAATCTGACTAATCTTGAAACAAACATATCAGTCTCGCTACAATTTTTAGCAATCACGGGTAGGGAGACTGCTTCAAGGTGGGACGAGGTCTCCCACCGCCTGGGGTGTGAAGTGTAATCTCTCATCACATCCCCATAGTGCCCCAATACACTATCCTGTACTGTCCCTCTCTCTCTGCCTTATGGTTTAGATGTTCCCATTTTCTATGCAATGTGCTCACAGGTCAGCAGCTCTACAGCAGCGGTGCTGGCAGTTTGCTACTGACGCTATTAGTTTGCTTCTATCTTCTTGACATTATGCCTGCTGGATTCTCTCACTGGTTGCCGGCAGTCATCTGATGTCTTTCAGCTATTCCCAATTCTAACATCGCGTCATCCTATCCATACCTTAAACAGGTATCGTGACTTCCTTCACTGGTCGAGATAGGTAAGGGAACTTCTGCACTATTCACCTTTAATACCATCCCTCTACTCTTCAATATGACGCGATCAGAAATAGGAGTGGACTTCCCCCTTGCCACGGGGTCAAGGGGGAGAGGCTCTGGTCGAACCTCTTTCTCTACCAGCATTCTTGACTCGAAGGTTGACAAGTTCTCTACTCCCCTACCTCTCAGGGATGGCGATTGGTATCCCATCCCTCACAATAAGACCAGGCGTCCATGTTCCCGGGCACTGCATAACTGTCCCACACGGCACTGAGAATAACCTGGGGTACTTTACAGCATTACCTCCATGCCACCTGCTACTGCCATCTTCCGTCCTTTCTGATGGGGCTGGACTTATCATCATTGCCATTGCCATCTCTCCGTTCAAAACACGTTCATTACTCATCTACTTGGTCTGCTACGCAAGTTTGTACTGGCAGGGGTCATGAAGGGTGGTTGGGTGCCACCACCACTACAACACTACCGTCATTTGACTTTGGCGGCCTCAGCACTGTAACTTTTTAATTTTTTTTTTTAATTTTTCCACACCATTCTTTGTCTTGAACGGATTTTTCTATTTTGTTAATACTTCCACCGATTCGAAATCTCTCTTGCCATTTCGTCACCGAATTCAGTCGCAAAGCTGTCTAACAGCGGTAATTTAATAATGAATTCCGCGATCGTACTGTCTTGCTGGTTAGCATTGCACATTTCGAAATCTTATGGTGTGCTTTTACACTGTCTGATTAGCACTGTGCTTTTTGAAATCTTGGTTTGTGATTGTACACCATTTCTTGCATTTCTTGGTAGCACTGCACTTTTCGAAATCCTGCCATGTGATTGTACACTGTATTTTGTTAGCACTGTGCATTTTGAAATCATAGGGCCACTCAATTTAGAATTCCTGTTCATAGCACTGTTCATCATTTTCCTGCCAATTACTTTGGCTATAACTGTTTTCATCCCACGTTTGTTTCACCATTTCCCTCATTATCACCGTCCGTTAAACTTTCTCTCGTTGCCATGTTTATTTCACTTCATACTACTATTTGTTGGCAAAAATGATTCAGCACTAACTTTTGTTTGAAACCACATGACCTCAAATGACCTCTTAATATCTCATAAGAACTAATAAGACCTCATCATACCCCATGACTGACACCAAAATTATATGATCTGATTTCAGTCATTTGTGTGTTCAGGATATGAAGGAAAAACAGGGGAGAAGTTTACATGCATGCAATGTAGGACATGCAAAAATAGTAATCAAGGGAATGGTTAACACAGGTGTATTCCTGGCTACGCAGGTGACCTTTACTTGTACGTAATTATTATGTCAACTTTGCAAGCGCACAACCGGACGGCATGTTAGACTGTTATTGACTGACACTTGTGGCGGTGATAGGAAAGAGAGAGAGAGAGGTTAGACTGTTTTAGATGCTCATGGCAATACGTATGCGTCTTTGTGTGGCGGCCAACGGTGATGCCGGCCACTGGACATTCGTCTCGACCCAGTCTGGGCTGTATGGCACCCGCTAATGAACTGGTGCGGCCTCTGTCTCAATTGCCCCCCTTCACATGGCATCATTATGCAAGAAGCCGATTGGTTAATCTGGCTCCTTAGACGCAAGGAACAATCAAGAAGGAATATAGAGATGCATGGCACTCTTTGAACTGCCTAAGCCACGCCAAATTCAGAATATCGCACAAGGCATATTCAAAACTATTGAATCAGCTCATGTACAGTGGACCCCCTGTATTCACATTCTCCGGATTCGCAGACTCTCGCATTCGCAGGTTCTCAGGAATGTTTCCCTGCATTATTCGAGGAAACTCTGCCTATTTGCCGTATTTTTCTTTGAGAAATATCCAGAAGTTCCTGTTTTTTGTGTGTGTGTGTGTGTGTGTGAAAAAACTTTAAAAAACCAAGTATGAAAATTTTTAGTGGTTTTTTTTAGTTTTAACTGACGAAATAGGAGGTTTTAAGCATTTTTATAGGGGTTCCAACTATTCACGAAGGTGTCTTGGTACGCATCCCCCCGCTAATATGGGGACCATACAATATATATATATATATATATATATATATATATATATATATATATTTTATACTTCCTGGTCTTTTTATATTATGCTCATGTATTCATTTACATATTTTATTCCTATGTTACTTATATTTACAGGATATATATATATATATATATATATATATATATATATATATATATATATATATATATATATAGTTTATACTTCCTGGTCTTTTTATATTATGCTCATGTATTCATTTACATATTTATTCCTATGTTACTTATATTTACAGGATTATTTTGAGTGTGTGGTGTGTCATCGTAGTATGGCTGGAACTGTTCCAGCTGAAGCACATCTAAGGGGATCACCTCATTTCAAAGCATTACGAAATTATACATATTCCTCGTCTTTGGGTGAATCTCTCTCAAGGATGCATGTTAGTGAAAGTTTTTCACCTAAGGAAGATACAATATCATCTTGTTACTCCGGAACCAGTCCTGGTATTGGTATGTAACACTCCTTCATTCGTTAAGTTTTGCATTAACCCATAGAATTATGCAAGTGATAAGATGGTGGTAATGAGTTGAAGAGAAAACAATGGTTGGCCGTTCAACTGATAGGATGTAGTTTAGCAAAGTCTTGATGACTGGTAGACAGCCAGTTAAAAAAATTTTGTACGAGGGAGAGCAAAAAGTTGGAAAAACTTGCAGAATTTCTATACCGTATTTCATATAATATTCAGTGGTAGGGATAGATTTAGCAAAAAGGAAGGTTATTCAGTGGTGGGATAGATGTAGTGAAAGGGGAGCTCTTTAGTAGGAGGAGAAATGTTTGTTTTCACAGACTTGAAGGAATTGTAGTTCTGTATGTCTTATGAAAAAATGCAACTGTCATTAATTTTATGTGCTGACTAAGAAAGGGCTATTGTGAGGATCGGTAGACTAGGTTTGTCTTGGTGGAAGTGAGTTGGGAGGTCCTTGCCAGTGTCACTTACTTTTTTACTTTATATATAGTTTTTAAGTGGCTAAGTATTTGCTGGAGGGGCCAGACCAGGCCAATCATTTGTTTATTCTTAAAAGGGTGCCAGTAGAGTTGAAGGGAGTGTTGGGTGGGCCTACCTATTCTTTGACTGTCTCATGTTATTTTTGCATTTTTATTTAAAAAAAATGGTTTTCGTGCTCATTGATAGAAATGCTGAAAACTTCTCCTTATGGTTTTCATACTCATTGATAGAAATGTTGAAAACTTTTCCAAAGTTGAAATACAGGCAGTCCCCGGGTTACGACGGGGGTTCCGTTCTTGAGATGCGTCGTAAGCCGAAAATCGTCGTAAGCCGGAACGATGCTTGGAAATATGTCTTAAACTAATAAAAAGTTATAAAAACCTTACTTGTAATCCTTTGGTTACACTACATGTTGTTTCCTGTAGTTTTATGTACAACCTGGAGTTATTTTCATAAAAGAATGCTGGTTCTTGAAGGTAAAAACTATTGTAATCCTCTGGTGACACTACATTCTTGAAGTTTTATGTACAACCTGGAGTGATTTTGCAAAATCTTGAGGGCTACAAGAACAGCTGATTACTATTTACGTATCATATAGACTAATTTAAAGTAAAGTATCTTTAAATAGGTCTTATATATTAGTATCAACAAAACATTTCCTGCCATGGTCAGAGGCCGTTTAATGAAACGAACACTTTCCCTGTCCTATCTGTTCAGAAAATAAACGTTACGTCAATCCCCGAGACCATTGTTGCCAAAGCGTCTCTCTCTCTCTCTCTCTCTCTGATCAAATTACATTGGAAACTTGACATACGATTGCCCTAATATACGAATGTTTTGAGATATAACAGAAAATTTGCGAAAATACAAGCTTTGATATACAACGAAATATTTGAGATACGATTTTGCCATGAGTGTTAGTTGTATAGGCGACCGATAAATGGCGTTCAGTCTGTTTTGTTTGTTGGTGCTGCATGTTAACACGTCGTTGTTTAGTTCGTTGTATTTGCGCCTTTTTTTCGTGTTATTTTCGTCCTATTTTATTATTAACCATGGGTCTCAAAGCTAAAGACAAAAGCAGGTGATAAGAAAAAACCCAAGAAAATTATTTCGATGGAAGCAAAACATGAAATTATAGCAAAGCATGAACGTGGCGTTCGTATCGTCGATTGGCAAACGAGTATGGTTCGAAATCCTTCTACAATAAATCCACGATCATCAAGCAGAAGGAAGCTAACAAAAAACCCCCGAGACCATTTGTTTTTGCCAAAGCGTCTCCTTCTCTCTCTCTCTCTCTCTCTCTCTCTCTTCTCTCTCTCTCTCTCTCTCTCTCTCTCTCTCTCTCTCTCTCTCTCTCTCTCTCTCTCTCTCTCTCTCTCTGATCAAATTTTACGTACTGGATAATGTCTCTCTTTGGATACTTCGATTTTGCCAAATATTGAGAGCTACAAGAACAGTTGATTACTATTTACGTATCATATAGACTAATTAAAGTAAACGTATCTTTAAATAGGCTTATATTATTAGTATCAACAAAAAACATTTACTGGCATGAGTCAGAGGCCGTTTAACGAAACGAACATTTTCTTTCTGTCCTTAACTCGGAGCGTCGAAAGACGCCTCTCTCATCTCTCTCGTATCTTCTTCCTCTCTCTCTCTCTCTCATCTCTCTCTCTCTCTCTCTCTCTCTCTCTCTTCTCTCTCTCTCTTCTCTCTCTCTATGAATCAAATTACTGGATAATGGCTCTCTTTGGATACTTGGAATTTGCGTTGTAATCTAACCAGAAACTTCGTTTTGTTATTATACTGGAAACAAGCAATGATTTTTTTCAGTAGTTTGCGCTTTTGGACTGTTATATGTAAACTAGTATGTATTCATTCGCTCGGAAACTAGTTCGCATATGAGGCGTCACTAAAAAACATAGAAAAATACAACATAAAAAGTGTCGAAAATCATCATAATCTCAAAAACCGTTTAACGAAACGAACACTTTCTCTGTCCTTAACTCGGTTAGCGTCGGAAGACGCCTCTCCTCTCTCTCTCCTCTCTCTCTCTCTCTCTCTCTCTTCTATCCTCTCTCTCTCTCTCTCTCTCTCTCTCTCTCTCTGATTCAAATTACTGGATAATGTCTCTCTTTGGATACTTGGAATTTGCGTTGTAATCTAACCAGAAACTTCGTTTTGTTATTATTACTGAAACAAGCAATGATTTTTTCATTATTTGCGCTTTTGGACTGTTATATGTAAACTAGTATGTATTCATTCGCTCGGAAACTAGTTCCGCATATGAGGCGTCACTAAAAAACATAGAAAAATACAACATAAAAAGTGTCGAAAATCATCAAATAATCTCAAACCGTTTAACGAAACGAACACTTCTCTGTCCTTAACTCGGAGCGTCGGAAGGAGACGCCTCTCTCTCTCTCTCTCTCTCTCTCTCTCTCTCTCTCTCTCTCTCTCTTCTCTCTCTCCTCTCTCTCTCTCTCTCTCTCTCGCTCTCTCTCTCTCTCTCTCTCTCTCTCTCTCTGATCAAATTACTGGATAATGTCTCTCTTTGGATACT
Organism: Macrobrachium nipponense; assembly: GCF_015104395.2. NCBI lineage: Eukaryota > Metazoa > Arthropoda > Malacostraca > Decapoda > Palaemonidae > Macrobrachium > Macrobrachium nipponense. Next base: position 37,002,014 of record NC_087206.1, read on the forward strand.
TGGAATTTGCGTTGTAATCTAAGCAGAAACTTCGTTTTGTTATTATTACTGGAAACAAGCAATGATTTTTCATTATTTGCGCTTTTTTGGACTGTTATATGTAAACTAGTAAACCATAGTATTGTATTCATTTCGCTCGGAAAACTAGTTCCGCATATGAGGCACGTCACTAAAAAAACATAGAAAAATACATAAAAAAGTGTCGAAAATCATAGTGCAAAATCTCATAATCTCAAAATTTTTGTTGTAATCTAACCAGAAACTTATTTTTATTAATATACTGTGCTAAACTATAAAGGATTTTTATCATAGTATGCGTTTTTTAAAAGCGTCGTTAACTCGGAGCGTCGGAAGCGTCAGCGTCGTAACCTCGGAACAAGTGTCGTAACCCAGGACGGATTTTTCCATTGAATATTTAAGAAAAAGCGTCGTAACCTCGGAACGTCGTAAGCCGGAACCGTCGTAACCCGGGGACCGCCTGTAGTAGCGAACTGACAAATCGAACATTCAGATTTACAAAATGTTATAAACTGCCCAACTTTGTTGAGTCAGAACTTTTCTTACCCTTCAGTGGCTCAGTGTTGGTGTGTTTTAATGTATACGTACATACCTTGTGTTTAATTGTACATATGCATCATATTAAGGTGTAGTTATGCATCATATTAAGGTGAACGACACTGCTCCATTGTTGTGTATTTGGTTAAACTATAACCGAGTTGATAATGTAATCAACAACAAAAATTATTTATATACTAACAATCTAAGTTATGATGGTGGTATGGAACATGACACTCGCAAGTGTGGTGGTGTCTGTACAGTGTTATACCTATACTCGTTTTTTTCCATCTGTCCAACCGCCTGTGGTGTTTGTGTATGGTAACACTGCGTCCCAGGTTTTAAATATTTATGCTAAGTTTTAGGTAATTAAAAGGATATTAGGGTGTACATTTGCAATTGGAAACTTTTAATAATTTACTGTATGCGAATTACACCGTTAATATTCGAAATAGGATATTGTTATTAGTGTTGTTTAATGTAAGCAGCCTTTTCAGGGTGACGAATGGAACAGCCAGACGCAGGGGGGGGGAGCCGGGTGGAGTGTGCTGTATTGTCCCCCGCTTTCCCTCCCTCCTTCCCTCCAGGACCGTAATGCAACTTACACATATCACTCGATTGATAAAACATCTGTTCACCACTTCATTTTTATGGGGAAGTATCGTCATTCATTCTCGAGACAGTTTTCCAGCCATGACTAATAAATAGGGTGGTGGTAATCCTTTAATCAAAGGGGCCTTACATATGTTTACATATTCACTTATTAATATCATGTAGCCTAGCACTGATACGTCTTTTTAACATTAATATCATGTAGCCTAGCACAGATAAGTCTTTTTAACATAATTGTAATGTTGAATAAAAGGAATAGCTAAATAAAAGAATAGCTACAAATTTGTTTCGGTTAACTATGAGAAATGAGGAATTACCATAGAATTATGCAGTGGCAGCAGACACTTTAATGCAAAAAAAAAAAAAAAAAAAAAACTCCAATTGGTTTTCCTTATAACTCGACTCGTCATAAAGATATTGTCAACATTGTATTTATGATTACCACCCTAATATTCTTGGCTGAAAAATGGTCTTGAGAAAGAATGATGAAAAACATATATGTCCTCATAAAAATAAAGTGATTAGGTGATTTGTCTGAATAAGTTGTATTACGGTCCAAGTGAGAGGGAGTTCAAGAGGGAGACAGAACAACACACACACCCCCCCACTCGCCCGACTGTAATTCGTTAATCAAGATACACCTTTCCTGGGGTTCCAATCAAGATACACCTTTCCTGGGGTTCCAGTTTAAGTGAATCCACTATGATAACAGTAATGATATTGATGCCAGTGACTTTAGCGAATAAGGTGACAGCTTGAAGTAAAAAGCAGTGCAACCAGACCTTTCTCCTTTCTAAATACAGTCAATGCAAAAATAACATATCCGTAAATTCCATTAAATAGATGCTAAGCCAAGTTACGTCATATCGTATCTGGCTAAAATGTACGTTATAAAAAAGAAAAGTGTATACTGAAATACTTTTGTGTAATGAAATAACACGTAGCAGAGTAGGTGTGGTCCAGTAAAGTTGACATCTTTCCATAGTGAACAGCGAGAGAAGCAATTTTCCTGCCACTACGTCTGGCTGTTCCATTTGCCACCCCGAAAAGGCAGCTTACATTCAACAATAATAACAATATCCTATTTCAAATATTAACGGTGTAATTCACATACAGCAAATTATTAAAACACTTGAAGTTGCAAAGGTACACCCAGATATCCTTTTATTTACCTAAAACTTACTCACAGCCGTTACACACAGCTTAACTATCTATAGCCTGGGATGCAGTATTACCATATGCAAACACCACAGGCGGGTGGACAGATGGAAAAAAACAGAGTACAGGCAGTCCCCGGGTTATAATGGGGGTTTCGTTCTTGAGCCGCATTGTAAACCGAATATCGTCGTAAGACGGAACATTGTGAAAAATACTAATGTAAACTGCATTCTTATTGCATTTTTCATAAAAAAAAACTTCAAATATTGATTATTTTGCATTTTGGTGTCTTATTTCTTCTGCCAGATCAGCATTGTAGGCATCATAACCCTGGAACATGGGTCGTAACCCTGGAAATAATTTCTGATGAATAGTATAACTGAAAAGCGCCTTAACCTCGGAACGTCGTAAGCCAAACCCGTGCTAACCCGGGCACTGCCTGTATAGTTCTTGTACACTTTTGTATAAGCATAAAATGTGGTTTCGCCCTGCTATGTTCTTCATTTTACATTCAGCCTCGGCTGTAACTTGTAGCTTCAATTTACTGCGACTCTTTCTTCAGATCTCCATTCCGTGAAAAATGAGTAAAAACGTAGTTTATTTTTACCTTTGGAAGCCACCATTGAGAATGCAAGGTTTACAATGGCTTCATCCGAAACTCTAAAACCTGGAATTTCTTATTGGAGGATGGAGCATCAGCATAAGTGTTATGGTTGGAGAGAGACAGACTGACTGTTGCCAAGGTTAGGTTGTTACACTGACATATGTCCATTAGCAGAGGTCAAATAATGGTCGTTTATTGATAATAATGATCATTTTAATAAAACACTTGTTTTTACTTTACCTAATCAAATAAATATCTGGAGAAAATGACAATTTGCAAAAGTTAAAACGTATTACGGAATGTAATCATTGGCAATTGTTTACATTCACAAAATCTTGGTGATTGAGCGCTGTTGAGGTCGTTATTGCCTAATTAGCTGCCAGAAGATATATGTAATTCGGAAGTATGCACCTCTTGTCAATTGAGAAAGTTAGGTGCAACGTGTGCACACTACTTGAGTGTATATGCATCAAGTGTGAATGTCACCTGCTCCGTTACTCTCTTTATGTTCATCCTTGGCTTTAACCTGCAGCTTCAGTTTACTGGGATTCTTTCTTCAAATCTCCAATGCGTAAAGAATGAATAAAAATGTTTTTTTTTTTTTTTACTGTTTGGAAGCCACCATTGAGAAATGGCTGGGTTTAACAACGCAACTCATCATATCTATTATTGTTGGAGACGCACAGACAGACTGCTGCCAAGGTGAGGTTGTTACACTGAGCAAAAGTCTAATAATACTTATGCATTTAGAATGATGATAATTTTATTACTGATCAGGTTAGTAATACAATTACCTTATCTAATCATATTGCATGTGTTATTACCATATTATCGTATAATATGAACAGAGCAATCAATCGTTTGCAATCTGGTTTGTTTACATGCTTAAAATATAAGCTACTTTCATTTCATCAATATCACTGTCTTTAGTTGCTGAATGGAACTTCAGAGATATGTTTCTTTCGTAAATTATCAAAGCTGGGTTTAAAAAATTGCAGCCACTGCATTTATAAATGTAGATCAGGTGTTTCTCGAATCTTTCATGTCTGTACAGGCCGCCCTCAGTTAACGTCAATATCAGTTAGCGACTTTTTGGTTTTAAGGCTCTTGTTCAATATATTCATAACTGGTTTTACCATCTGTAGGGTTTATAGCAGTGTTGCCTGGCTTTCAGTGGTTTACGCATAGTGCCGAGACCGCCTCGTAAAATACAAACAACAAATGTGCATCTTTGGCCTTGAGGCGGTCCCCGGGTTACGACGGTTCCGGCTTACGACGTTCCGAGGTTACGACGCTTTTTCTTAAAATATTCATGGAAAAATCCGTCCTGGGTTACGACGCTTGTTCGAGGTTACGACGCTGACGCTCCGAGCTCGAGTTAACGACGCTTTTAAAAAACGCATACTATGATAAAAATCCTTTATAGTTTTAGCACAGTATATTAATAAAAATAAGTTTCTGGTTAGATTACAACAAAAATTTTGAGATTATGATGATTTTCGACACTTTTTATGTTGTATTTTTCTATGTTTTTAGTGACGCCTCATATGCGGAAACTAGTTTCCGAGCGAATGAATACATATAGTTTACATATAACAGTCCAAAAGCACAAATAATGAAAAAATCATTGCTTGTTTCCAGTAATAATAACAAAACGAAGTTTCTGGTTAGATTACAAACGCAAATTCCAAGTATCCAAAGAGAGACATTATCCAGTAATTTGATCAGAGAGAGAGAGAGAGAGAGAGAGGAGAGAGAGAGAGAGAGAGAGAGAGAGAGAGAGAGGCGTCTTCCGACGCTCCGAGTTAACGACGCTTTTAAAAAACGCATACTATGATAAAAATCCTTTATAGTTTAGCACAGTATATTAATAAAAATAAGTTTCTGGTTAGATTACAACAAAAATTTTGAGATTATGATGATTTTCGACACTTTTATGTTGTATTTTTCTATGTTTTTTTGGTGACGCCTCTATGCGGAACTAGTTTTCCGAGCGAATGAATACATACTAGTTTACATATAACAGTCCAAAAGCGCAAATAATGAAAAAATCATTTGCTTGTTTCCAGTAATAATAACAAAAACGAAGTTTCTGGTTAGATTACAACGCAAATTCCAAGTATCCAAAGAAAGAGACATTATCCAGTAATTTGATCAGAGAGAGAGAGAGAGAGAGATGAGAGAGAGAGAGAGAGAGAGAGAGAGAGAGAGAGAGAGAGAGAGAGAGAGAGAGAGAGAGATGAGAGAGAGAGAGGCGTCTTCCGACTCTCCGAGTTAAGGACAGAGAAGTGTTCGTTTCGTTAAACGGCCTCTGACTCATGCCAGTAAATGTTTGTTGATACTAATAATATAAGCCTATTTAAAGATACGTTTACTTTAATTAGTCTATATGATACGTAAATAGTAATCAACTGTTCTTGTAGCCCTCAATATTTGGCAAAATCGAAGTATCCAAAGAGAGACATTATCCAGTATGTATTTGATCAGAGAGAGAGAGAGAGAGAGAGAGAGAGAGAGAGAGAGAGAGAGAGATGAGAGAGAGAGAGAGAGAGAGAGAGAGACGCTTTGGCAACAATGGTCTCGGGGGTTTTTATAGCTTCCTTCTGCTTGATGATCGTGGATATTGTAGAAGGATTTCGACCATACTCGTTTGCCAAATCGACGATACGAACGCCACGTTCATGCTTTGCTATAATCATGTTTTGCTTCCATCGAAATAATTTTCTTGGGTTTTTTCTTATCACCTGCTTTGTCTTTAGCTTTGAGACCCATGGTTAATAATAAAAAATAGACAAAATAACACGAAAATAGGCGCAAATACAACGACTAAACAACGACGTGTTAAATGCAGCACCAACAAACAAACAGACTGAACGCATTTATCGGTCGCCTATACAACTAACACTCATCGCAAAATCGTATCTCAAAATATTTCGTTGTATATCAAAGCTTTGTATTTTCGCAAATTTTCTGTTATATCTCAAAACATTCGTATATTAGGGCAATCGTATGTCAAGTTTCCAATGTAATTTGATCAGAGAGAGAGAGAGAGAGACGCTTTGGCAACAATGGTCTCGGGGATTGACGTAACGTTTATTTTCTGAACAGATAGGACAGAGAAGTGTTCGTTTCATTAACGGCCTCTGACTCCATGGCAGGAAATGTTTTGTGATACTAATATATAAGCCTATTTAAAGATACATTTTACTTTAATTAGTCTATATGATACGTAAATAGTAATCAGCTGTTCTTGTAGCCCTCAAGATTTTGCAAAATCACTCCAGGTTTGTACATAAAACTTCAAGAATGTAGTGTTACCAGAGGATTACAATAGTTTTTACCTTCAAGAACCAGCATTCTTTTATGAAAATAACTCCAGGTTGTACATAAAACTACAGGAAACAACATGTAGTGTAACCAAAGGATTACAAGTAAGGTTTTTTATAACTTTTTATTAGTTTAAGACATATTTCCAAGCGTCGTTCCGGCTTACGACGATTTTCGGCTTACGACGCGTCTCAAGAACGGAACCCCCGTCGTAACCCGGGGACTGCCTGTATAAGAAGTTGTCTTTTACTTCGCTGTATCCAATAATACTGCATGTATTCTTATATTTACTATTGTATCATAAAATAAACAAGCAAACTAATCATGGTTTGGTCTGGAAAAATCAGGTGAGGGTGGAGACAAGATTATTTCACCATATTTAACTCAATTCAGAGCAATTTACTTGCTTCTAGTTATTGTAAATTAATCTCTAGAAAGTCAATTTGTATGTGACTAGGTTATTTTTCGTTATATGAAGTGTTTTTAAAGTTTAAATCGACTTTGAATCTTGAGCTAAATGTTTTTATTTATTATCTGCTGTTGTTTGGTTGTCTAGGTTTTTTTAAAATTTATTTTATTTATTTTATTTATTTATTTATAAATAGATATGCTGTTATATGGTTGTCTGTACTTTGCCTAAGAGCCAAAACAGTAAATCGTAAACTACAAACATTACGAATGTGGATATTTTCCTTAGCTCTTTCAAAAAGTTATGCTTATTACTGTATGTAGTCGCATGTAATATTCTAAAATAAAAAAGCAATGTTTGGTTTGGTTTGGAGAAATCGGCTGAGGGCAGAGGCAGTGCTTTTAAGTTGAAGTATGACGTATATACACCATGTTGTGAATTTGATTGTTAATAAATGGTGTTGGGAGAATTTTTTCTGTTGAAAAAATTCATTATTTTCATTTTACTGTTTCAATAATAATACAAGGTATATACGTAATTAGCTTTTATTGCCGTGAAAACGGTAAAATGTGTTCTCACATTATCGGAAGTTATGATTAAAATACTTTTTTCTCCACTATTACATGTGTGAGTTTCATCCATGGTACTGATGCACGACCAGTAAACATGGCTGGCTTCATTTTGTTTCTAATGGCTGTACAACAGCTATTAGCTCCAACTCAATTTTAGAATTCGTTCTTCTATGTAGTTGTCATTTTGTTGTGCTTGGCTAGTGTTCTGGATTTGTATAGCTGTAACCTTATGGCACAATTAGATCGAGGTAGGCTTATTTTAGCCTGCATGACATCATGTCACTTTTAATTATGTGTGTGTGTGTCTGTCTGTCAACACTGCTTGGTTATATTCAATCAAGTGCAGGTGCTTATCTATATATCTTTATATAATAGTAATTGTGGGAAAACTCGCTGCAACCCATACTGTAAACAGGTGACCTAATGGCTTATGTGATAAGGCTTAATATATTCAGGTGTTGTGTAATGAGTATGACTGATATATATATTAGATATGGAGGTAATGAAAACATTGCGGAAAGTTAAATGGAATCTTTAACAAACAAACTTCTGTTAAAAGTTTACAATTTGTATTTTCATTTATATAACTTCCCCGGTGGTTACATAAAGCTGTCGTCTCCTGACATCACGGCAGAATTTGAAATTCGCGGTAGCAGGTGGATCCCTCTACCCCCGCCCTCTACTGGGTAACAGGAACCATTCCAGCAAAATGTCAGAAGTTTCCTGCCGTCGGAACCGGTAACACTGGTTGGAATTTGGATTTGATCATCTTGGTTTTTCTCCTTTTGGTGATGTACCTTGAGTTTTCTGATCTTTTTGCCAGCAGCGTTAGAGTTATTTCGGTTTTTAAGAATTGTTGTCCTTTTTAGGAATTAATTTTGTTTTGTCACGATGTCTGACACTGGCTCTATTCAGTATAGGGTGTGTAGTAGTGGGTGTAAGACTAGACTTCTTAAAGCTTCACTTGATCCTCATTCAACTTGTGTTAGCTGTAGGGGAGAATACATGTGAAGAATGTAAGTCTCTAACATCTCAGGAGTGGAAGGCTTTGGAAAAGTATATGAGAAAGTTAGAAAAGGATAGAATCAGAAAGGCTTCACAGAGATCTAATTCTAAGAAAACACCGAAGGGAGGCGAGCGTGATCTGCTCCCGAGCAGTCGCCCCCTCAAGCAATCCTGTAGCCGTATCCCAGGATGCTGTCGCTCGCCATTAGAAAGGTGTTGCGAGGAAGTGTTTTTCGTCAAGCGACTCTAGTTCAGACGTCTCCTCTCATAGAGGCTGGCATCATAAGACGTCTAGACCGCTGAAAAGGTCTCGCGATGTTTCACCTGCTGCGGTTCCCAAGAAGGTGGCGGCTGCCGAACCTTCCTGTAGGTTTTGGGAGGAGCCTGAAGCTTTTTCTCCAGCTGTTTAATTTATCGCCCTTCTCTCATAGAATTGGAGAAGCTGGACTCTCACACGCCTTCAGAGCCTTCCCCAGAGCCTCCTCAAGCAGTAACTCCTGTGGCTCATCCTTCTACTCCTCCCGCGCCTTCTATGTCGGTGGATCCTCAGCTTTAGGTTTTAGACCAGATGAATGTCAAGTTTGGCAGTATTTTGGAGCTTTTTGGCAAGTCTTTCTTCCCCGAATGCGCTCCTGACCGCCTTGCATCGTCTGCAGACTACTGTGCAGTCCTCTTCATAGGCTCCTCTTCAGGCTTCTATTCGACCTCACGTTTCAGCCTCAGTCCAGGCGCCTGTTCAGACTCTCCATGTGACTCCTCTTCAGGCGCCGCTTCAGGCGCCAGGTCAGACTCCTTTCCCGACTCCTTCTCTGGCGCCACATCAGGCTCTCGCTCAAGCGCCAGCTCAGCCGCTCGGATTCGCCTCGGTACAGGCGCAGACGTCTTCTGCTCTCTCGCATCTCCTCGGTTGCTTTATGGTGTGACTTCGCTGAACAGGATTCCTCTTCAGATGGAATGTTCTCCAGTTTCTTCGAAGGAAGCTTCGGATGTGGAAGAAGAAGAAGTACTTACAGAAAGACAAGCATTTGTCGGGCTATAAGCAACTTTTACGATTCTTCGTCGACAACTTTGGAGATTCTTTTGCGCCTTCCGTCCCAGTTTCTCCTGGGTTGCAGTGGAAAAAGGACAGTAAGCCTGACTTGTCCTCGTTCACACGTCTCGTCCTCTCGATTTCGGCTAAGAAGGCTATCAAGACAGTGAACGCTTGGCTTTTGGAGAAGAGGGAACACGGGAAAAATGTTTTCTGCCTTCCCCCTTAGAGACTTTCGTCAAGGAGCCGTGTCTGGTATAACACTGGAGAAGTTTTTTCCCTGGGTGTGACTGCCTCCGCTCAGGGAGACTTTTCTAGTCTCGTGGATTCTTCTCATAGATCATCCCTTAATACTGCTAAGATTTTCTTTTTGGCTAGTGAGCTGGATCATCTTTGCAAGAGTGTTTTCCGTGTTTTTGAAGTCGTTAGCTTCCTGGATTGGGCCATTGCTTCTCTGGCCAGGAAAGTCAAGTCATTTGGGCTCTCGGAGGAGCAGTTGAAGGATTTTGCCTCTGTACTTGATTGTATTGATAAAGCCATCTGTGAAGGACCCTCCTCTCACAGAATTTCCTGTGGATTTATCCGCTTACTCGGTGAACTCCGAGAAATTTGCCGCCCTCCATCAAGAAGTTCTCGCCTTACTGGCAAAGAGGGCCATAGAGTTAGTGGACTCTCCTCAGGAACCAGGATTTTACAATCGCCTTTTCCTGGTAAAGAAGGCCTTGGGGGTTTGGAGACCGGTGTTGGATGTGAGCGCCCTGAACGTCTTTGTCCTAAAGACAAAGTTTTCTATGGAAACGATCCAGTCAGTATTAGCAGCTCTTCATCCAGGAGACTGGATGGTTTCCATAGACCTTCAGGACGCCTACCGGAATAGAAGAGACCTTCAGGACGCCTACCGGAATAGAAGAGATTCCTGAGATTTGTATTCCAGGGCCGGATTTACCAGTTCAGGGCCCTCTGTTTTGGCCTGTCGACAGCTCCACTAGTGTTCACCAGAGTTCTGTCGTCAGTAGCAAAGTGGCTTCATCTGGACGGCATACGGATCTCCATGTATCTGGACGATTGGCTTCTCCTCAGGGCAAGTTCCAGACAGAAGTGTGTGGAGGACTTAAAAAAGACTTTAAGGTTGGCGGACAGCCTGGGATTTTTGGTCAACAAGGACAAGTCGTGCCTCACTCCCTCTCAGGAGATAGTTTATTTAGGAGTGAGACTGAATTCAGTTCTTTTTCAGGCTTTTCCGTCTCGTCGAAGGATCGATTCTTGCCTGAACAAGATAGACGAGTTTCTCTGCAGACAAAATTGCTCGGCGAAACAATGGATGAGCCTGTTAGGAACCTTGGCCTCGTTAGAACAATTTGTAAGTCTGGGAAGGCTCAACATGAGACCACTTCAATTTTACTTGAAACAGGAGTGGCAAAGGAAGAAGTTCCCAGACTCCTTCGTGTTCCCCATCGGAAGGGATCAAGCAGGACCTCCTTTGGTGGAAGTCAGAAGGAAGGCTAGAGGAGGACTTGTCCCTAAGCCAGTTGAACCCCAATCTTACCCTCTTGTCAGACGCATCGGTCAAAGGGTGGGGAGCCACTCTGGGGAAAAAGGAAGTGTCGGGACTTTGGCAGAGTCATCAGAAAAGCTGGCACATAAATCTGAAAGAGCTAAAGGTGATCCATTTTGCTCTAATGCACATCCAGACAGAGGTAAGAGGGAAAGTAGTGCTGGTTCAAGCAGACAACACCACGGCTCTCTCTTACTTAAAAAAACGAGGGGACACACTCGTTCTCTCTGTGCGAGGCAGCGAGAGACTTGCTCATTTGGGCGAAAGAGAACAAAGTGGTTTTGAGCACAAGATTTATTCAAGGCTCGAAGAATGTAAAGGCGGACATTCTCAGCAGGAGAGGACAAGTCCTCTCCACAGAGTGGACTCAACATCCTCAAATATGCAAGAAACTTTGGGAAATTTGGGGATGTCCTCTTTTGGATCTCTTCGCCACCAACAAGACGGCTCGTCTGCCACTGTATTGCTCCCCAGTTCCAGACGAAGAGGCGTTTGCAGTGGATGCCATGCTTCTGGACTGGTCAAATCTAGATCTCTACGCCTTTCCTCCATTTAAGATGCTAAGACTAGTTCTGACAAAGTTCAGAGATCATCGGAACATAAGGATGACTCTGATAGCCCTCTTTTTGCCGGCCAGGGAATGGTTTCCGGACACTCTACAGCTGTTGACGGACTTTCCGAGAGAGTTGCCGTTAAGAAGAGATTACTCAAAGCCCCACTTTCTGAGGTTCCATCACAACTTGTCCGCTCTTCGACTAGTTGCCTTCAGACTGTCGAGCATCTCCTCAGAAAGAGAGGATTTGCAAAGAGAGCTTCAAGAGCTATTGCTAGATCCAGAAGAGAATCCTCTGAACCAGTGTACCAAGCCAAGTGGGTCCAGTTCAGAGCTTGGTGCAAAAAAGAAGGAGTTTCGTCTTATAAGACCTCTATAGCTCAGTTAGCTAACTTCCTTCTTTTTCTTCATGAGACTAAGAAGCTTTCTACCCAGACGATTAGGGGTTATAGGGCTATTTTGTCTTCGGTGTTCAGATAACCTGTGGTGTTCAGTGAAAGATCCTTCTCTTCTCGTCCTCTTTCTAAAAATGCGCGCTCCTCCTTTTTAAGGAATTTGATTACTGAGGCACACGAACAATGTCAGAACTCAGATATCAAAGTGATTAGAGTCAAAGCTCATGAAATAAGAGCAGTGGCTACGTCTATGGCGTTTAGACGTAATCTGTCTTTGAAAGACATTATTAAATCTACATATTGGAGAAGTAATTCTGTCTTCGCATCTCATTATCTGACAGATTGCAAACCACATGAAAATTGCAGTACATTGGCGCCATTCATTGTGACTGACACGATATTGGGTGAGGGAGAGAAGGATGTCTCCCATCCTCACTAACTTTTCTCCTTGAATTTGGTTTTTTGTTTTAAGGTTGTCTGAAGATACATGGGGTTTTTGAGTATCTTCCAGTCTTTTAATGTCTTGGTGTATATTTTTTAACCAGGTGTGGTGATCCCTCGTTTCATTGTGTTTTTTGTGCTTTGTACTGCGCCCTGAGCAGGGCCATTATAGTCTTGTCCGTTATGTTCACGTCCTCAACGACAAGTACTTATTATTGTGTCCGGCACACTGATCCATATATCCTGTCGTACAATAGAGGCCAGCGGAATACAGAGGCAGTAACCACTGAGTCAGCTGTCTTTAAAGGTAAGGAACCTATATCTTCAGATAATTCCAACAATTGTTATTTTAGCTGCCATTGTCCCACCACCTAAATGTGTCAATCAGCTACATGTAACCACCGGGGAAGTTGTATAAGTGAAAATGACATTTTTATAATAATATAAAGTTTCACTTATACTTACCCAGTGGTACCGCGAATTTCAAATTCTGCCGTGACGTCAGGAGACGACAGCCATATGTAACCACCGGGTAAGTATAAGTGAAACTTTGTATTATTATAAAAATGTCATTTCACAGTGCATATAAGCTATGAAAAAAATTGCCAATAAACCAATTAAAGAAATTTTCTAGCATTATTGCTTTGCGATGTGTTTATTAAGACATAAGCCAGGTGAAAACTTAACTAAAATTCAATAATTCCTTAAAATTCGTCAGTCAGCAGGTCCCCCAAAAATATTAAAAACTGAGTGACCTCTGGTGTCGGTGACTAGGTTATATCACTAAATTCCATCCATCCACAGTTTTACAGTAGTTTAAAACTTATATTTAGTTTAAAACGTATGTTAATACTTTAGATGCATGTAATTGGGAAAACATATTAATACTTTAGATGCACGAACGACATGCAAATAAATTCAACCCATCGTGGGTAACAGGTGACAATCACTTTGATTTGATCTGAATTGATTTGATACCCCAGTGTTACAGACAAAAATGAAAAAAAATTTTGAGAAAACCTCTTGAAGAAACCAAACAGATTCATTTATGTTATCTTGTATGTACTCAAGTTTATAAGAATATTCTCTTTTTGCAGACGTAGTGAGAAAAGCCATTGAAGAGGGTATTGTAACTCAGTGTAATGCAGCTGGTGTTACAACATTAACATGCGAATTGTGCAAGGTACCATGCACTGGAGATGCCCCAATGGCTCAACATCTAGATGGAGAGCCCCACAGGAAAAGACAAAGGTACTGGTAATTAACTGGTTTTTCATAAATTATGTATTACTATTCATATTACAATTGCTATGTAAAAATATTTTCTCCTTTTGTGTATGGCATTCTCTGATTCTTGAGAATATGGAAATTACATGCTTTAAGGCTTGATTTGTTCCTCTGGGAATACAAACCATTGCTTTAAAAATTGTGGGAAAAAAGCTTCTCTCTCTCTCTCTCTCTCTCTCTCTCTCTCTCTCTCTCTCTCTCTCTCTCTCTCTCTCTCTCTCTCTCTCTCTCTCTCTCTCTCTCTCTCTCCTGAGTTGAAAGAATTATTATTGTACTAGTAGAAAGAATTATTATTGTACTAGTATGTAATATGTTTGATATTTTCAGTTAATATAACTGTAATTACAAAAATTTGTAAGTGGTAGTGATTTAAAAAGATAAAAATAACCTTTCCATTTCAGTTACGTGCTGAGATGAGAATTTTTATTGTAGATTGTGTGTTTTTTTTTCTGATGTTTTCAAATAATAAGAATAAAATATTTTAATGGTTTTTTATGCAATTTCTCTCTCTCTCTCTTCTCTCTCTCTCTCTCTCTCTCCTCTCTCTCTCTCTCTCTCTCTCTCTCTCTCTCTCTCTCTCATTAAGATCTTTTCATGTAATAAAGTTATTATTTTCAATAATAATACTATATGTGTATAATAATAATACTAAAACAAAAACTGTAAATTACAAAGAAAATTCATATGCGAGTATTTTAAAATACAATAATCTCCATTTTACTCTCTTAATCACTGTAAGGACAATCTCTCTCTCTCTCTCTCTCTCTCTCTCTCTCTCTCTCTCTCTCTCTCTCTCTGCAAGTGAGAGTTAGTACATGTATGTTCATATATGATTTTAAGGGTACTAATACATCTTGATATTATAGTAATACAATCTCTTAAGATTAATACAGTAATATGATAATTCTCTCTCTCTCTCTCTCTCTCCTCTCTCTCTCTCTCTCTCTCTCTCTCTCTCTCTCTCTCTCTCTCCTCTCTCTCTCTCTCACAGCATTGGCTGTTTGAATATTTTCTAAGGGTAAAATGTTTTCAGACCGACTTTGAAATATTAATAATGCCAATTCAATGGTAAATTTTGATGTAGGGTGATGCTTAAGTATACATTTGTTACCTGAATTTTTAAGATAGGCAGATATAAGCATTTTTAGAGGGAAGTTCTAACTATTCGTGGGGGTCTGGTACCCATCCCCTGTGAATCCGGGAGAACTGTATATAGATTTTGTATATAGATTTTCCATCCATGCCAGTGAAACTGTATGACAGTATAATTTGAGGATCTCTCCTTTTTCTTTAAGGTTTGGTCTATATCCACCTGCATCCCCCTCCCTCCACGAGGCCATGTGGTTACAATCTGTGACTGGCAGGCAGCCCCTGGGTATTGTGGGACAGGTTTCTGTTCCTGACAGTTTAAAAATAACGGGGTGAATGGTGATAAAAGTGGTAATAAGTTGGGATCGTTGCATAATAGAGCTGCAAATTCATTTATTGTTGTCCTGAGACAACTCAATAAAACGGTATTGCTAATAACCAAGATGGTTGGTGTTGTATGGTTTTTCTTGGGCTTTCATTTGGGTGTTTGATGAATCCTACTAATAGCAGGTGAGTTTGCAATGTAAGTCGATGCCATAGTAGTATAGATTCACTATGTTTTTATCAACATGACTTGTGCACTCAGTACAAGGGTGTTGACTGGTAATATGGCAACCAGTTTAACATTTGCAAGACACTGCTTACCTTAGCATGGCAACCTTATCCTATTGTGGTTCCTGACTCAATATAAGCTTCATTTTTTACTCAGGACAGGATTTAGTCGAAATTAATGTATTTTATCACCATTACCCTCTATCAGTGCTTCTGGTAGGGAAAATTTTCCTGAGGTAGAAGAGACGGTGCCTCTACTCAGTATGCCCAGTTATGCACCCTGAGTTTGGTGCTGCTGTGAATTGTGGTATATCAGGGAATGGTCTGGACATATGTCCGTTATCCCCCTTTCCAGTTTGTTCTGGCACAGGTCCCAAATCTTGTGCACCTATTGATTACTCTGCCCATGTTTTAGCTGAAGAGATTGTTGCCATTTAGAGGGCCGGCCGGCTAATGCCATATTTAAGGACAGGACTTTAACATTCATACACTCATACAAACTTTAAGGTGTCTCGGGACATCTCCAGACATTCATACCACTTACTAAGGTGACTTGGGACATCTCCCAAAGCTGCATATGATTTTGCCTCTGACCTTTGTTTTTTTTGTGACACCAGGCCGATTTATTCCTAAAATTACCATTTTTCAAATTTTATCTATACTTATTAAGACTTGGGATTACTACCGTCAATGAAATTTAAGATTTTTTTTTTTTTATTTTTTTTTTTTTTTTTTACGCCCGCTCGTTATGAATTCATGCATCATATTGTGATAATATTTTCTCTGTGTTGCCTTGATCGTTTTACGACTTGTTATATACCAAAATCAAAGCAATTTAGTGTACAATACAACAACAAAATAATTTACCAAAATCAAAGCAATTTAGTGTACAATACAACAACAAAATAATTAACTCGTTAACTTTGTTTTGCTCACCGCGATTTGTACACATTATATATGAATTATTTTTTTCGCACTGTCATACATTCTAATATTTATGTATGATAATGATATTTTCTTTCATTTCTGATGGTTGCATACTAAATTTCAGGCAATGACAAAAAAAGGAGCCAAAAAGGAACTCTTAATCTTGAAAATTAAGCATGCCGTGATTTAAAAAAAAAAAAAAAAATATCCGCTTCGGCGCTCACTCGCGAACACCACCAGTCATATTTGGAGACACTTTCGGAAATACCGGCTAGGCATTCAAGGGTTAATAAATCATGATTATTATGAATTTCATATTCCTTTTTGTGTATTAATAAAGCAAAATTTATTTATTATAAATGAAGATCCCTTTGCTCAAAGAACGTAGCCTGAAGCATTGCACAACGTGGGGTCAGCCCTCCCTCTCTCTCTCTTCACTAACTCACTAATATGCGGATATTATGATCTCAGAGTTCAGGAGTGAATGATATTATGATCTTCAGAACTCGTATTAGAATGAATTTTGTTTTCTGTATTTTAGCGAGATGTTTTGCTTGTCTTTTCCTCTTTGACATGGTGGAATTCTTGCCTTTTCCTCTTTGACATGGTGGAATTCTTGCCTAAACATAGATAAACAGATGTAAAAGCAAGAGAATGTCAAGAGGTGAAACTCGAACCTGCCCCCTCTTTCATGTTTCTGCTCGCACTGAAGGGTGGTAAGCTGAGAACTCTCCCTCCTACAAAAACTCGTGGAATCTACTACAGATATCATTTGCTTGCAATTTGTTTGACAATTATAAAAAATTACGATAAGGAATATGCATTTTCTGTACGGACCAATGTTTTTTGGCTTATTGAGTTACTTACCTAATTACCCTGTAACAACGAAAGTAAGAAGAATTTTGACAAAATATTTTTTATACACATTCTCCATTGCCATATGATGGTCCTTGAGTTTTATCACAACTTGGCATTTGTCACCCTATACTCCCATATACAGGCGGTCCCCCGGGTTACGATGGCTCCGGCTTACGACGTTCCCAAGGTTACGGACCGCTTTTCTTGAATATTCATTGAAAACTCCGCCCTGGGGTTACGACGCTTGTTCCGAGGTTACGACGCTGACGCTTCCGACAGCTCCGAGTTAACGACGCCTTTTAAGAATGCATACATGATAAGAATCCTTTTATAGTTTAGCACAGTATATTATAAAAATAAGTTTTTGGTTAGATTACACAAAATTTTTTGAGGGTTATGATGATTTTCGAACACTTTTATGTCGTATTTTTAAATTTTTTGTAGTGACGCCTCATATGCGGAACTAGTTTCCGAGGCGAATGAATACACTCCGCTTGGGATGCGCAGTTTATAACAGGTCCAAAAGCGCAAATAGTGAAAAAAATCCTTGCTAGTTTTCCAGTATACATAATTAACAAAACTAAGTTTCTGGTTAGATTACAACGCAAATTCCAAGTTACGATGGTTTTTTTATGCTTTTTAACGAATACTTCATACGCAGGACTGAGCGGGAGGGCGCATAAATTAATTTTACGCTATTAAACTGTATGGTAAAAACCATAGTCAAGGATAAGGAACGCATTCTCAAACAGTATACATATCCTTAATACAAAACAGCAAATATCATTGAAACATTATTTTCACTTAAAGAATCCATTTATACTCTACTTAGACTTGGATATTAAAAAACCATAGTTTCTCTCTCTCTCTCTCTCTCTCTCTCTCTCTCTTTTCCGACGAATAATCACTAATAAGTGTATTTTGATGTTTATTTTCATGACTAAATACATTTTATTTTTATAATACAAAAATGATTTACTAATTTCAAAATATTAATTTTGACTTAATACTGTATTAGTTAGTTTAATAAGTTGAAATTATATCACATAATAAAAATAATAATTTTCTCTCTCATATAATTTCCTCTCTCTCTCTCTCTCTCTCTCTCCTCTAGTAAGCCAATCTTGCTTGGTGAGACGTCCCGCGTGAAGTCACAAAATAATCAACAAGATATCACAAGTTTAACATACGACTAGAATTTGAGAAATATCTAGAAGTTCGGTGAACTATCGGTGATAAGATTAGTGTGAAAATAGTAGGATAAAGCTGTTCTAAGTTAGTTTATCAAGTGTAATACTATAAATCAGAACAGATGGCAGTAAGTTCCAAACTGCGGGGAAAAGGTGGCGTAATTTGGCGTGTCTAGCAGATTCGCAATACGATGAGGTAGCAGGAAGGAACTGGCATTTCTCATCTATGAAATCAGCAACAGTCCTAACCAAAAAGATACAAAAGCATTCATAGATATATTAGAAGGATATAATCCTTCAACTGGAACAAATCTAATGAAAACATCTTGAAAATAATTGAAGAAGTTCCAAATAAATCCAAGTGGTCAAGAGACTCATAAAGAAAATATACATAAACCAACATATTCCGACAAACAAAGAAAAATGAATAAGGTTGAATCTTGTGAATATCCTAATTGATGCATTAGGAAAAAGGATGCCAAAAAGCATGCAAACTGTGTAAGGTTTGGTATAGCATAGTCAATCCACAAAACCTAATCAGAAAATGTGCTGCATGCAACATTCGACCCATCCACAGTGTGCTGAGGTAATACAAGATTTGAGAAACAGATACAAGAATTTTTTGTTCAAACATGTCTATCCATGGATAGACAATGTTATTAAATCAAGATTGAATGTACAAATAGTTGAGGATGAAGAAGAAGAGGAAGAGGAAGAAAGAAGAAAAAGAAAAAGAGAAAGAGGAAAAACGGAAGAGAAGTAAACAAAAAAAAATGAAATGACAGAAAAAATAGGAAAACAAAGAACAAGATAAAAGTATGGATGCAGAGATACTCATTGATTACTACATATGAGGCAAATAAAGCAGCATACCTACGAAGAAATAAATTACGATATGACAACAGAAAAGCAAATCCCGAAGAGGCTCTACCCAGATCATACAATGACGGAAAGAGGAAAAAATAGACAAGAAAGACAAAATATGCAACCTTTTAAAAAGAGGGAATTGCAGATTTGGAGAAAAGATGTTACTACAAACATCCTAAGTTATGTCAAAACTATGAAAATATATGGTAAATGTGCATACTTAGATGGATATGGGATGATTGCAGAGATCTGCATCCAAAAATATGTAAAAACCTAAAAGAAGGAAAAGGATGTAAGTTCGACAAAAAATGCAAATATATGCACCCTGTAGCCCCATGAAATCATAATCAAAAAATAACCAACCAAGTAATAAATCCCCCCAAAATAAACAAAGAAAGAAACAAAGAGAGAAATCAAGAAATATCAGGTAAAAGAGAAAAGCAAACCACCAATGAGATATGCAGAGGTGTCAGCAAAAAAAATTTCAAAGCATCAGCTCCGAAATTCTACTCAAGAGATAATAACTGTTATTATTATGCAAGAGGATATTTGCAGAAACGGAGAAAATTGCAGATTCAGACACAAAATTAATAATTATGACGAAGGAAGGATCAAATATTATGGAAAAGTTTTGGATTTTTTAATGTCAGAATTTCTGGAAATGAAAAAAAAAGAACACCACATACCAGAACAGGAAAGAGACATGGGAAAATCCTTATTACTATCAGTATTAAATGAAGGAGAAAACACGCAAACCATCATAGTGATGAATGCGCAGGTTTAGTTTACGAGTAACTCAAAAAGAAAAATAGAGTACTTAGAAGAACTAAACCCAAAATGCAAACGAAATAGATATAATGAATATAAGTGAAACCTGGTATTTCCCAAGAGACTGGGAATGATGATCAAATAAAAGGGTCAAACTTATAGATCAGATAGAAAAAAATAGGAATCAAGGGGAACCGCAATATAGGGAAAGACAAAAAAAACAAGGAAAAATATATGAGAAATATAGTAACTCAGCATGTGAACTAATAGCGGTAGAATTAATCTGAAAAATTGATGAAACTAGTAATATATAGACCTCCTAATACTAAAGAGTTTGACTTAATAATTGAAAAATTGGATGATATATGTAGAAATCACAAGGACGGGACTATTCTCCTATCTGGTGACTTCAAACTTTCCTTTCTTTTCGTTAGAATGGAAAGAACGAATAGGAGATTGTGGTTTTGTACTTATACATATATAAAAAAAAGAGAGTAATAGTAGTGCAGAAGATAAGAGGCAAATTTGAAAAGCATTAGAATATGCTACTAGAATACAACATTCACAAATAAAATCACCATGCCAACAAGAAAGGAAAATACTTTAGACCTAGTATTTGTGAACAGATGAATTATGTTAAAGAAATAATAGTTTATAATGCGAGTATTTCAGGACCATAATGTCATAGAATTACATTCATTCCCAAAGCAAGTGAAAATAGAGATAAGCAAGAAATGAAAAAGTGGGGAAAAGGATATGGAAAATACAATTCTACAGTAAAAATATAAAATGGTCAGAAAATAATGAAGAATTAAACAAAGATTGGGATAACATTTTCCTAAGTGATGACAATAAGGTAAATACGGAGATATTATATAAAAATATGGAGATAATAGTGGAAAAAATATATACCGAAGAAGAAAAGTAAACAAAAATCATTCATGCATACCAAGAGACAGAAGGATCTTGTTCCAGAAAATCAGAAAGTGGGAAAAAAGGTCTTGCAAAAGAAAAAAAATGCATGAAAGTTATAGAACTAAAAAGTAAGAATAGAAAATGCAGACAAAAGATTATACAATCAAAAGAAAATGAAAAAACGGGACTTGGAAAGAAAAAACCCCTATTAAATATCAAGCAAAAACCCCAAACTATATACTCATATGATGTAAGAAGATGAATAAAAAGAAGAATAGAAATAGGCCCTCTGAGAATTGAAGGGAGATTAACGAACGAAAAAAAAGGAAATTTGCACATACTGGCAGAACGATATAAGAGAGAATTCACCCCTAGAATAGATAATGAAGATAAGATATAGAAGTAAGGATGAAAATAGTGAATATTTAGCTGACATAGATATTAATGAAGCTGATATTTGTGCAGGCTATTTAATGAAATTAAAAATGGAGCTGCTGCAGGCCTGATGGGAATTCCTGCTATTTTTTGTTAAAGAAAGTAGTTCATTCTATCGCAAAGCCACTTGCAATTATTATTAAGACAAAGTGTAGATACAGGCAAGATATATGATGAGCACAAATTAGCATATATTACCCCTACTTTCAAAAGTGGATCAAGACTAGAGGCAAGTAATTATAGGCCTGTGAGTCTAACATCACATATTATGAAAGTGTATGAAAGGGTAATGAAGAAAAATATTATGAAACATTTAATAAAAAATAATTTGTTTAATAAAGGACAACATGGTTTCGTACCCGGAAAAAGTACACAAACCCAACTGTTAGTCACCGTGAAAACATATTCAAAAATATGAAAAGCGGAAATGAAACAGATGTGGTTTATTTAGACTTTGCAAAAGCTTTTGATAAAAGTAGACCATAATATATTAGCGAAGAAAATTAGAAAAACACCCAATATCGTGGATTAAAGTAGAAGATGGTTAAAAGAATTTTTACACAACAGAAAAACAGATAGTTATTGCAAACGACGAGAAATCGGATGAAGCCAAGGTAATATCCGGTGTGCCGCAAGGTACGGTGTTAGCTGCAATACTGTTTGTTATTATGATTGAAAGACATAGACAATAATGTTAAGGATTCGGTAGTGAGTAGTTTCGCAGATGACACAACGAATAAGTAGAGAAATTACTTGTGATGAAGATAGGAACGCTCTACAAAGAGACCTTAACAAAGTATATGATTGGGCAGAGGTAAATAGGATGGTATTTAGCTCTGATAAATTTGAATCAATAAATTATGGAGACAGAGAAAGAAAGCTATATGCATATAAGGGACCTAATAATGAGACCATCACAAATAAGGAAGCAGTTAAAGACCTTGGTGTGATGATGATGGAACAATGTTATGCAATGATCAAATAGCAACTCTGTTGGCAAAAATGTAAAGCAAAAATGAAGGAATGTTGTTACGGCACTTCAAAACAAGAAAAGCTGAACACATGATTATGCTTTTATAAAACATATGTTCGTAGTCCACTTGAATATTGCAATATGATATGGTACCCACACTATCAAAAGGATATTGCACAAATAGAGAGTGTACAAAGGTCCTTTACAGCTAGAATAGAAGAAGAAGAACCATAGACATGGGAGACTACAAGTCTTAAAATTATATAGTCTAGAAAGGAGAAGAGAACGCTACATGATAATTCAGGCATGGAAAACAGATAGAAAGGAATAGCAGAAAATATCATGGAACTAAAAATATCAGAAAGAGCAAAGCAGAGGTAGATTAAATAGTGCCCAAAACTATACCAGGAAAAATAAGGAAAGCACACAGGACATTAATCCACTACGCACCAGCATCGATAATGCAGCGTCTATTCAATGCGTTGCCAGCTCATCTGAGGAATATATCAGGAGTGAGCGTAGATGTGTTTAAGAATAAGCTCGACAAATATCTAAACTGCATCCCAGACCATCCAAGATTGGAAGATGCAAAATATACCGGAAGATGTACTAGCAACTCTCTGGTAGACATTAGAGGTGGGCCTCACACTGAGGGACCTGGGGCAACCCGAACAAGATGTAAGGTCTGTAAGGTCTGTAAGGTCTCTCTCTCTCTCTCTCTCTCTCTCTCTCTCTCTACTACGGACAAAGATATATGTTTTTTTTTGTATGATAAATAATTGATTTACATTATTTTCAAATATTAATATTAATTTTATACAGCAATAATATCAATTCATTAAGAAAATACCATAGTGAATTAGTAAGAAGTGGAAGAATGAAGGAAATCCCAGTCTTCTTTCAGTAACTTTCCTTCTCTCAACTCCATGTACTACACTGTCAGATATATCAATTTCTGTGACAGCCAGGAGGGGGAAGAGCTGCTGTGTGTTGCAATCAAGTGCTCATGAAATTCCCCCCCCCCCCCCCCTCTCTCTCTATCTCTCTCTCTCTCTCTCTCTCTCTCTCTCTCTCTCTCTCTCTCTCTCTCTCTCTCTCTCTCTCCACACAAGATAATAATGTGGCATAGTGGTAACTCCCTCCCTCTCTTTCGCTGGAAGCGTTATTAAGTATTGTTTGAGAGAACAGAGAGAGATAATCTCTCTCTCTCTCTCTCTCTCTCTCCTCTACTCTCTCTCTCTACTCCTCTCTCTCTCTCTCTGAGATTGAAATAATTTATGGTACTAGTAAAGAATTTTTATGGTACTAGTATGTAAAATGTTATTGATAATTTCAGTTATTTAATAATAATAATAATAAAACTTAATTACAAAATTCATAATGGTCGTATTTTAAAGAGATGAAAATGACCATTCCATTTCACTTGTAAGGATAATTCCTCTTTCTTACTGAGATGAGAGTTTTTAATTTTTATGGTAGATGCACGTGTTTATTATATTTTCAAATAATAATAATAGAAGTAGTAATAATACGATAACTAATTTCAAAAGAAATTCTTCCCTTCGTCTTTTTTCTGTATCAATTTCCCTACCTCATAACTCCAGTGACACTCGGAGTTGGGAAAGTAACATTGCCATACAGTGGTCAACAAATTTAATGGTTTTATGTAATTCTCTCTCTCTCTCTCTCTCTCTCTCTCTCTCTCTCTCTCTCTCTCTCTCTCTCTCTCTCTCTCTCTCTCTCTCTCTCTCAATGAAATATACAGTAATTTGTGAATACAACAGTGTTGCACATGAAAAAAGTAAATAAGTGATAATTTAGAGATAACGTTATTGCAAATTAGTGATAAAAAATTTCCCTGTGGACATGTTTTCAACAACAAGTCTTTCCGGCTTATGACGATTTTCGGGTTAAGACGCGTCTTAAGAACGGAACCCCCGTCGTAACCCGGGGACTGCCTGTATTGGCTGGCCCCCTTAATGTGTTCTTTCCTGAGCATGGGAGATCTTGTGGAAGTTGGTAGCTAAAGGTGATTATAGTTTTCTCTGGTGATGTAAAATCTTGGGTATCACAAATAATTCAGCAGAGGAATATTCCTGCAAGATGCTACAGTGAAGGGTTGTGGTGCCTTTAGGGATAATATGGAAATGTCAGAAGTTTTGAACAAGATTTGAGAAGCTTAAACACCAAATATCTTGAATTCTGTTAGTCTGAAAGAACTGATACATTGTAAACTTTTGGCAAAGCTAAGGTAGCTGTGTTCTCGGTCAACTCATCTTCCCTATTACACATTTGTAGTGGCGGTGTGTAAATGTTTGTGGGATATACATTTATATATGGTTATGGAGATATGTATTATGGCTTTCAGATATATCTTGTAAGCACCAATCACGTAATTGTATACAGGTAGTGTTCAAGTTGTGATAATTCATTTCTAGCAATAAGCCGATGTTTACAATGGGGTTAGCAAGTTAATACTGATACTATAGGTTTTTTAAAATTTTTAAAAGTTTTGCTTGCAACGCGCACAGGCAGCAGTGTAGAATCAAGGAAGCAACACGCACAGGCAGCAGTGTAGAATCAAGGAATGAGTGAGACCACATTACAATAGCCTAACTTATCCCATCTTCTAGTTAAATAGGTTCTAAAACAGCAAAAGAGGATTGAAAGTACATGTTGTTTTGACGTTATACTTGTGTAAATGTGTACAGACATGAACAACTGAATGAGAAACAACTGTTTTTGCCAAGTGCAACTGAATTTGATGATAACAACATCTTTGGCATGTATTTCAACCATTGTACAATAGTAAACAATTACGTAGTTATGTTACAAATGAGTTTATGCTGAATTGGACCAATATATTATCTTTTTTTTTTTATTTTTTATATAGATATATATATATATATTATATATATATATATAATATATATATATATATATATATATATATATATATCATATATATATAAACGAGTAGATATACCTTTACATTTAAACTAAGATATAGCTGAACCTGAGAAAACTATTGAAGTTGCTAATAAATATTATCATGCAAACTAAGGGCCGTGAAAGAACACATTTTACTGGTGTTTTCATGCCAATAAAAGATAAATAATGTAAAGCTTGTAGTACGACGAAATCCAATAATACTGTTTGTTGTCTTGTATTGCTATTTGTATTATAAAATACAAACAAGCCGATCGTGTTTTGTTTTTGGAAAAATCAGACGACGGCGGATTTAAGATTATTTTGCCGTATTCAACTCGATTCAGAGTGATTTTCTTGCTTCTGTTAGTGTAAAATAATCTCCAGAAATTATTTGTAAATGACAAGGTTATTTTTTCTTTATCTGAGGTTTGTAAGTTGAAAATCTACTTAAATATGTGAACTAGACTTAGTTTTTATTTTCCGTTAATAGATGCTGCTGTTTTCTGGTTATCAGTATGTACTTCAGTGTTTTCGGGTTTTGCCCAAGCACCAAGAGACCCTCACAAAATACAAAGTTAATGAATACCATCTTTTCTGGGCTCTTTTAAAAAGTTATGCTTTACTTCACTCTATCCAATAATACTGTTTATATTACACTACTATAGCATTATAAATACAAACAAACTATCTATGCTTTGGTTTTGGAAATAGCTAATGGCAGAGGCAGGGTTATTTCACCCTACTTGACTTTATTCAGAGCGATTTACTTGCTTCAATATAGCATAATTCAGAGCGATTTACTTGCTTCAATATAGCATAAATAGGTTATTGTTCGTTATATGAATTGCTTTTAAGTTGATACATAACTTAAATATATGTTTTGTGTGAACTCACTATTTTTTTTTTTAATAGATGGTGTTGGGAGCATGTTATTTTGTGTTGAAAAAACTGATTATGTTCGTTTTCATCCTATTTCATAATGATAACAGTAAAATGTGCTCTTTCAATGTCAGTATTTTAATTTAAAATACTGTTTTTCTCCACTTATTTGCAGTAGAGTTGCATTCATGTTGCTGATGCACAATAATTGAAAGCCATTAGCATTGACACTGTGAATATTTTGTATTCTCAGCTTCAGCTACAACTGCAGTTTGTGAATATTTTGTATTCTCAGCTTCAGCTACAACTGCAGTTTAAAGTTAGTAGTACTATACTGTATATTCCTTGCCAATCTTTTCTCCATACCAAATAAAGGTATAATGCAAAAATATTTAAAGTCCTCTTCTACTTGACTAATTTCGAAGGCTTAAATGCAAGCAAATCATTGTAATCGGATTCGGTTCAGTTGTTGTAACAGAACAGCTGTTATCGTTCAGTTGTTGGTGGCTGGCGCATTTAACCAACGATTTTAACAGTACTAAAAGTACTTTTATCATTTCTCATTTGCCTTTGTAGCTGATTTAACTAGAATAATAGGATAAATAAAGAGATGGAGAAAATGTTAGTAGACTGGAAAAGGTGACTGAAATTCAAAATTTTCATTAAAAAGTTATTAAATAATAGGGCAGAATAGGCATTGTTAATAAGTCTTAAGGCACTTCACTGTAAGGTGGATTGTGAGGCCCGTTAGAATTTTGGTTACAGGCGAATTTTGTTTGCCGTCAGGCCCCTAGGAATGGAACCCCTTGCCCTTAACCGTGGTTGCCTATACATATACATATGCTAGACTAACTCTTGTTAGTTACTCGATTTCTCTTTGAACTCAATTATCATAAGCCAATCTGCATTAAAACTAGAGAATTTGCTGAAATTAATCATTACTATACCATTCATGTATGAAGTATACTGCATAATGTAGGCTAGGCTACTTTATATGTAAAGGTGGTACTGATTACCCTAGTGTAGGCTAGGCTGTATTCCAGATACAAATTTTCCAACAAACAATGGGTTTTTTTTGGACCCTAACCCCATCGTAAGTAAGAGATTACTGTAATTGATGTTGATTCCAGATTTGGGTTTTTTTTGGACCCTAACCCCATCGTAAGTAAGAGATTACTGTAATTGATGTTGATTCCAGATTCTATAGTGTTTGTCTGGTCAATCAGAGCCCTTTGTCCCTGGGACAGAAGCCAAGGGTATTGTTTAGCTCTGGTTCCCTTTGAGCCATTTGCCACTGGGGAGTTCAGCACTCCCATTTGTTGCTGAGGCTGTTCACCACCAAGGAGTTTGGTGCTGTGTGGTACTTAATTACCTGTGCACCACTTTTCCGTACAGTGCTCTCATTTGCAGCGCTCTTTTGTTCATGACACGACTAAAGACAGCACTCCCGTACATGCCACTCCCAGTAGCAGCAGTCATTTCCTCCATTTCTGTAGGCAGTACTTGCATGCACTGTTTTTCTCCTTGCTCTTGATCTTTTTTGGAGTATTTAAAGTCCTCTCCACTGTTGACTGCTACTTGCCATTTGTGGAAAATCCCTCAAGACTTTGAAGACTTTACTCATTTTTGTTTCTAGTGTTCTTGCTCTTCACAAATAGAACAGGATGAGTTGCAGATTATGCTTTGTTAGAACCATGGTCTGACATTGTATGACTACTGATTTTTTATTATGTTGAAAACTCACTGCTGTGTCAAGTGTAAACTTGTTGACGCAATGCGGAACTTGATTGGGTCTACTTAGACTGGGTGAATTCATGTGTAAAGGATGCAGCTTGGACCACTCCATGCAATATGCAGTAATGCCTCAATTGACCGGTTTGACCTTGCGGCTGTTTTCAGGCAATTGAAAAGATCATGCAGTGTAAGAAAATACCTGAGGAATATACGTCAAGATTTCCTTTTTTGAGAAGTTGATAGCCTTTTGTAAGAAGTTATGTACGTAATCAAATTTCATGATTATGCAAGTTGATACCCCGTAAGATGGTTGTGCCACCAGTTTACCTCGTATGGTGAACTGTGGACAATTTTTGAATTGTTTTTGCAGCATCCCTTTGTCCCCTTGCTACAAAACCCCCTTTCATTCCTTTTATTTTTTGTATTTCCGTTTCAATAAATCTTTTCTTTCATCTAAATTTGGTGTTTTCTCCTCTTTGTCCCTTTAATTAAAAACCTCATTTACACTTGTTTCCCTTTCAGTGTGTAATGACCTCATAAGACCCAGTGCCTGGCGTTTGGCTTCAATTTCATGTGCCAGTTCCGATATAAGATGCCTATAGTTGGCCACCAGAAAATTAGATAAGTCAGAAAGGCTGATGGGGTATCATTTTTGGACGAAATTTTGTTAGGATTTTCAACCTTTGTTCACAACATACATCACTAAGGCTGTCTTGGATAGGTTCAAGGCTATGGAGCAGACCTTAGAAGAGAAAGTCTATTCCAAGAAAGCTTTTTCCAAATGCACCCGTAATTTCTGGGAAAGTCTTTTAGGTTTGATGCTTTCCTTGTAGATCAAGTTGCATGATGTTCATGCAATTGCTACACCATATAATTGCAAGGAAAACCTTTCCTTACCAATTTTATAGAGGTGTACTGCCCATAGGAAGGGGGAAGGGAAGTTTACCTTCATCTTCATTAATACTTTCTGGTTTGTATATATTTCTTTGCTATGTGGAGTCAGTGGCACAGGACTCCTTCCACACATAACTGCATGGGTACAGGACTCCGTCCACTCTTTACTACATATAGTTTAATGTGGCATCCTTTATGAGATTCTCGGTCTTGTGGTATGACCCTAAAGATTAATAAATGTAGCCTTTGGAATATGGTTTTTCATCAGGTAAGGAAACACCATTGGCTGCATTTAATTTATAGTAATGTATGACTTATAGAGGGATAGCTGATTTTACTTTTCAAACTTATTAATGTGGGAATGGGCAACATAAGAGATATATTCATTTTAAGAATTAAGGTTTTTTTTTTTTTTTTTTTTTTTGCTATCCGTTGTACCTTGATGGTGCAGAAGGTAAAGGTAACTGAGAGATAAGTAGTTAAAAAAAAAAACCTTGAATTAAATATCCACATTCTAAATCAAACCATATAAGGGAAGTGAAATAAAAGTAGTAGAGTTTGATAGTTAACATAATGTGACAAGCTTGCTGTAGTTGGAGTAGGAGTATAGTAGGTAGCCTAAAACACCTAAATTGTTGAATAGCAAAGGCACCACCTTATTTTGTCATTGCTGCTATTGTGGTTGAATGTCCTTTTGTCCCAAGTACTTGGATTTTAAATGTCCTGCATCACCCGTTTTTTAATGACTGATAAGCTCGTCATCTACATACTCAAACAGTTGTAGGATTTTATTTGCTTAAGACTGATGGTCCATATATAACACAATAACAGTAATGAAAATATATATCTTGTCAATTTGGCAATATTACTGTAATGCTTGGTGGGTATAAACATTCATCTGATATAATGCCAGGTTTTTAGAGGTAACGGAATTGTACTTGGCAGGAGAATGGGTGCTGTCGTTGTATCCAGATCATCTCGAGCATCAGTATTATCTGTACACCCAGGGAGTGGTGCTGTACTTCCTCAGACAAGTTTCACCCTTGGAGCAACTGGTACAAGTGGAGAAGGTATAGTTTTTTTTTTCATCGATCCTTTGCAGTTTTCAGAGGTCCCTTGTACATGGGACGGGTGGTTTGTTCCAGGTAATAGCTAACAGCTGCTTCATTTTCAATATGCCCTTTGTTTCCTGAAATAAAACTGAAGTGAGATGATTTTAATAGTAAGAAGGTGGTGACTATTGTCATCAGTGATTTATTTACAAAATCCTTGTTTGTATTAAATCCTGTCATTTGCCAATAGTAAGTTGATGTATTGTGGCATAATTAACCCTTAAACGCCTAATCGACGTATTTTACGTTGACATTTTTTGTCCTTGGGTTCCGACCGGCCGTAATTTACGTTGACATACAAAACGTTTTTTTTTAAATTTGCGGAAAAATACTTGTGGCCTACCAGCCAAAAACTTTTGAATCAGGTGCCTTGGGGGATGCTGTGAGTTCACGAACCAAGGTGTTGTTTTGTTTACAATCGTTAAGCAGGCGCGCAAGCGCCAATTTCTTTCTTATCGCACTAAAAAAGTATCGTTTGACCACATCCTTTGGAAAGTATTTTCGGTCACTTTGACATAATTTTTGCACATTTTTAATTATCGTTTTTTACATGAAGTATTATATATGAAAAATGTGTGGGAATTTATGTAGAATACAACAACAAAAATACTCATGATTGTAGCTTTTAGCATTTTAAAGGAAAATAATTTTCATATACATAACAATAAGTGCCAAAATTTCAAACTTAAACCAATTGGTCAACTTTGGACTCTACCGAACAAATGGTCGAAAAACGCAATTGCAGGCTAAAATTCTTATATTCTAGTAATATTCAATCATTTACCTTCATTTTGCAACATGTTGGAAGTCTCTAGCACAATATTTCGATTTATGGTGAATTTATGAAAAAAACTTTCCTTACGTGCGTGCGGTAACTCTTCCGAAAAAATCTCACGTGCAATTGTTGTAATGTTTGCACCATTTTAAAGTAGCCGTTACATAATGTTTTATATATGGAAATTGCGCAATTTCATGCACAATTCAACTAGAAAAAACCCATGGTTGTAGCTTTTATCAGTTTTGAAATATTTTCATATAAATAACGATAAGTGCCAAATTTCAACCTGTTATCGGTCAACTTGACTACCGAAATGGTCGAAAAAACACAATTGTAAGCTTTAAAAACCCTTATACTGTAATATTCAATAATTTACCTTAATAATTTTGCAACAAATTGGAAGGTCTTCTAGCACAATATTTTGATTTATGGTGAATTTATGAAAAAAAATCACCGAAATGCGTACGTCGCATTATCATAATATTTGCTCCATTGCATAGAGTTTTATATATGAAAATGTCCGCAATTTTATGTAGAATACAACAAAAAATTATTGAAGGTTGTAGCTTTTCTCATTTTTGAAATATTTGCATATAAAAAAAAATATATAAAAAAATTAGACATTCGGTCAACTTTAACTCGTCCGAAATGGTCGAAAACTGCAATTGTAAGCTAAAACACTTACAGTATAGTAATATTCAATCATTTATCTTCAATTTGTTTCATTTTGAAACAAATTGGAAGGCTCTAGAACAATATTTAGATTTATGGTGAATTTTTGAAAAAAAACTTGTTTACATCCACGCGTTACGAATTCATGCATATTTTTGTGATAATATTTTCTCTTGTGTTGCTTTGATCAGTTTTACAATGTGTATATACCAAAATGATCGCCAATTTTAGTGTACAATTACAACGAAAATAAATTAACTAGCTTTAAACCGTTTTGCTCATAGCTCGATTGAAATACATTATAGATGAAATTTTGTTTTTGCGCTATCATATATCGCATTATTTTATATATGATAATGATATTTTTTCTAATTTCTGGTGGTTGCATACTAAACTTCAGGCAGTGACAAGAAAAGGAGCCAAAATGAACTCTTAATCTTGAAAACTAAGCGCACTGTTTTTGATTTTTTGAAAAAAAATATTTTTTCGCTTTGGCACTCACTCCGAGACCCCCTCGGCACACGGGAGAGACGTTTTTATTATACCCCTTAGGCGTTAAGGGTTAATCTCTTTCTTGTACTTACAGTCCAAGTGTTAACAAGTCAAGAATTTCTCTCTCTCTCTCTCTCTCTCTCTCTCTCTCTATCCCTCTCTCTCTCTCTCTCTCTCTCTCTCTTCTCTCTCTCTCTCTCTCTCTCTCGCGACATGCAGTTAATTGGTCAAATACTTTGACGAGTGTTGGACTAAAATATAAAAACATTGGTTTGTCGGACTGTTGTTTATGCTTGTTAACAATCGGATATTGTTCCATAACACATTTCAATAGCTATCTTTTGATTAAATAATTTTTACAATGAGGATAAGTGAGATGTTACTTAGCTAATAAGCAAGTAGCAAGATAATGGAAACACTTCTTTAGCTATCTTCCTGGTAGAGTAGCATGATAATGTAAACATTGCATTCATTACCAGAGTGATGTTGGTGTTGAATTTTTTCTCTGACTTTTATTTCCGCAAGACATGTTGGCAGGATTAATAATTATTGTTTTAAGGGGTTTTCACTGCTTTAGCTTCTTAGTGTGTTTGCTACTGCAACGAATTTGCAATGAATTTAACACTTATCAATCTTTCCAAATTGTGCGGTAGCCTACGGGAAACCGACTTGCACGTTTACAACCCTGTGCGATGTGGCAACGCTGTAGCGCGGTATAAAAAGTCAGGTTGGCGCCTTCAGGTCAGCAGAGCCATATTGAGACATACAAAACTATCTCGATACAGTAAATCATTTTAAATTTTTTTTTGTATTCACTTCGAAAGTAGCAAACAAACATCAGAGTATAGACATATGAAGTGAAAAAACAATCACGACAAAATAATATATGACCAAAATATTACACAGAAGACAAAAGCAAAATTTTTCAACACAAACTAAAGAAGTACATGAGGAAAAAAAAGAGCTCTAATAATCAGGGCTTTTACACACACACACACACACACACACACACACACACTCTCTCTCTCTCTCTCTCTCTCTCTCTCTCTCTCTCTCTCTCTCTCTCTCTCTCTCTCTCTCTCTCTCTCTCTATGAAATATATGGTAAATGTGCATACTTAGATGGATATGGGGATGATTGCAGAGATCTGCATCCAAAAATATGTAAAAACCTAAAAGAAGGAAAAGGATGTAAGTTCGACAAAAAATGCAAATATATGCACCCTGTAGCCATGAATCATAATCAAATAAATAACCAACCAAGTAATAAAATCCAAAATAAGAAAGAAACAAATAAAGAGAGAAATCAAGAATATCAGGTAAAAGAGAAAAGCAAACCACCAATGAGATATGCAGAGGTGTCAGCAAAAAATTTCAAAGCATCAGCTCCGAAATTCTACTCAAGAGATAATAACTGTATTTATTATGCAAGAGGATATTGCAGAAACGGAGAAAATTGCAGATTCAGACACAAAATTAATAATTATGATGAAGAAGATCAAATATTATGGAAAAGTTGGATTTTTTAATGTCAGAATTTCTGGAAATGAAAAAAAGAACAACATACCAGAACAGGAAAGAGACATGGGAAAATCCTTATTACTACCAGTATTAAATGAAGGAGAAAACACGCAAACCATCATAGTGATGAATGCGCAGGGTTTAGTTACGAGTAACTCAAAAGAAAATAGAGTACTTAGAAGAACTAACCCAAAATGAAAAGAAAATAGATATAATGAATATAAGTGAAACCTGGTATTCCCAAGAGACTGGGAATGATGATCAAATAAAAGGGTTCCAAACTTATAGATCAGATAGAAAAAATAGGAATCAAGGGGAACCGCAATATATGGGAAAGACAAAAAACAAGGAAAAATATATGAGAAATATAGTAACTCAGAATGTGAACTAATAGCGGTAGAATTTGAATCTGAAAAATTGATGAAACATAGTAATATATAGACCCCCTAATACTAAAGAGTTTGACTTAATAATTGAAAATTGGATGATAATATGTAGAAATCACAAGGCAAGGACTGGACTATTCTCCTATCTGGTGACTTCAACTTTCCTTTCGTTCGGAGAATGGAAAGACGAATAGGAGATTGTGGTTGTACTTATAACAATATAAAAAAGAGAGTAATAGTAGTGCAGAAGATAAGAGGCAATTTGAAAAGCTATTAGATATGCTACTAGAATACAAGATTCAACAAATAAATCGCCTGCCAACAAGGAAAGGAAAATACTTTAGACTAGTATTTGTGAACGAGATGATTATGTGTTAAAGAAATAATAGTTTATGAATGCGAGTATTTCAGACCCATAATGTCATAGAATTAACAGTTCATTCCAAAGCAAGTGAAAATAGAGATAAGCAAGAAATGAAAAAGTGGGAAGGATATGGAAAATACAACTTCTACAGTGAAAATATAAAAGTGTCAGAAATTAATGAAGAATTAACAAAGATTGGGATAACATTTTCGTAAGTGATGACATAAGGGTAAATACGGAGATATTATGTAAAATATTGGAGAAAATAGTGGAAAAATATATACCGAAGAAGAAAAGTAAACATCATTCATGCATACCAAGAGACAGAAGGATCTTGTTCCAGAAAATCAGAAAGTGGAAAAAAGGTCTTGCAAAGAAAAAAAATGCATGAAAGTTATAGAACTAAAAAGTAAGATAGAAAAATGCAGAACAAAAGATTATACAATCAAAAGAAAATGAAAAACGGGACTTGAAGAAAAAACCCTATTAAATATCAAGCAAAACCCCAAACTATTATACTCATATGCGAAGAAGATGAATAAAAGAAGAATAGAAATAGGCCCTCTGAGAATTGAAGGGAGATTAACGAATGAAAAAAAGGAAATTTGCAACATACTGGCAGAACGATATATGAGAGAATTCACATCTAGAATAGATAATGAAGATAACGATATAGAAGTAAGGGATGAAAATAGTGAATATTTAGCTGACATAGATATTAATGAAGCTGATATTGTGCAGGCTATTAATGAAATTAAAAATGGAGCTGCTGCAGGGCCTGATGGAATTCCTGCTATTTTGTTAAAGAAAGTAGTTCATTCTATCGCAAAGCCACTTGCAATATTATTAAGACAAAGTGTAGATACAGGCAAGATATATGATGAGCACAAATTAGCATATATTACCCCTACTTTCAAAAGTGGATCAAGACTAGAGGCAAGTAATTATAGGCCTGTGAGTCTAACATCACATATTATGAAAGTGTATGAAAGGGTAATGAAGAAAAATATTATGAAACATTTAATAAAAAATAATTTGTTTAATAAAGGACAACATGGTTTCGTACCCGGAAAAAGTACACAAACCCAACTGTTAGTCCACCGTGAGAACATATTCAAAAATATGAAAAAAGCGGAAATTGAAACAGATGTGGTTTATTTAGACTTTGCAAAAGCTTTTGATAAAGTAGACCATAATATATTAGCGAAGAAAATTAGAAAAACACAATATCGTGGTTATAAAGTAGGAAAATGGTTAAAAGAATTTTTACACAACAGAAAACAGATAGTTATTGCAAACGACGAGAAATCGGATGAAGCCAAGGTAATATCCGGTGTGCCGCAAGGTACGGTGTTAGCTGCAATACTGTTTGTTATTATGATTGAAGACATAGACAATAATGTTAAGGATTCGGTACGTGAGTAGTTTCGCAGATGACACAAGAATAAGTAGAGAAATTACTTGTGATGAAGATAGGAACGCTCTACAAAGAGACCTTAACAAAGTATATGATTGGGCAGAGGTAAATAGGATGGTATTTAACTCTGATAAATTTGAATCAATAAATTATGGAGACAGAGAAAGAAAGCTATATGCATATAAGGGACCTAATAAATGAGACCATCACAAAATAAGGAAGCAGTTAAAGACCTTGGTGTGATGATGAATAGGAATGTTATGCAATGATCAAATAGCAACTCTGTTGGCAAAATGTAAAGCAAAATTGGGAAATGTTGTTACGGCACTTCAAAACAAGAAAAAGCTGAACACAGATTATGCTTATAAAACATATGTTCGTAGTTCCCACCCCCTTGAATATTGCAATATGATATGGTACCCACACTATCAAAAGGATATTGCACAAATAGAGAGTGTACAAAGGTCCTTTACAGCTAGAATAGAAGAAGTTAAGGACCTAGACTACTGGGAAAGACTACAATTCTTAAAAAATTATATAGTCTAGAAAGGAGGAAGAGAACGCTACATGATAATTCAGGCATGGAAACAGATAGAAGGAATAGCAGAAAATATCATGGAACTAAAAATATCAGAAAGAGCAAGCAGAGGTAGATTAATAGTGCCCAAAACTATACCAGGAAAAATAAGGAAAAGCACACAGGACATTAATCCACTACGCAGCCAGCATCGATAAGCAGCGTCTATTCAATGCGTTGCCAGCTCATCTGAGGAATATATCAGGAGTGAGCGTAGATGTGTTTAAGAATAAGCTCGACAAATATCTAAACTGCATCCCAGACCATCCAAGATTGGAAGATGCAAAATATACCGGAAGATGTACTAGCAACTCTCTGGTGAACATTAGAGGTGCCTCACACTGAGGGACCTGGGGCAACCCGAACAAGATGTAAGGTAAGGTAAGGTCTCTCTCTCTCTCTCTCTCTCTGTTATTTTCTATTCAGTTCATTACCTTTTCAGTGTGTTGTTTTTGAGTTGAAATGGCTTCATATTTTATCTTTTCTAATTGAGGTGGGGTTTGGCGCACATTAAGTGCTCTAGTGTTAGTCTCGGGCTCTTGTAATGCATTTTTATTTCATTAGTTTTGTGTGGCTCCAAATGAATCTCATTTCAACAGTTGTTATCTAAGTTCCTAAGGCTGCTGTTTTGTTTAATCCATGATGATTCAGAATAGGGGAACTGCAAGCTCTGTTTACAGGCCAGTCCTTTTAGAATGTTACACTCTCGGCATACGTACGTCAGTATGCCATGCTTTGCAACACAAAATCTGGGGGTTGTGGAGGACTTCGCCATGCCAGTTCCAGTAGGCGTTAAACCATGCTTGCGTTGCATGTAGATTTGCGGCGCAGTGTACTGTGCTGGCTTTACGTCTGTCAGCCCATGTCCTGTTTACCAGCTGTCGAAGGTCATATCACCGTGAAGATGCCCACGATCCACATACGTGGGCATATGCCATCAAGATACTTGAGTGTGTGACCCCCAGCTTAAGAGTCAAATTTCAGTGCTGGACAAATATTTTTACGGACCTTTAACAAGTAACTTCCTACCTGGATAAGAGTATCAGAGACAGTAGCCAGGAATTTTCTTCTCCCTTTACGTTGGCCATTCTGAAGAAGAGAGAACTCTTGTCCTTTCACCACCAAGGAATGTTCTCAGACACAGAGGTCTACCCTTCTTTACTCTCCACCATTTTCCTGAGGTTACAGTTAGTTGGGTATTTTCCGAACTTCAGATGAAGTCTACCCTGGACCTTCTCTCTCTCTCTCACTCAACCAAGTTTTCTTGTGTTGCCGCTACTAGCTCGCACCCTTTACTTCCACAGGTGCCAGCTCCATCATGGCAGAGAAGCTCTAGATCATACCCTAGATTAGCTCCGTCATGGCAGAGAAGCTCTAGATCATACCCTAGATTTGGGGGAAGAGTACGTCTCAATCCACAAATCATAGGAAATCCTCCTCCAAAATCCCTGCTAAGAAGTAAAGAGCCAGTCCTCCACAGACACCTGCAGGAGCAAGGTTCCTCCAGTTTGGATGAACTGGGAAGTAAGAGGAGCAGGACCTTTGTACATATAGGGTTGAGAGAAGGCTACAACATTCCTTTCAAGAGCGTTCCACCCTTAGCCTACTCGGAAAATTCAGAAATCAGACATTTATTACCCTGTCAGAGAGAAGATTCGTCACTCCTGCAGAAGACGGACATAGAGTTGTTAGTAGTCCACTAACTCCCGGATTTTACAACTGAATATTAATAAGTCCCCCGAGGCCTTGGGCCCTTGATGTCCGTGTTAGATGTAAGCATTTTGAATGTTTTTGTCCGAAGACAGAATTCATAATGCAAAGAATCGGATGGTTTTGTTACACTTCTTCAGAGGGAACTGGATGGTGTCCATCAATGTGGACGATGCATAATTCCGTATCGCAATTCACCAAGACTGAGAAGTTTGTTCATTTTGTTTTCAGAGACTACCAATGCAGAGCTCTGTGCTTCAGGCTTTCAGCATCCCCACAAGTGTTTACATACTCATCTTGGGGCCCCCCTTGCGAATGGCTGCAACTAGTCGAACGATTTGCTTCTTCAGTCACATTCAGAGAAGTACACACACGACGTGCAGAAAATTCCATCATCGGCAGGAGTTGGGTCTCCTGATTAACTTGAAGTTACACGGTTAGTCTCCTGTCAGGATTTTGTCTTATTTGGAGATGATAAAACGGTGGCTTTCGGCTTTTTCCATCCCCACAAAGAGTGAAGTCTTGCTTTCAGTAGGTGGACCATTTGCTAAGCCCTTCAAGATTGCTCAGCAAAGAAGTGGAGGAGCCTGCTGGGCACCCTAGCCTCTATAGAACAGTTCATGTCGTCTGGGAGTCTTCACATGAGGAATCTCCAGCTCTTCCTAAAGATATCTGGATTGGGGAAAAATTTCCAGACTCATTTGTGTTCCAGGCAACATCTGAAGTAAAGGAGGACCTGTTCGTGTCATTTGTGCTACCATGGTGGAGATCAGAAGACAGGCTATTAGAGGGGAAATCCCTTCTTCCTCTGAGCCCCAACCTTGTATTCTATTCAGATGCATCCAGTCCAGGTTGGGGAAATTTCCTGGGAGACCACAAAGTGTTGGGGACATGGGATGTTCAACAGAGAGTGGCACATCAGTTTGAAGGAATTTAAGACTATTCACCCGGTGCTGTTGGAGTTTGCGGACCAGGTCAGCAACAAAGTAGTAACTGTCCGCTCGGAAACCCCTCTCTTACATCAAGAAACTGGGAGGAACGCATCTTTTCTTTCTGCGAAGCAGCAAGAACCCTTCTGTTATGGACAGCTAGGAACCACACCAGAATCCTAACAAAGTTCATACTAGGGAAATTCAACGTCCTGACGGATGAATTAACTAACCCCTTCCCTCTCACATTTTTTATCCCAAATTCCAGTCTTTATGAAGTATATTTTTTTATTGTTTATTTCTAAAGTATATGCTAAAGTGATAAATTACCTGGAATATTTCTGCGGGAGGTGGGGGGGAGAGGGTGGTTTATCATCCGAAGTTGTTATTCTTTGCCAGCCTTGGTTATCAGGAATATCATCATCATCTTCATCCTTCATCTGAATTATCAGAGTATTGGTGAAGTCGTATCACCATCACTTTTGCTTCCCTGATTGTCCATTCCATCATAGTACTGCTGTATCACTATCACTCGCTGCTCATGATAGTTATATCAATAATAAAAGAAAAATCCACAAAAAACAATAGAAGTCCTGACTGATGAAAGGACGCGTCTCAAATGGCTAAGTAACGCCAAGATAGCTACAATTTTTTATTAGAAGGCACTTATATCCATAGAAAATGGCTTTCTGATGGTGGGAGACTAATATAAACAAAGCCGAGTTTATTCGGATTTGCTAGGAAAGAGATAACAGAATTTCGAGTATACTCGGGCTTACTGTGAAATATGACGGTTATCTTAAACCCGTGAATACACGGGGTTGAGTGGGAAGAGGTTAAGCTGCAAGAGGCAAAATCTTTGTACAGTGTGTGGTTTTTAGCAGAACAAGCTCCTTCTGATAGGAACTCTGGATGACAACTACAGTCGAGTGCAAACCCGTTCTATCAGAGCCGGGAGTGCTTTATTGCAGGGAGAGAGTGAATCCGGAGAACGTGAATAAGGGCCCCTAACTGTATGATCATTCATTTCTCATAACGTATGAGACTTTTTCTAGTGTTAAAATTTAGGCAGTACCTTGTAAATTTTTATTATTGACATGTTATCAAGGAAGAAAGCATAAGACTCCCTCCTGTTGCCCGAACCAAGAGAGTACAGTTTACCCAGAGCACCTGACACTTGCAGTGGATGGGTTGTGGTTTGTACCTCAGTGTTACTTCAGTGTGTGTGGTACTGTGCCCAGGGCAAATTGTAGTCCTTGTGAGCAATTGGAATTATCCTTGCTTCAAGGCTCCCCTTAAGTAGAGGCAACCCTTGGCTTTACTGCCGCTCCACTACAGGTCAAGTAGAGCACCAACTAGAGGCAGTCTCAACTACAAGCTCTTTTAACTAACAAGGAGCGACAAGCATGGTTTCAATGGCAGCAGCTTATCTATTTCTAATTCATTACATGACTTGAATGTTGTAGAGTAGATTATGTCCAATTATCCCACCTCCTGTTAGTGTGGGAGTCAGCTATGTAATTACTCTAAGGTTGCATAATTTAAAATGATGGTGTTATTATAAAACAATGTGTTAATTATACTTAAACAGTAATTACATGCTCAAACCCCTCCCTCCTTCCCTGCTGATGAACATTAGCATAAATTGAATGAACTAATTGGCTGTCGTTCGTAACCTTTTCGCTAGGGGACGAGACTGTGTCACCTACACACATGTCTGTGTTGCTATCGTGAAATTTGAATCTATGTACTGCTGCGAGTAAGAGATGAACCAGACTACTGAGCTGAATACCAGCTCTCTAGGGCTGGCCTGAAGGATTAGATATTTTTACCTGGCTAGTAACATATTACTTTCGTAGCAACGGAACCCAACGGAACCTACAGCTGATTGTGGGATCCGAACCACATTATATTGGAAATGAGTTTTTAATCACCAGAAATAAATTCCACTGATTCTGCATTCGTAGAGCAGGGAAGCAAACTTGTACCACCAAATCGGTAGGCAGGCATGTAACCCACTCATCCAACAAAG
>NC_087206.1:37047517-37052517 GCF_015104395.2 Macrobrachium nipponense
AATTTGCACTTTTTTTAAATCTATAATTGCAATACACCCCCTGAACACCTGAACTAGCCCTGGTCACTTACCAGCCCGAACCATCATTTATTAAAAATTTACCAAATATTTGGTTAAAATAAACGATCAGTGTTGCCAATCTCCTGGCAAACACCCTCGTTACCTAGTTACCAGCCCACCGCTAGTAGCCCTGCCTCACGGGCCGGTCACACCTGCCCTCTCACGTCAATCACTTATCGTTCGCGGTGGAGTACGGATGTATCCACAGCTAACTCCTTTTTGGTCTTGCCCGGCCTTCATTTGCACCTTTGATTTGATTGATTTTGGTGACGAATTACGCATCCCTTTGGATTACGGTTGGATTGCTCTTAATACCTTGTCATTAGACATTGATTCTGCAAAGGAAGAAACAACACAGGCTACGACAACGACTACTGCATCCTCGGCCACGACATCACAGAAAACGACGAGCGGAAGTTCAACAACGTATCGTCTTTGCCAACAATGCAAGAAAAAGGATGAGTACCCTATTACATGATAGTCATTCCTTATGCGTAAATTGTAGGCCTGTTCAATATAATGTAAAGACCAGATGTTTGGAAGGTCAGGAGTGGTCTTTGGACCAGATGTTAGGGCATCTCAAAAATAGGAAAGGTCTCGTATTAAGAAGTAACTGTAGGCAGGAAGAGACTAACGTAAATCAAGATAAAGACTTAGAGACAGTGCTCTTTAAGAGACTTGAGAGTACGCTGACATCGAGTATGACATCTCTGTTACCGATTTTATGTCAAGATTATGTGAGGATAGATCGAGCAATAGGGATACTGAAATTACTAATCGTTCTTTTCCAGCTCTCCCCGCCTGTTCCAGAATCAGCCCTAACCGGTGCTGGGGGGTTATGGGGATCCGCATCGCAAGCCCACAGGGCGGGCAGGATCCGCCGTCCCCCCTGGCGCGGAGCAGGCAGTGTTGGCAGCAGATTCCCCTTCCCTCGATGACATCTCTGTTACTGATTTTATGTCAAGATTATGTGAGGATAGCTCGAGCAATAGGGATACTGAAATTACTAATCGTTCTTTTCCAGCTCCCCTGCCTGTTCCAGAATCAGCCCTAACCGGTGCTGGGGGTTATGGGGATCCGCAAGCCCACAGGGCAGGATCCGCCGTCCCCCCTGGCACGGAGCAGGCAGTGTTGGCAGCAGATTCCCCTTCCCTCGATGTGTAAGTTCTCAGGATGATAAAAAAAACTTAGGTCCAGATATAGACGAGTAGGGATAATAGGCTACATAGTGTTTAGTTTAGGAAGAGAAGTGCAGGCTTCTTCGGGTCGGGTTTCTATTAAAAGTAGTAGTTTTTAGAGGCACAGTGTCCTTAAAGCATCTTTAGGCTTTTTCCTGCTTTGAGTTCCTTGCATCAGAAGCTTTTAGGCCATGGTTGATTTTTCAGATATGCTCCTTCGTCTTTAAGGTTACTTTCCTCTACGTATACGATACGATAATTGTTAATATCAACTAATTCTCCGTTCAATGCATATTGACTTACGATATTCAGTAGGAAGAGAAATCGAATAAAATTAACTACGGTTAGCCTAGTGTTCACGACGATATATCGTATGCGTATTCAGTAGCCTAGCCTAACCTAAAGTATTCGCTGTACAACATATCGGTAGTCATTTTTATATTGGCTAACGCTGTAGGCTTAAGGCATTCTTGACTTCGGATAATTCAATACAGGTGTAATTGAAAACGAACGAGAATCCGATCTGAGGATAATTAATATGAATGTAATCGAACAGAATGAAGATCGGATTCTGTCCGACTAAAGCATTATAATTGTATTATGTGTATCATATTGGCGTAGTATAAACACTAAACTCGGCAGTCATTCACGCTGGAATCAGCGGATGACGAATACGGGTTTGCGTCGCCGTATCCGTCTCATTCTCTCCTGATTGACTAAAATGACTAACGTAACAACACTCTCACTTATGCCAAGTTTGTACAAACGTCTTAAAGGAGACGTGTCTTCAACTATGTTGACATTTAATATAGTCAATGAGGTATCTATCTTGGGGCATATAATCAGATGTCAGATATTAGGAATTTGTATGTATGACGTCTTCATACGTTTAACAGATTATTGCCGTCAGTATTTACATTGAGCTTATGTCAATTACAGTTACAAATTATTACCAGTCGTATTATCAAATTACAATGACAACTGAAATTAATATTAGGCCTAATAAAGTTAATTTAATTACCTT
Source organism: Macrobrachium nipponense (assembly GCF_015104395.2). NCBI lineage: Eukaryota > Metazoa > Arthropoda > Malacostraca > Decapoda > Palaemonidae > Macrobrachium > Macrobrachium nipponense. The sequence continues at coordinate 37,049,780 of NC_087206.1, forward strand.
TAAATATTATTTTATTACTTTTCAATTAAATTACAATTACACTAGCTTGTCGTCAAACAGCACTATTGTAAGGAGGTCGTGGTTAGACAGACAAGGATGCTGGCTATAGTCTAATTTTTTTTTCTCCTTGGCTTCAGATTCAACCATATCACTTGGTCTCGGCTAATGTTTTTGTCCTTAGTTAGCATATTAATGAATATCTGGATACTTAACTTATGTAACGAAGTCATACTGTTCGTCTTACGATGTAATTTTAAGACCAAAATTTGACTGATAGTCTCATTGGAAGCTAGTTTTTTCCCTCGGGTTAGATGGCGTTAAATTTAGGATTCCGTTCGTTTTTCACTCGTTTTCATAGGTATTACGAACCTTACACTTTATATACGTTATTAATCCTTTGTCTGTGTGAAAACAACAGTAATGAGCTCTTTCATGCTATTAGTTTCTTTTACCACGGCTGCGTTGGAATTCATACAAAAGCTCGGGACTTCTGTCCAGTTGCTGATGAATGTAATTTTGCCTTATTAGCTTCAGCTGCTATTGGATTCGATTACTGCACACGCTGATCAATACAATAAAGTGATGATGTGTATAGGAGTCGATCGCATTAGCAACAAGTTCTCGTTCGGTTGTTCATAGCTGTACGGAGTTATACGAGTATTATCGTTAAGATAATACCCTTTTAACTTGCTGCAATTTGCCGAGGTGGAGATATTAGACGATCATAATTTCTCTATCTCTCTATCTCTCTCTCTCCCTCTCTCTATCCTCTCTCTCTCTCTCTCTCTCTCTCTCTCTCTCCTCTCTCTCTCTCTCTCTCTCTCTCTTCCCTGATTTTATCTCTCTCTCTCTTTCCCTGATTTTATATTCTTCTCTTTATCCTAGACGATTGTGTCTCTCTCTCTCTCTCTCTCTCTCTCTCTCCTCTCTCTCTCTCTCTCATCTCTCTCTCTCTCTCTTCTCTCTCTTCTGATTTCATATTCTCTCCATATTCTCTCATCCTGTGTTCCACGCTCTCCTAACACTGGACTCATTGTGCCAACAGAGGTTTTTCTTCCTTTCACACCTTTTCCAAACTTTCTCAATTTCCCTTCAGCGCTGACTGACCTCATAGGTCCCAATACTCGGCCTTTGGCCTAAATTCTATTTTAAACCCAACAATCTTGCTGTCTGAGTTAGTATTAGAGTAGGGAGCGACTATTAGGCAAATATGTATAAGGTACTTCATGATATGATATATCACAAGAGGATTTTAAGTATTAGACAGATAGGAAAGAACATGTCTAGGTCTATCTGAGGGTATTCTTTCAGTGCCAACCAGGCAGAGTACAGACATGCAGGTACAACACTACAAGAGGACATCACTACGATCGACGACACCGTCGCAGACATGGTTGTCTCCTCCGTACATGAGAGGCCTAAGGCCACATGGGAGGTCCTTCAGTTAACCTCCATACATGAGAGGCCCGAGAGTGGGGAGGAGAGAGAGCCACATGGGAGGTCTTCAGATTCCCTCCATTACATGAAGAGGCCGAGGGAAAAAGCACATGAGGTCTTCAGATTCCCTCCCTACCTGAGAGGCCGAGAGCCACATGGAGGTTCTTCAGTTTTTCCTCTACTCAGGTGAGGCACATAGCCAGCTGAGAGGAAACAGGTTTGTATCCCTTCCGCACTCAATGAGTTTGGACCTTAGGGTAGAGGTGCAGGAAGTTTTTCCCTCCACATATGGCAGGCCTAGAAGGCCACACATGGGAGATTAGCTTGGACGAGTGACAAATGAACTTGAGACTGACTCACGTACTCAATTATATTGACTGACAACTAGTACAGTGGAGGGCCGGGCAGATTTGATTCCCCACCTCCAAATTAGTGTTGTTAATCGGCTAGTTCAGGTGTTCAGGGGGTGTATTGCAATATGAAGTTTTTATTGTAAAACTAATATTGTAATACCTACCTGAACACCTGAATGATTCCCACCCTCCTCCCCTCTCATACAGTATGAGAGTTATTGAGTTATGATTGACGTGAGAGGGCAGGTGTGACCGGCCCGTGAGGCAGGGCTACTAGCGGTGGGCTGGTAACTAGGTAACGAGGGTGTTTGCCAGGAGATTGGCAACACTGATCGTTTATTTTAACCAAAGATTTGGTAAATTTTTAATAAATGATGGTTCGGGCTGGTAAGTGACCAGGGCTAGTTCAGGTGTTCAGGTAGGTATTACAATATTAGTTTTACAATAAAAACTTCATTTTCGGAAGAGCGGCAGGCGGCGGCTTACAAGAAAGAACATGAAAAAACATCGTATTTGATAATGTGAAGGGCAGTTTCAAAAGCTGCCTTTGTATCATATTTCTGTACAGAATGCCTTTCACGTAATACATTTTCATGCACATTTTGAACAAAAGCATGAACATTTATGAATCGACACATCCAAAGCTAAATTTGCACTCATGTAACTCGATATTTTCGGCATAGAACAGCGTCAGCAGGCATATATTTTCTACCTAATACCTACGTAATAACTCTCCATAAAATTTGTTAATTTGCATAACCTTTATGGTCTGAACGGCATTTCTACATATGTATGAACTCGTTAGACAACGGTGCTAGCGGCGCTGTTAACTGAAATTTGTGCCGTAAAGATACCTTTAAAATGAAATGCCTTATTTTTTTAGTGAATATTTTTGACGACCGCCGTAAAACCGATTCCCCGTTGAGTGATTGCGCCGTTAACCGCGGG
>NC_087206.1:37057517-37072517 GCF_015104395.2 Macrobrachium nipponense
GACGTTCTTGAAAACATGTCCACAGGGAAAATTAGGGCCGTATCTCTAAAATTATCACTAATTTACTTTTTTCATGTGCAACACTGTGTATTCACAAATTACTGTATATTTTCATTAAAATACAAGAGAGAGAGAGAGAGAGAGAGAGAGAAATAACTCCTTAGGTTTCAATAGATTGAGATGAACGTCTGTAGGCAACTTTTCCCCCTCCCATAAATACATATATTTCTCCAGAGAAGAGAGAAAGAGAGGACTGTGCAATTATGTTTGTCTGTCTATCAATTCTTTTGCTGAGAGCGAGAGAGATAAAAGGAAGAAATAGAAACACCAAATGTATGACAAGTATCTTGTGGAGAGAGAGTGTTTACAAAAGAGAGAAATGGAATGATTATTGTATTAAAATACTCAGATATGAATTTGTACTTATAGTATTATTATTGGAAAATATTAATGATAAACTTATTACATACACGTCCATGAAAAGTTATCTCATCTCAGTAAGAGAGAGAGAGAGAGAGAGAATTACATAAAACCATTTTAAATTTGTTGACCATTGTATGGCATTGTTAAGCTTGATGTCACACGAGTGAGGTGGGGAAATTGATACAGAAAAAGACAAAGGAAGAATTTTCTTTTGAAATTAGTTATCGTATTCTTACTACTTCTATTATTATTATTATTATTATTTGAAAATATAATAAACACGTGTATCTACCATAAAAATTCTCTCATCTCAGTAAGAAAGAGGAATTATCCTTACAAGTGAAATGGAAGGTCATTTTCATCTCTTTTAAATACGACCATTATGAATTTTGTAATTAAAGTTTTATTATTATTATTATTATTATTATTATTATTATTATTATTATTATTATTATTATTATTAAATAACTGAAATTATCAATAAACATTTTACATACTAGTACCAATAAAAAATTCTTTCATCTCGGTAAAAAGAGAGAGAGAGAGAGTGTTTATCTCTCTTTGTTTATCAACGCTTCCAGCGAAAGAGAGGGAGGGCGTTACCACTATGAACTCATTATCAATCTTGTGTGGATAGAGAGAGAGTTAGAGAGAGAGTTAACTTAAGTTAAAAGTGTCATGGATAGATTAGTACGTATTGTATTTCTTTAAAATACTATCACATATGAAAGTTTTGTAATTACAGTTATTATTATTATTATTATTATTATTATTATAATTATTATTATTATTATTTGAAAAGTATTAAAAAAACAAATAGTACAAGTACATAAAAAAATCTCGAGTCTCAGTAAATGAGAGAGAGAGAGAGAGAGAGAGAGAGAGAGAGAGAGAGAGAGAGAGAGAGAGAGAGAGAGAGAAGAGAGAGAGAGAGAGGGGGGCGAATTTCAGGACCACTGATTGCAACACTGCACCTCTCCCCCAGCTCTTCCCCTTTTGGCTGTCACAGAACATGATATATACTTGACAGTTTTAGTACCTGGAAAGGTTACAGAGAAGACTGGATTTCCTTCAACAGAGAAAGACTGGGATTTCCTTCATTCTTCGATAATTTTTTTAAATATAAGCTAAAATCTTACTAATTCACTATGGTATTTTCTTTAATGAATTGATATTATTTGCTGTATATAATTATTAATATTGAAAATAGTAAATCATTTATTTATCATACTAAAAAACATACATCCTTTGTAGTATAGAGAGAGAGAGAGAATTATAGTGATTATTTTCTTGGAAAATACAAAGAGAGAGAGAAGAGAGAGAGAGAGAGAGAGAGAGAGAAACTGTGCTAAACTATAAAGGATTCTTATCTTATCATAATATGTGTTTTTTTAAAAGCGTTGTAAACTCCGAGCGTTGGAAGCGTCAGCGTTGTAACCCAGGGTGGATTTTTCAATGAATATTTAAGAAAAAGCGTCGGAACGTCGTAAATAGGGTTTATTTTTTTATCATATTGAAAAATTCATATCTAGCAAAAAAATGACTTAGAAAAAAAAAACTCCATTTGATTGGAGGTCTACATCAGGTCTATATATGGTAGTAATCCCAGGTCTTAATATTAAATATCAAGGGAGGAGATAGAATTTGAAAAATGTTTGTTTTTGGGATAAATTGCCCTGGCGTCAGAAAATCGAAGGTTAAAGGCAAAAATCATATGCGGTTTGGAGATGTCCCAAGTCACCTTATTAAGTGGTATGAATGTCAAAATCCTGTCGTTAGAAAACGGCAATAGCCGGCCGGCCCCCTTAAAGGTTGTACAGCAGGGCCTCGATCATCGCGGGGGATAGGACACAGAACCCCCCAGTGATAAGTAAATACCCGTGTTATCTTGGTAACCCCCTCAAAAATTGCTAAAAACTGCCTACTTTTATAGGTAACCCACCCAAGACCACTAATCCTATGTTTATAACTGCCTACTTTAGTTCAAACACCAAATATGTCTTCAACTATCACCTTAAACTAAATTCAAGATAGTTTCAAAGTTATTTCACAACATTACCCTTAAAAATATATGTAGTATAAATGCTATAGTACATATGTAGCCTACTAGCCCATGGATTACAGCTAGAAGCCTACGTACGCGTGCTCATGTTAGCCTCTTTTCTTCACAACACATGTTAATATATTACACGTAATAGCCTTCATCTGACGTTTAGGCTTGTTTCCCATGATAGTAAAAGAATCGGGCCCTTTGGATGCCACATAATTTACTCGTTTATATGGGTACAATTTAAATCTTTTATATGGGTACAATTTAAAGAACGTGGCGAACACGGCTTCAATAACATCATAAAACAGGGGCCAGGCCAGTGTTGCCAAATAGGAATGGCAATTTCTTGCTGGATTTTGCTCCATAAAGTGCTAAAAAATTCACATCATACACAAACAATGCCACCCAGCCAATTTCAACCGATTGCTCTCTTTTTCGATTCAGGCATGTTTCTAACATTCACAGTGTACTTGTACATTACGTTACATGATTCCAAATAATTTCGAAACCTGCTCAATTCCTGAAAATGGTTTTGTAAGATTTTTTCTTTTTCTTACATGATATATCAAACATAGTAGAATAAAAGAAATATTAAACTTAACATTACAAAGGTTTGATGGCAAAAGACGTATGTTAGATGTATTTGAAAACAAATGCAAGTGTTCCTGCCAGATGCTGGATCAAGAATTTTCTTGCTAATTATCTGAAAAATGAAAGGTAGCATTAAAAATGCAAAATTGTTAACACTGGACTCAACAGATCCGTGTTAGTAGTACAAAGTAGTACAAGTGATAGTTATTGTATCATTAAAAATATAAAAATAAATGAAGTCGTAAAGCCGATTCTATTCATGTTTTTCCTAAACACAGCCTAAAAAGAAAGCTTTATTTTCTTTGCTTCATCATGCCACAAACCCCATAGAGAGAGAGAGAGAGAGACTACCAATGTACTTCATACATATACCTTGAATAGGCTATTTATTATGAAGATATGCCAATAATATAGAAGGTGAGAATAGTTTTATTACCTTTATTGTCAGCTAATATTGTAATGTGAGTAGTTTCATGTATGTTGATGATTATTGGACCGTGGCTGAGGCTTAGCCTACCGATAAACATCGCATATGCAACACGTTTGTCCTACGATGCTGCGATTCCTACCAGCGATATAGCATGAGAAGCACTCCAAGGAAAACCTTGTGAATGACTGATTCCATGATTGCTGATCAGCGATTAAGGGGGCCGGCCGGAACCCCTATATATGGAGGTATAGGGCGAAAAATGCAAAGTCATGAAAAAATTCATGGAGCTTCATATGGCAGTTGAGAATACGTATACGAAATATTTCGTCAAAATTCCTCTTACTTTTTTAGTTACAGGGTAGTTAGTAAACATAACTCAATAAGCCTAAAACATTCATCCGTACAAGAAAATGCAATATTTCTTCTGTTATCGTAAATTTTGATAATTATTGGCAAAGAAATTGTGAGGAATGGCATCTGTAGAGATTCCGTGGCTCGCAGAAGCGAATATCTGGTTCAATCATGAATCAGTTGGACCACAGACTTCAAGTAGGTTACACGTTCGAGTTTCACCATGACATTCGCTTGCTTTTACGTATGTTTATGTATGTTTCGGCAAGAAGTTCATCATGCCAATGAGGGAAAGAGAAGGAAAACATCTCGCTTACATACAGACGAAGAAAAATCACTCAAGTATTATTACAGAATATCATGATATATGCGTAGTTAGTGAAGAGAGAGGGGAGGGATGCCTAGTAACGCCCCCTTCTTGCCTGACAGCACACGTCACACTGTGCCCAAGGCTACGATCTTAGAGTAAAGAGATCTTCATTTATGATAAATAACATAGTTTTGGTTTTTTTAATACCCAAAATGGAATATGAAAAATTCATAATAATCATGATTTATTAAATTGTCTTTGTAAAAAGAGAGTACAACTTCGAGTTTCACCTCTGACATTCTCTTGCACTTACGTTTGTTTATCTTTGCTTCGGCAAGAATGTCATCATGCCAAAGAGGAAAATACAAGGAAAACATCTCGCTAACATACAGAAGGAAATTCGCTGTAATAACCAGAGTTAGTGAAGGGGGGAGAGAGGGGGGGTTACGTAGGAAGGAGTGCCCCATCTTGCCTCAAGCAGTGCCCCAGGCTACGATATATGAGCAGAGGGATCATCATTTATGATTAAATTATGATAAATAAAATAGTTTTGGTTTATTAATACACAAAAAAGAAATATACATTCATAATAATCATTATTTATTAACATTGTCTTTATAGAAATACGAAGGAAAACTGAATGCCCGTATCTCAAAACTATACTTATTGACCTTCAAAATCTATCTCCTCACTTAGTTTTTTAAAGCTATAATATTGGAAATTGGTATATAACTCAGAAAGACACTATAGAACAATCAAATAGAGCCCTTTTTTCCAATTTTTGTTTCATCTTTTTTTTTTTTCTCGATATATATAGAGTTTATTTTTTTACCATATTGAAAAATTCATATCTAGCAAAAAAATAACTTTTAGAAAAAAAAAACCTCCATTTGATTGGAGGTCTACATCAGGTCTATGTATGGTAGTAATCCCAGGTCTTAATATTAAATATCAAGGGAGGAGATAGAATTTGAAAAATGTTTATTTTTGGGATAAATTGCCCTGGCGTCACAAAACCGAAGGTCAGAGGCGAAAATCATATGCGGTTTGGAGATGTCCCAAGTCACCTTATTAAGTGGTATGAATGTCAAAGTCCTGTCGTTAAAAAAGGGCATTAGCCGGCCGGCCCCCTTAAGCGATGCCCCACTGTAGTAGCAAACTAGGTAGATATTACTTAAGACCGGTCTAAGGAAAATTATACAGTTAATACAATATACATAATTTCTATGATGAACCAGATGAACCAGAAACCTAATTGACCAAACTTGAATCAATTTTTAAATTGAGGTATTGGGTACTGGCAAGTTCATTGCTGAGTATAACACTGTCCACACTACTGAATCCTTTAAATGTTGCTAAGAATCAACATTTAACACCAAAATCCAAGACACTTCTGGGAACAAGTCCTTCACCCTCTGCTACCAAATGCACCAATAATAATGTCTTTGCCATTCTTTCATAAATGAATTAGGGAGACTTCCATCTCTCCCCATCTTGAACCTGTAGGTATGTTTTATGTTCCAAGATCTTGGATAAAACCAATAATGAAGCTACACTTATCGGATCATTGAATGGCCTTTTTGCCCATACTTTACAAGCCAATGAAGTTCCTAAAGAAAAGTGTAAGTCCCAGTGTTGAGATTAAATTGGAAATTGCTGCGATATTATTAAACATCAAGAAATTCTAAAGGGAAGAACTTATCCAAGGAGTTTTCCATAAAATCAGCTGAATTTTTCCTCATTCCAATAGCATTTTCAAGGTTGGGGGTCGGTTACGAATACTGTATTCAGAACTTTTATTTCTTGGCTTCCACTTGGTATTGAAAGTGTAGATATATAGTTTATGCCACAGAATTATTACCTGTGGCCATATTTACATCAAGCATTTGATTAATTTCAATTCATGAGTAATTTTATTAGATTCATTTAATGATACTCCATGCACACTGATAAGTCAAACCAAGTCAGTTGCCAGTACCCATTACATAAGATTCTATGTGAAAGAAATCATTAATGTCCACAGGAAGCATACAACCAGTTTATGCCAGTACTTGATCTTCATTAGAAAGGAAAGTAATAAAAATTTCCAAGAAATAATTTTCCAAAATGTATCGTAAGTATTGGCAGCAAGCATTGTATCACTATAGCACTAAGAGCCGGTAGTTTCTTTTACCCAGAAGTAGTTGTGCTTTTCCATTATAAGTCTTATGAGTCCCTATCATGGAAAAGACCTAGGGTACTTCAAAAAGGTATTTAAATCTTGCACTACTAGACTTCCTATCATAGGAAAGACCTAATGTGTATTTCAAGACAGTGTCTAATTGATTTTCATTGAGAAAATCATACCAAGCATTGGATATGGATTGTAGTTTGGAAATAGCTGTTTGAAGCCACAGCCTAATTGGCAAAAATATGCAGTGATGTCTAATGTTGTTGATAATTAAGGCACTTATTGGAGTAAATCAAAGAAATTGACAGGGAAACTTGGCTAAATCCAGCAGGCGCTGAGATAGAGGCTTGCCAAACGTCATTACTGAAGGCCCTCCCACTCATTGATACTGTATTATGACGTACTTTACTAGTTACCCCGCCCATATACTTTGTTTTGTGAACAAAGACTAGGATGTTGGTGGTCCTACTAGTAACACTAGCATATGGAATTCTTTTAGTGTTTCATTCACTCCAACTCCTAAGTACTCCTAAGTAGAGTATAATACTGGAATGGCCATCAAATGAGAAATATTAATTATATAATACATTTCCATGGCACAATTCACGTCTTCTAACTTGAAGAAATGTGGCACCAAACATTACACACACACACACACACACACACACACACACACACACACACACACACACACACACACACACTGAAAACCTTTCCTACCCCGGAGTTTCAAGGATACAAAGTATCGTTCAGATACCCGAGAAAATTGTCTGGTGGTCGTAGGGCCTGTGTGGGTAAAGACCATTATTTAGCCAATGAATAACAATACATGTAAAGTATTCATGATATTAACCCTCTTACGCCGAAGCCCTAAAAATCAAAACCTCTCCCGTATGCCAGGGCCGGTTTGGAGTGAGCGCGGAAGCGGAAAAAATAATTTTTTCAAAAAATCACAGCGCGCTTAGTTTTGAAGATTAAGAGTTCATTTTTGGCTCATATTTTTTGTCATTGCCTGAAGTTTAGTATGCAACCATCAGAAATTAAAAATAATATCATTATCATATGTAAATAATGCGATGTATGGTAGCAAAAAAAAAAAAAATTCATACATAATTGTATTCAAATCACGCTGTGCAAAAAACGGTCAAAGCTAACGAGTTACTTTTTTTTCGTTCTATTGTACACTAAATTGCAATCATTTTGATATGTAATACATTGTAAAACAATAAAAGCAACACCGGTAAAATATTATCACAAAATGATGTACGAATTCGTAACGTGGATGTAAAAAAATGTTATTTTCAAAAATTCACCGTAAATCTAAATATTGTTCTAGAGGCTTCCAATTTGTTTCAAAATGAAGACAAATGATTGAATATTACGATACTGTAAGAGTTTTAGATTAGAATTGCAGATTTCGACCATTTCGGACGAGTTTAAGTTGACCGAATGTCGAAATTTTTATATATATATTTTTTTATATGCACATATTTCGAAGATGGTAAAAGCTACAACCTTCAATTATTTTTTATTGTATTCTTCATAAATTTGCGCACCTTTTTATATATGAAACTCTATAAAACGGCTAATATGAAAAGGAGCAAATATTAGGATAATACGATGTACGCATTTCGGAGACTTGCGGCCATGAATCGGCGTGCGGAGGAAAGTTAAATATATTTTTCAAAAATTCACCATAAATCACAATACTGTTCTAGAGACTTCAAATTTGTTTCAAAATGAAGATAAGTGACTGAATATTACTAGGAAGTAAGAGTTTTAGCTTACAATTGCGTTTTTCAACTATTTCGGAAGAGTCAAATTTGACCGAACGTGGTTTTTTTTTCTATTTATCATGATTTATATGCAAATATTTTGAAAAAAGAGAAAAGCTACAACCTTAAATCATATTTAGTTGTATTCTACATGAAATTGCGCACATTTTCATATATAAAACTTTATGTAACAGCTAATTTTAAACGGTGCAAACATTTTGACAATCGCACAAAAAAAATTGATTTTTTCTATAGAGTTACCTCGCGGACGTAAGGAAAATGTTTTGTTTTTTTCATAAATTCACCATAAATCGAAATATTTTGCTAGAGACTTCCAAGTCGTTGCAAAATGAAGGTAAATGATTGAATATTACTAGAATATGAGAGTTTTAGCTTACAATTGCGTTTTTCGACCATTTCGGTAGAGTCAAAGTTGACCGAAAGTTGAAATTTTTGCACTTAACGTTATTTATATGAAAATATTTCAAAACTGATAAAAGCTACAACCATGTGTTGTTTTTAGTTGTATTGTGCATGAAATTGTGCACATTTCCATATATAAAACTTTATGTAACGGCAAATTTAAAATGGTGCAAACATTAGGACAATCGCACAAAAAAATTTATCGGAAGAGTTACTGCGCGAACGTAAGGAAAACGTTTTTTCATAAATTCACCATAAATCGAAATATTGTGCTAGAGACGTCCAATTTGTTGCAAAATGAAGGCAAATGATTGAATATTACTATAATATAAGAGTTTTAGCTTACAATTGCGTTTCTCGACCATTTCGGTAGAGTCAAAGTTGACCAAAGGTTGAAATTTTGTCACTTATCATTTTTATATGAAAATATTTCAAAACTGATAAAAGCTACAATCATGAGTATTTTTTTGTTGTATTTTACATGAAATTGTGCACATTTTCATATATAATACTTCATGTAAAGGATAATTTAAAATGGTGCAAAAATTATGTTTAAGTGACAAAATAATTTTTGAGATGTGTCACTGATACTTTTTAGTGTGATAATAAAGAAATTCGCGCTTGCGCGCCTGCGTAACGATTGTAAACAAAACAACGCCTTGATCCGTGAACTCCCAGCATCCCCCAAGGCGCGTGATTCAAAAGTTTTAGGCTGGTAGGCCTATAAGTATTTTTTCCGCAAATTTTTGAAAAAACACTTTTGAGTCGACGTATGATACTTCCATTCGGCATACGGGAGGCATTTTGACTCGACGTTTAATACGTCCATTCGGCGTAAGAGGGTTAATCATGTTGATGATAATCACATTAATATTCATTAAAGTTGGCATCATTATACTTGTTATTAATATTATAATCATCGTTATCATTATTAGTGATACTTCGACATCAGGGAAGAGGATGAAAGAAAGTGCATAAATACATATAAGCTATATGTATACATATATTGACAGATATGGTACATACATAAGTACATACACACACACACACACACACACACATATATATAATATATATATATATATATATATATATATATATATATATATATATATATATATATATATATATATATATGTTTATATTATATATATATAGATATATACCAGTCATATCACATTACCGTGATTCATATACAAATATCGAACTACAAATGTCCTTTAATATCTAATTTTCTCTACCTCGGAAATAATATATTTTCATATATGTTTAACCGAGGGGGAATTTTATTAAGCCTGGCGATCGCCCATCCTATTATCGCTTAATAAAATTCCCCCTCGGTTAAACATGTATGAAAATATATTAATTCCGAGGTGGAGAGAATTAGATATTAAAAGACATTTGTAGTTCGATATTTATGATATACGCAGTCACCTCTCGATTAATGCAAGGGTTACGTTCCTGAAGAGCTCATGTTGAATAAAAATGCATTATTTAAACGTTTTTCCCATAAGAAATAATAGTAATGAGGGGGGTTACGTTCCTGAACCTTGGGAACTTTTTTTTTTTTGGCTAAGTACAACAAAACTGGATAACAGCAAAATCCATTTGCTTGTATTTCAACCATTGTACGATAGTAAACAATTACTGTAGTTACAATATAAATGACAATATGTAGAATAGGACATATATTTTTATGTGGGCTAGTGTTACGATGAAAGCAAGTAAAAATAGCAAACAGAATTAGTTCACAATGACACTTATTCAAGTCATAGTTCGACTTAAGAGTTTGTCATAAATGAAAAATGACATATAATGAAAAATGACCTTGTCTCATATAAGTAAAGTATCTAGATATTCGTTTATGCTAACAAGAAGCAAGAAAATTCACACAGAATTGAGGTAAATATGAAATGAATTCGTATTCGCCATCAGCTGATTTCCAAACCAGCACATTGACTACTATGTTGTTATTTCATAAAGAGAGTAATATGAGAATACATACAATATTATTGGATACAATAATATTGTATGTATTCTCATACATACAATACAAATTTTGTGGAAAAGATGCATATTTGTACACATATATTTATATATGTGTGTGTGTGTGTGTGTATATATATATATATATATATATATATATATATATATATATATATATATATATGTGTGGTGTGTGTGTGTGTGTGTGTGTATAAATATATATACAGTAGAGACCCGGTTCACGACCGTATTAGAACTTTACATAATCGGATTTCGCCACTAAATTTCCAATAAACTTTGTATCTGTTTTCAACCAAAATACCAGTTTCCGACCCCCGCCATATGATGTTTGTAAACAAAACTGTTTCTGCCAGCCGCCGCTAGTTGGCGTCATTCAGTGCTACCAAATGTAGCATAATTTCATGGTTTTTTTAGCATAATTTGACCCAAGAATTGGAGCTTAGCATAATTTCTTTCACACTTAGGGTTCTAGTACAATTTTAGAATGTATTTTCACTAAAATTTTAAATAAAATGCAGAAAATTCCTCAATTTCATACACGGCTATAGTGAATGTATCTTCAAGTGAAATTGCCTCAAAAGCAGCACTAACAAATAAGTTAATTGCTAAGTTTGAACCCAACAAAGGAATGTTAAATTTTGTGAATATAAATAAATACCCACAGTGGCATGACAAACGATCAGTAAAGTGTTAATAATGTTTTTTCTTCATGAGTAAAGAATTACTTTTTTTCCTTTTTTAAGTTTGATTTTTTTCAGTAGTTATCAAAATTTTAATTTTGTCTGAAGTGATTTTCACACAATTTTCAAGTATTTATTCATTGTGTATGTGATCTGTTAAAGAAAAATAGTGTTTCAGTGGCATGATAATGATCAAGTAATAAGTACGTATGTTTTTCTTCTTGAGTAGAGACTGGTTTGTTTGTTTACCTTTTTTTTTAGTTTTAATTTTTCAGTAAATATCAGTAAATAACAAAATGTTATATTTGAAGTAATTTTCACACATTTTCAAGTATTTATTAATTGTTTATGTGACCTGTTAAAGAAAAATGGTTCTGAGTGGCTTGATAATGATGCAGTAATAAGTAAAATTTGTTGTTTTTCTTCACATTTGTATGTGTGATCTTCACACATTTGTCAAATAGTATAATAGTGATTGCATATCAAATAGTGTACTAGTGATTGCTATGTGATCTATTAAAGAAAAATGGTGTTTTATTACGAGTTTCCTAACATGTAAAGATCATCAAATTATTAGTTATAATATTGCCTGTTCGTCACTTTGTATCATTTCACCTAATATATAAAAGTTTTAAATTTCCATTACATCGTTGTTTTAGCTCAAATGTATTAGAGAAATGAGGTAATGATAAAATGATAGCATAATTCTGGCACAAAATTGCACCATATTTGGCATAAATTCTTGCTTGGACCACCGACTAGCATAATTTAGCAAAACGGTTGGTAACACTGGTGACGCCACTCAGCATTGTTTAAAGTCCGCAACTAATGTTTACAAACATTCAAACGTGTCATGTCTAGTACACCTTGCGCGCATTTCGTTTGCTTTTTCGGTGGTATCAACTCTATACGCAGTTACCTTTTGATTCATCATGGGTCCCAACATTACTGCTGGCTATCTATTAAAACTTTTTGCTATTGTTAATCTCTGAAATAATGGAAAAGTGTTTACATGGCATCTCGCGTTTTCCTTCTTCAAAATGTTTCCATCATTTCCAACTCCAAAATAAACCTTAAGTTTCGTCTATCCTCTCCTCTGCATGAAAGTGATGAGCGAAAAAAAGATTTAATCAAGCACCCTTGCTTGATTTTTTTTTCAAGCGTAGACATATTCTAAAACCATGCTCACACTTGAGGCGCGCGTTTCAGTAGCAAATGCAATACGTATTTAAGTGTTAGGTTTGGAGTGAAGGCAATGTTACGTACGTAGGTTACATGTGCGGTTGGCGGTAGCGAATGCAATCTTTTAAGCTTTTGTTAAGCTTGCCGGTAAAGAAGAAGTTAGTCATAGCTTATATCAGAGAAGCCACTATGCCACATTTAGTGCGTAGTGATTAAGAAATTGAGAAGAATCTTTTATGTCATACTGTAATACGTCAATGTTTACGTGTAAGATTTGGTAGTGAAACCAGTTACATACGTAACATGTTTGGTTCGGTAGCAACGCAATCTAAGCTTTTTAAGCGTGCCGCTAAAGAAGAGGTTAGCCTTAGGTTAACTCAGAATCCGCTACGGAATACATTAATTATAGAAATTAAGTAGATTCTTTTATGTCTACTGTAAAAATACGTCATTGTTTACGTGTGAGATTTGGTAGTGAAACCACTGTCACATACGTAACGTGTGCCGTTCGGTAGCGAACGCAATCTTAATCTTTGTTAAGCTTGCTGGTAAAGAGGAGGTTAGCCTTAGCTTAATCAGAGAAGCCGCTATGGTATAGAATAATTATAGAAATTAAGACTATTCTTTTATGTCTACTGTAAAAAGACGTCAATGTTTACGTATGAGGTCTGGTAGTGACACAGTTTACATATGCAACGCGTGCGCGGTAACGAACGCAATCTGTATGCTTCGTTATAAGCGTCCTCGTAAAAAAAAAAAAAAAAAAAAAAAAAAAAAGTTAGCTTGATATTAAACTCAAGAGATGCTGGTACGTAATGGTATAGTAATTAAAGACATTAAGAAGATTCTTTTACTTATATGTACGTATATATGTACCATGCAGTACCATAATAATTTTCAAAGTCCAATAAGCTTGAAACCAGCCCTGATTTATGACATTGCAGTAAAAGCCACCTTTTTTTATAAGGACAGGAAGAAAACCAAAGTTAGTATCATAACATTACATTTACTGAAAGATAATTTTCAAGCGTTTTTGTATACAGTATTGAATTTTCAAGCGATTTTGTATACAGTATTGCAGTCGACTCCGTAAAAGATTTACCATAAATTAATATCGAATGTAAACGTTTCTAGGCTTATAGCGAGATATGGTTTGTTTACTACCATAGTCCTGATATAAACCACCAGGGCTGCGCTATGGTTTGTTTACATCCTTAAATGCCGACTTACTGTAGGCAAATTTTTGCAAGTTTTGATAAATATAAATTGGGTTTAATTGTAATATTTTATTAATTTACTGTAATAATTAGACTTGCTTTTCAATGTTTTTATTATGTTAGCATACATTTAAAATTATAAATATACGTTTAACATGATATTTATTTAACTTTTAACGTATTTAGTTGTAATTTACATGCAATGTATTGTATAAAAAGGCAAGGTTTGGGTAATAACTGATGGTCAAGAACGGATTAATCCACTTTCAGTTATTTCTTATGGGAAAACTTGATTCAGTTCTCGAAATAATCAAATTTCGACGGTCGCTTCCTTGCCGGAACGAATTATCATCGAGAACTGAGGCTCTACTGTATATGTATATATATAAATATATATATATATATATATATAGATATATATATATATATATATATATATAAATAAATATGTATATATATATATATATATAAATATGTATATATATATATATATATATAAATAGATATATATATATATATATATATATATATATATATATATATATATATATATATATATATATATATATATATATATATATATAAATAGATATATATATATATATATATATATATATATATATATAGATATATATAATATATATATATATATATATATATATATATATATATATATATATATATATATATATATATATAAATATATATATATATATATATATATATATAAATATATCATATATATATATATATATATATATATATATATATATATATATACACACACACACACAGGGTTACGACGGTTCCGGCTTACTACGTTACGACGCTGACGCTTCCGACGCTCCGAGTTAACGACAGCCTTTAAAAAACGCATACTATGATAAAAATCCTTTATAGTTTAGCACAGTATATTAATAAAAATAAGTTTCTGGTTAGATTACAACAAAAATTTTTAGGTTATGATGATTTTTCGACACTTTTTATGTCGTATTTTTTTATGTTTTTTAATGTTTTTTTTAGTGACGCCTCATATGCGGAACTAGTTTTCCGAGCGAATGAATACATACTAGCTTGGCGGTGTGCAAAGTTTACATATAACAGTCCAAAAGCGCAAATAATGAAAAAATCATTGCTTGTTTCCAGTAATAATAACAAAACAAAGTTTCTGGTTAGATTACAACGCAAATTCCAAGTATCCAAAGAGAGACATTTTCCAGTAATTTGATCAGAGAGAGAGAGAGGGAGGCGTCTTCCGACGCTCCGAGTTAAGGACAGAGAAGAGTTATTCGTTTTGTTTAAAACGGCCTCTGACTCAGGCCAGTAAATGTTTTTTGTTGATACAAACAATATAAGCTATTTAAAGATACTTTACTTTAATTAGTCTATAT
>NC_087206.1:37077517-37090251 GCF_015104395.2 Macrobrachium nipponense
AGTCCCTATGGAGAAGCATATTAACAAATAAAAAAAAATGCCTCTTGAAAGGACAACAGCAAGAAAATTTATTTCATATTGTCAAAAGACACTTATAGGAAAAGCAACAAATGGAATGCTTATCAGTGGCAAAGGAATTGGCAGATAGTGGATATTTGTTGACGAGCACATCTCTCTTAGTGCCCCCCCAAAAAGGATCCTCTTAACAAAATGTGATTCCAGACCTACCAACACTGAACAAGCACGTTTACCAAATTTTCTGAATAACTACCATTGCTGTAGTGCATTCAATTGTTCTAGAAGGGACATGGATCTAAGAGATGTATGCTGGCACTTCACTGTCGTCCTTACCTCCCGTCCCTTCTTAAGGCTCCAGATACGGAAAGATATGTATAGGTGCAAAGCTGTTCCCTGCGAGCTAAACATTGCCCTAAGATTTGACAAAGTTCATAGCGGTAGTTCTTCAAGAAATCTGAAATACGTAGTTCTTCAAGAAATCTGAAATACATGTATAGCCCACCTAGACGACTGGGTGATCTTGGGGCCCCACAAGAAAAGTGTGCTGGAAAAACCTAAGAGCAGTGGTCAAATTAGTCAGTCCAAAGGTTTTATGATAAATTGGCAAATCCCACCTCACACCCAGTAGATACTTTCAGATTTTATGTTTGGATACTTTTCACGGCTCTGTCTCTCTCCCCATCATACTTGAAATAAGACAAGTCCTCTAAACATACCTTGCTCAGCCCAGAGTTTCTAAAGGGCAGATAGAATGTATGGCAGGCGTGTTGTCATTTTCCATCAATAATGTTTGGTAGATATTATGGCTTTGATCCTGGAACAAATCTATAGTGATACAGGTCACCTTGACTCCTGGTTCTGTATAAATGATAATTCGTACAGAGGCCTTGTTGACAGGTTGGAAAGGTGGTCAGGTGTCAGGGAAGTGTTCAAGTGTTCAGCTACTTTGAGGAATTGTCATGTTCTGAAGAATTGTGGTATCAATTTCCTGGAGCTGATGGTTGTCTTTTTGTCTCTCAAAAAACTTGAAACTCCAGGAGAGAGACGGTTGGTTGGTTCTGACAATTTCCTACGTCAAGAGGTTGGTATGATATTCGCCTCCTCTCAGTTTGGTAATGCTAGTCATCCTTCAGTGGGGCCAAGGACCTGTCTGCAATTCACCTTTACAGGATCTCGCAATGTGATAGTAGACTCCTTATGATGGAAAATGACAGCTTCAACAGAGTCGAGTTAGACAACCACTCATTCAGAAAGAGTCATTTGCCACATTTAGAATCACAAACTGCCAGGCAAGCAACAGCAAGAGATGCCTTCCTACAAGGCTGAAAAAAAAAAATAGAGGTGGACAGTACACCTTTTTCCTCCTTTGTTCCAGTTTTTGAAGGTGTTGAGCAAACTCCTAACCTACAAAGGAAAACTTTACTTGAAATACAGGCAGTCCCCAATTATCGCCAGGTGTTTTATTCTTGGCTGGTTGCTGATACGCGGAAACTGTTGTTAACTAGTACAACTGTTATTAATGGTGCTGATATCGAGTTAATGGCGCGTCTGTTAGGTATGTTATGGCACCATAACTACTATCAGCATCTTATGGCATCGTTAATTGGATGTTGGTGCATTATGGCGGCATACATCACCGAGATTATGCTATACAAGTGCCATAAACTGGATTGCCATTAACCCTCTTGCGCCGATTGGACGTATTGAACGTCGACATAAAAAAGTTTTTTTTTTTAAATTCGCTGAAAAATACTTATAGTCCTACCAGCCGAAAACTTTTGAATCACGCGCCTTGGGGGATGCTGGGAGCTCACAGATCAAGGCGTTGTTTTGTTTATAATCGTTACGCAGGCGCTAATTTCTTTCTTTTCGCACTAAAAAGTATCAGTGACACATCTCGGAAATTATTTCATCACTTTGATATGATTTTTTAACCATTATAAATTAGCCATTACATGGAGTATTATATATGAAAATGTGCACAATTTCATGTAGAATACAAGAAAAAAATACTCATGATTGTGGCTTTTATCAGTTTTGAAATATTTTCATATAAATAACAATGTGCCAAAATTTCAACCTTCGGTCAACTTTGACTCTACTCAAATGGTCGAAAAATGCAATTGTAAGCTAAAACTCTTATATTCTAGTAATATTCAATCCTTTACCTTCATTTTGCAACAAATTGGAAGTCGCTAGCACAATATATCGAATTATGGGGAATTTATGAAAAAAACTTTTTCCTTACGTCTGCGTGGTAACTCTTCCGATAAATTTTTTCGTGCGATTGTCGTAATGTTTTGCACCATTTTAAATTAGCCGTTACATAAAGTTTTATGTATGAAAATGTGCGCAATTTCATGCACAATACAACAAAAAACAACCCATGGTTATAGCTTTTGAGAGTTTTGAAATATTTCCATATAAATAACGATGTGCCAAAATTTCAACCTTCGGTCAAACTTTGACTCTAACAAAATGGTTGAAAAACGCAATTGTAAGCTAAAACTCTTATTTTCTAGTAATATCAATCATTTACCTTCATTTTGCAACAAATTGGAAGTCTCTAGCACAATATTTTGATTTATGGTGAATTTAAGGGGGGGGGGGGATTTCCTTACGTCCGTGCGTTAATTCTTCCGAAAAAAAATCAGAAATTTTTTTGTGCGTTTGTCGTAATGTTTACATAATTTTAAATTAGCCGTTACATAAAGTTATACATATTAAAATGTGCGCAATTTCATGTAGAATACAAAAAAAAAAAATTATTGAAGGTTGTAGCTTTTCTCATTTTTGAAATATTTCCATATAAATCACGATAAATAGAAAAAAAAACCACGTTTGGTCAACTTTGACTCCACCAAAATAGTTGAAAAATGCAATTGTAAGCTAAAACTCTTACAGTCTAGTAATATTCAGTCATTTATCTTCATTTTGAAACAAATTCGAAGTCTAGCACAATATTTAGATTTATGGTGAATTAAAAAAAGAAAGAAAAAAAAAAACTTTCCTTCCCTCCACGCACGGATTCTCCACCGCAAATCTCCAAAATGCGTACGTCGCATTATCGTTATATTTGCTCCGTTTCATATTAGGCGTTTCGTAGAGTTTTATATATGAAAAAGTGCGCAATTTCATGTAGAATACAACTAATAATAATTGAAGGTTGAGTGTTTCTCATTTTTGAAATATTTGAATATAAAAAAAAATATCTAAAATACTATACATTTGGTCAACTTTAACTCGTCGGAAATGGTCAAAAACTGCAATTGTAAGCTAAAGCTCTTATAGTATAGTAATATTCAATCATTTATCTTCATTTTGAAGATAAACAATATTTAGATTTGTGGTGAGGTGAAATTTTGGAAAAAAAAAAAAAAAAAAAAATTTATCTGGCCCGTTACGAATTCATGCATCATTTTGTGATAATAATTTTACTCATGTTGCTTTGATCGTTTTCCAATGTGTTATATACCAAAATGATAGCAATTTAATGTACAATACAACGAAAAAAATTAACTTTAGCTTTAACCGTTTTGCTCAGCACGATTTGAATACAATTATATATAAAATTTTGTTTTCGCTCCATCATATATCGCATTATTTTTATATGATAATGATATTTTTTTCATTTCTGATGGTTGCATACTAAACTTCAGGCAATGACAAAAAAAGGAGCCAAAAATGAACTCTTAATCTTGAAAACTAAGTGCCCTGTGATTTTTTTGAAAAAAAAAAATTTTTCCGCTTCGGCGCTCACTCCGAGATCGCCTCGGCACACGGGAGACGATTTTTATTATACCCCTTCGCCGTAAGAGGGTTAACAAAATCCATAGATAACCACTCCCTTCATCATGATCAAGGAGGACCTTTACATTGTTAAGATTATCCCTGTTTAGGCCTGTCTCCATGGTTCCTGAACCTGCTTGTTTGTCAGTGTATCATACAGGATCCTCCTCCACCATGTCTCTCAGACTTTTGAAGCCCTAATTTTGGAGCTGATTATAAGGGGTCGCATCTTACCTGAGATATAAAATTCGAGTATGTAATAATCATATATTAGTATCGTGTGATAAAAAGCAAGCATAATGGATCTGCATCTTTTCCATGGAGCTTTTAAAAAGTTATTTTTTACTTCACTGCATCCAATAATATTATATGTATTTTCATATTACCATTTATTTGTATTATAAAATACAAACATAGCAATCATGTTTTGGTTTGAAAATCAGCTGAGGGCGATTGCAAGTAAGCTTGTTTTGCTGTGTTGAACATCAAATCAGGGCGACTTTCTTGCTTCTAGTTAGCGCAAATGAATCTCAAGGTACTCTATTTATATGAGACAAGGTTATTTTACATTATACAAAGTGTTTTCATGTAGAAATATCACTTAAAAATGTATCGTGTGTGAATGAAATTTATTTTTTATTTTTTCATTAGTAGATGGCCCCTGAGGGTATGTTTATTGCGTAAACAAAAATCAACAGATTCGGTTCGATATTTTCACTTTATCTTATCAAAATACTACGAGCTTTACGTATTTATCTTTTATTGGAGTGAAAACAGTAAAATGTGTTCTTTTCGTGTCCAATAGTTTTGATTAAAACACATTTCTCGCATTTTGTTTACGGTCTAGGTTGAAGGTACTATTCCGAAGTTTGCAAGTTTCATCCATATAGTACTATTATCGTTCATTGGCAACAAAGATATACCTCCAGTAAACTTACACCATCAAACACAACCATAGATAAAATTGAGAGAAAATCATTGAAATCAAAACTTCAGGTCTGGAAAGATAACATTTTGCTGTTGTTTTCACGCCGATAAAAGATAAGTAATGTTACGGTAAAAGTTCATACTATGATGCAATGAAGTGAAAATAGCAAACGGAATCACGTAATATTTTTTACACAATCATGGCCACACTGCAATCTGTTAACGAAAAAAAATACTTCAGTTCACAAGGCGTATTTAATTCATATTTAGACTTTAAAACGTAGTAAAATGACAAATTACCTTGTCTTATATAAGTAAAATATCTATAGATATTTTACGCTAACTAGAAGAAAGGCAATTTGCTCCGAATTGAGTTAAATATGTAGAAAAACTCTTATTCGCCGTCGGCTAATCAATTTCTAATCCAAAACTGACCGCTTTGTTGGTATTTTATGATATAATAATATGAGAACACATGCGATATTATTGGATACTGTAACGTATAACTGTTTAAAAGAATCACAGGAAAGATGCATAATCATTGTTTTTATTTCGTAATTATACTAGCCGTCAGCAGCCTGACATTGCTCAGTTAGGTATGCCAATGTTGTCCTGAATCCGATTCCCGTTTTGTGTGTGCGTGCGTGTGTGTGTGTGTGTGTGTGTGTTTTTTTTTTTTTTTTTTTTTTTTTACTGATATGTCATAGTCAGAAGGCATTGAACCTCCAAAATTGGCTTATATTATCCCTCTTATGCCGACTGGACATATTTTACGTCAACATTTTTTGTCTCCTGTGTGCCGACTGGACATATTTTACGTCGACTTACAAAAGTTGTTTTTAAAATTCGCGGAAAAATCCTTATAGGCCTACCAGCCTAAAACTTTTCAATCACGCACCTTGGGGGATGCTGGGAGTTCGCGGATCAAGGTGTTGTTTTGTTTACAATCGTTACGCAGGCGCGCAAGCGCGAATTTCTTTCTTGCGCACTAAAAAGTATCTGTGGACACATCTCGAAAATATTTCGTCACTTTTGACATAATTTTTCTACCATTGTAAATTAGCCGTTACATGAAGTATTATATATGAAAATGTGCGCATTTTTATGTAGAATAAAACAATGAAATACTCATGATTGTAGCTTTTATCAGTTTTGAGATATTTTCATATAAATAACGATAATTGACAAAATTTCAACCTTCGGTCAACTTTGACTCTACCGAAATGGTCGAGAAACGCAATTGTAAGTTAAAACTCTTATATTTTAGTAATATTCAATCATTTACCTTAATTTTGCAACTAATTGGAAAGTCTCTAGCACAATATTTCAATTTATGGTGATTTATGAAAAAACTTTTTCTTACGTCCGCGCGGTAACTCTTCCGAAAAAAATCATACATGCGATTGTGGTAATGTTTGCACCATTTTAAAATTAGCCGTATATAAAAGTTTTATATATGAAATGTGCGCATTTCATGCACAATACAACTAAAAACAAACCCATGGTTGTAGCTTTTATCAGTTTTGAGATATTTTCATATAAATAACCGATAATTGCAAAATTTAACCTTCAGTCAAGCTTTGACTCTACCGAAATGGTAAAAAAACGCAATTGTAAGCTAAAACATCTTATATTCTAGTAACATTCAAGCATTTACCTTAATTTTTCAACAAATTGGAAGTCCTCTAGCACAATATTTTGATTTATGGTGAATTTATGGAAAAAAATAACATTTCTTTTACGTCCGCGTGGTAACTCTTCCGAAAAAAATCATACGTGCGATTGTGGTAATGTTTGTTTTATACCATGATCCCAGTAGATATATGGACGAGAAAATGTGCGCAATTTCATGTAGAATACAACGAAAAATAATTGAAGGTTGTAGCTTTTCTCATTTTTGAAATATTTGCATATAAATCACGATAAATAGAAAAAACCACGTGTTCGGTCAACTTTGACTCTACCGAAATGGTCGAAAAACGCAATTGTAAGCTAAAACTCTTACAGTCTAGTAATATTCAGTTCTTTATCTTCATCTTTGAAACAAATTGGAAGTCTCTAGCAAAATATTTAGATTTATGGTGAATTTAAAAAAAAAATCTTTCCTCCTCCACGCGCGGATTCTCCGCCACAAATCGCCGAAATGCGCACGTCCCATTCTCGGAATATTTGCTCCGTTTCATATTAGGCATTTCATAGAGTTTTATAATGAAAATGTGCGCAAATTTCATGTAGAATAAAACAAAAAAATATTTGAAGGTTGTAGCTTTTCTTATTTCCGAAATAATTGCATATAAAAAATATATAAAAAAATTCTACATTCGGTCAACTTTAACTCGTCAGATATGGTCGAAAACTGCAATTGTAAGCTAATACTCTTACAGTATAGTGATATTCAATCATTTGTCTTCATTTTGAAAGAAATTGGAAGAATCTCTAGGACAATATTTAGATTTATGGTGAATTTTTGAAAAAAATATTTGTTTACGTCCGCACGTTACGAATTCATGCTTATTTGTTGATATTTTCTCTGTGTTGCTTTTATCGTTTACAATGTATATACCAAAATGATCGCAATTTAGTGTACATTACAACGAAAAAAATAGTAACTTGTTAGCTTTGACCGTTTTTTGCACAGCGTGATTTGAATACAATTATATATGAAATTTCGTTTTTGCCCTATCATATATCGCATTATTTATATATGATAATGATAATTTTTTTCATTTTTGATGGTTGCATACTAAACTTCAGCCAATGACAAAAAAAGGAGCCAAAAATGAACTCTTAATCTTGAAAACTAAGCGCTCTGTGATTTTTTGAAAAATATTTTTTCCGCTTCCGCGCTCACTCTGAAACACCTCCGGCACATGGGAGACAATTTTTTTTTTACCGCTTCGGCGTAAGAGGGTTAATAAATTATATTGTATATGTAGTATACAGTATACTGAAGGCTAGGCTACTGTGTTCGTATATATACGATATTTTTACCACAATATCATCGTCATCGTATATGTGAGGCTAACTTGTTAAATGTTATTCAATTTCTTTTTGTACTGAATTATCATAAGCCAATGTGCATTGAACCTAGAGAATTAGCTATAATTAATCATTACTATGTCATGTATGTATAAAGTATGCTGTGTAGTGTAGACTAGGCTGCCTTATATGTAAAGATGGTACTGATTACTCCAGTGTAGGCTAGGCTAGTATAATATTCTTACAGAAAATTAACACAGGCCGACTTACGTCCTGATTTGTGACTAGTTGGTCATAATCAATTACAGTAGTAAGTTGACTACTACCTGTAATATAAAAATATATCAGTCCTATTCTCCTTAACATCATTTGTAACATAACTATGGTAATTTTTTACTATCGTACAATGGTTAAAATGCAAGCAAAGAGGCTGTTGTTATGAGATTGGTTGTTCGTAGCAAATCAGCTGTTTCTGGCTGTATGCATTTTCCAAACAAGTATATCATTACTACTGATACTTTTGTCATTCTCTTTTACTTTTTTAAACTTGACTAGAAGATGGTATAGATTAAGAGATGGAGGAAAAGGGGTTAGGCTAACTAAAAAATGGAATAGATAAAGAGGAGGAAAAGAGGTTAGCCCATTGTTATTTGGTCTCGTAAATTTAACTTGCATGATGGGTGAGATACATGATAAAATCATTTTTTAAGGGTAAAACTTAGGGGTTGCATGATATGCGAAATCGCGTGTTACCCGAGTATATACGGTAATTGTTATTTTGTAAATACTGTATATAAAATTGTATTTTATTATAAAAAGTCAAATTTCAGTTTACTGATTTAGATATTACTTAGGGAATTTTGGTAAATACTGTATATAAAATTGTATTTTATTATAAAAAGTCATAATTCAGTTTTCTGATTTAGATATTTCTTAGGTATCATAAAGCCAATTTTATATCCATGCAGTGAACTGTACATAGACTAAAGTTTTGAATTATAGGAAAATCTTATGATTTGAGCAGTTTATGAGGAATGAGACTGTCCTTAGTCTCATTTGGTACATGGAGCAGCTTAGTGAATGGTGTAGATGGTGGAGTATGAGGCTTAACTCGAGTAAAACACTGTTAATTAGCAGATCTTGTGCAGGTTTTCCACTTCATGCTTCCCTCCAGGTGGATGGGACTTTGCTGAATGGGTCTGTGAAGCTTTAACTCTTCTAGGTGTAGCTTATGACTCTCCTCTTGCTTTCGAAAAACTTCTGATGAAAGTGGCATCAGACTAAGAATACTGTTCTCTGTTATGGATGTCTGCCTCTACCAGTGGTTTATCACTCGGATAGAGAGGTTTTTGGTAGTAGGTTTCTGTTTTCTAATATTAGTAGTTATGACTTGGACCTACAACTGATGGTCTTGTTTGTCAATTTTTCATAAGTTGTATGTTAACAGAAATCTTTTGCATCCTTAATTGATCCCTGATCCCCTTTTCTTGGCGAGAGCAACCAATAAATGTCCTTGCTGTAGAACTTTTCAGTTCCAGAGGTCCTTTTCCTTTTATTTCTCACACCATTGGACTGTGGACCTCCCAGAGGATGTTGTGCAATTGGAACCTGAAGGGTTCACCATTTCTACTTTTTTTTTTTTTTTTTTTAAATAGCGAGATCTCTTTCTTTATTTACCGTACCAACTCTACTTAATGAACACTATTGGTCATATGCGGAACAAACCTTTGGTCATGACAATAGGATATATTCCAAGCCCCAGCAAGTAACCAGTTAAAACCAAACTAACATTGTAAGCAAGGAGTCTGAGATCTGGCAACTCCTGCCCGTATAAGGTAATAGCTGGTCAGAGACGTGCACTACCTCGTGGTGTATTCAGTCTTTTCTTAACTGCCTTGGAAAGTAAGACGCTATCACTTTGCTCTCCTTCTAAGCCAGTTGATTTGTGCCCGTTTCCATCAATGCATGTGCCCAGCCATTTGTGGATTTCTCTGTTCAAGGTTTTTAGCTGCTGTGTCCACAGACCCACATATGACATGCAGTAGGTGCCATGCCAATTATTGTACAATAACTAATCCTTGTCAGGAATGTCATGCCTGGCCTAAGTCGCAGTGGAGAGTGATTTATAAGAAGAGGGAACATTAGTGTTTTTACTCTTCCTTCTTGGGAGGTTTTTTCTTCGATGGATGATTCGGCTTCTCCCTCTCCTTGTGACTAGTGCAAATGTTCCCCTGTCTCCTTCCCTTCCTTCCATTGATTTGTCGATGGAAGTATCAGGAGGTCCACAGGATAATGTTATGTGTAATGTAGCCCCCTCTCCCCTCGAGGTCTCGCTTTATACCCAAAAGGGAGGAGGCTGCGCCATCTAATGCCTTGTTTTCAGATTCACAATCCAAGATGCCGACTGTTTGGTGGTTGTGGGTTTGGCCAACAGGGTTCACCTTCCTTGGGATGGACTGCTGTCGCATTTCTTGAGGGCTCATTCACCCCCCCCACCCCCCCCCCCCCCCCCCCCCCCCCCACACACACACACACACACACACACACACACACACACACACACACACACACCAGTCCCACCTCCCCCTGGCCTCTTCTACATTGGATCTTGCATGCTGCCACCTTGCGGAGCCCCAATTAAATAGTGTTGGCACCTTATAGCCTGTACAGGCAGCCCTCGGTTAGCAGCATTTCAGTTCTACGGTGCTTATCCATCATAAATGGGTTTTAAACCCTTTGTA
Source organism: Macrobrachium nipponense (assembly GCF_015104395.2). Classification (NCBI taxonomy): domain Eukaryota; kingdom Metazoa; phylum Arthropoda; class Malacostraca; order Decapoda; family Palaemonidae; genus Macrobrachium; species Macrobrachium nipponense. The sequence goes on from NC_087206.1 coordinate 37,087,972, forward strand.
GGGTTTATAGCACTGTTGTCTGGTTGTCGGTGGAGTGCCGAGGTTGCTTCAAATAACTAATATCCACCTTTTTTTAGGCTCTTTTGAAAAGTTATCCTTTACTTCGCAGCACCCAATGATACTGTATATGGGTCATATTACTTTTGTATCATTAAGTATGCAAGCACATGTTTTGGTCTGGAAAAATCAGCTGAGGTCAGGGGTAAGATTATTTAGCCTTATTTAACTCAATTCAGTGATTTTCTTGCTTTTATTTAGAGTAAATTAATCTTTAGAAACTGTTCATATGTGACAAGGTTATTTTTCTTTACATGAAGTGTTTTTAAGCTTTCACCTCATATGCACAAGAGTTGCTAGATCTCATAGATTCTGTGCTTTATAATCTTTTGACTGTGTTAATCGGTTACCAGCTGGCGCTTGAAAGTTATCCTATTCTTAAGACCTCAGGTTTAACTATGAAATATACAAATCGATTAAAAATTTGTCATTATCTTGGTTCAGATGTTACTGGTGCTGTAAGGTATTTTATTGTTTCTAGTTTGGCCACTAGGGATATGCTGCTTATTGACATTTGGTCCATTTAGCCAGGTTTTCATACTCGTGTTCTATTTACATGCATACAGCTGATCGTAGTCCTAGAAATTGCCTTAACAGTTTGTCTTCAAATGCTTAAGCCATTGATGTGGGTTAAGCCTGTTAAAATTTCTTGATCAAGTTGAAACTAATCATGTTTATAGGTGTAGTAAACTTATCTCCCAGGACATGGTACATAGTTTCCCAGTTTGGAGTTAGACTTTTAACAGGGTTTTTCAACTCTTGTTATAAGGCTGCAGTTTGTTTTTTCATGATACATTTAGCTTTGTCCTTAGCCCTCATATACTTCAATACTACTTACAAAATTTTAAGTTATTGTAAACATATATTAGATTATTCCATCATCTTGTTTAAAAAACTTTTGAGCAAAACTTGGGTGGTTTTCCATGTTTTGTTCCTCAAATACATAAAATATTGTTGCAGGTGTTACTACAATAACAAAGGGAGGTAAATTCTTGAGAAAATAGTCATTTGATTTAGAGCCAGGTAGGCAATTGATTGATAGAGTGGCAGATGATCAAAATTAAGAGATTATAGATGATCACAGAGATGAATAAAAAAGGTAAATTATAGATGATCACAAAGATGAGTAAAAAAGGTAAAGAATATGTAAATGAACTTCATTGGCACATCCTCTTGCCACCTGGATTCTAGCAAAGCATATGTACAACCTCAACATTTAGATGTTGGAAATTATTTGGATTGAAACTACAGTGGAACTTCTGTTTTCGTTCATAATCTGTTTCAGAACTCACGAATTCCAAAACTTACAAAAACTATATACAAGCAAAATTCAGTGCCATTGATTTCAAAAGAATTGGGTGGGAAAGAGGTGCCAATGCTTCTATAGCCCTTAAATTCACTAATGACAACTTTTACATTGGGAAAACAAAACCAGTTCTGCTTTGTAAACTTCAAGGGGGGGAAAATGTAAAATACGTCTGTCTCACATGACTTTTTTTTTTTTTTTTTTTTTTTTTTTATAAGTTATACAAAGGAAAATGCTGTTTGGTTTTTTGTTCTTGTCTTTTGTGAGAAGTTGTATGTTGTAAACGTAATTTTTACAAACAAAAGTGCAACAAAAGTTTTGGGAAGAACGCGTAAAAAAAAAAAAAACAAAAAAGTTTTAAAAAAAAAAAAAAAAAAAAAAAAATTACTGAATCTTTCTCGTAAATTTTTGTAAAATAAATTTTTTTCAACAGATATGCCAAGAATTTGTTACCCCTGTTTTTTATATCTTAACTTGTTTTGATATTGCATGAGCAGTAATTATAATTTAACAACAAAGTTATGTATTGGAGAAAGAACATATAAGTTGGTAAAATTTACAATTGTCCTTGTAAAAGGAGGCCCACAAGGGGTTGTAAATAGTCATGGTCCCTAAGGGGTTGTAAATAGTCATTTTCAACTTCTCGTGTAAGGTAAGTGAAATTTTTTTTTTTTTTTTTTTTTTTTTTTTTTTTTTTTTTTTTTTTTTTTTTTTTCCTTCCTTTCCCCCTTTTTTTTTTTTTTTTTTTTTTTTTTTTTTTTTTTTTTTTTTTTCCCCCCCCCCCACCCCCCCCCCCCCCAACCCCCCCCCCCCACCATGTACTTTTTTAAATCACAAGAGGCTCAAGAGCCAGTTTTAAAAAAATGAGAAAGCCCTGCTCTTAAGAATGGTTTTGACGTGAAAATAAAAAAACTGTG